>NW_012103354.1:879682-888902 GCF_000951045.1 Mandrillus leucophaeus
CTCAGTGACATTCTCTGTCACTCAGGCTGGAAGCAGTGGCATGATCATAGCTCCCTGCAGCCTCGAACTCTTGGGCTCAAATAATCTTCCTGTCTCAGCTCCCTGAGTAGCTGGGATTGCAGGTGCGCACCACCATGCCTGGCCAGGTTTGATTTCTTAAGCAGTTGAGTAGGTACATGAGTGATTGTTGTAGTGTTTCCTTATATTTTTTTGTGTATCTTAAATATTGCATAATGTAGTTTAAAATAACACAAAATAAAAGAGATTCCCGTAGAGGAGATGGTTTCCATGTCATTTTATGGAATGAAATGTCCAAACTCCATGTGTCCACTTAAATCCCTTCCCTGTCCAAACTCATGAAACCCAGCTCAGGGTTCCCAGGGATTACAGTCTCCTCATCACATGATCCTTCTTTTTTTGTCTACTTTGCTCTGACAAGATCAGGAGGTAAGAAGCAGATGGAACTTTCTGTGAATATTTTCTGTTATAACTTCCTGGGACCTCATTCTCCCATTCGTTCACACGAGTGTCGGCTGGGTGTAACTGTTTGGGAAGCCAAGACAGATTCGAGGATGACTGAAATGGAGTGGACTCCAGCCTCTCTCAGGTGAAGGAGCCGCACCCCTGGAGGCTGTCCCCTGACTCCTCATTCACTCTCAGCACCACTATGGAGCAGATAGTGTGATGACTGGACCTCCAAGTCCTTGGACATCAGGCAAGTGGTTTGTCCTAAGGCCATGTCCTCAACTGAAAATCAGGAGTCATAGCTTCTGCTTCATGATGCTCTTTGTGAACATGAAGACCTTGCCCATAAAAAACCTAGCAACTGTTCCCAACCCCAAATGTCTGAAGAGAGGAGGGTACAGCTTACATTTCCTTCAAAAATACACACTCCAATAACAAAGCACAGAGAAGATTAGTTCTTTCTTCCCTTTTAGATTACTGCAATATGCCACTGAATTACATTTAATATTTGCCCTCTTTGGATTCCTTTGCTATTGGTTCCAGAAATTGGTACTTGTAAAAGGCCATTGAAGGAAAGGAGGCATGGCAGGAAGCACAAAACTTAATCATATTTCTTTCAGAGCTTTTTGCATTGGAGAGGGTTTGCTCATTTCTTCTGCCATCACAGTTCTTTCCTTTATTTCCTCCATGGTAAATGAGATCTTTTCTTCTCTCTTCTAAATGTTTACACTTTTGTCAAAAGTCACCGCCCTCATGATTGGTCTGTATATCTAGAATTACAGAATCGCAGTGTCAGAGGAACCATTAGAGGCCACTTCATGTTGGAAGAATCTTTCCTGTAGCTGTTCTGAGAGCTGAGCCTTGGTCTCTGATTGCTTCTGGGGAAGAGGGCCTCACTACTTGTAGAAAAAGCAGGATTTTGAATTTATTTTTACAGACCCAGGGAGCCAGGAGTCCAACTTCATTACTATTTGGCTGGGCAACCTTGGCCAAAATTTGCCACTTTTCCATGCCTCAGTTTTCTCATTTGCAAAATGGGACTTTCTCATAATTATATTTTCCTCATAGGATTGTTATGAGGGTTAATGAAAATTTGAGCAAGTACTGAGTAGAGTCCCTTATGCATAATATGGGTCAATACAACTTAGTTATTGTGATGATCATAAATGAGTTATTTGTCCACAAGCAAGTGGCAGAGCTGTACTGGAACCCAGACCTCCAGATTTCTAGCTTATGGACACCACTTAGACCCACCCCAGTGATATGGACAGTTGTTTGCCCAGGAAGAATGAACATTGAAATAGCTGGTTGTGGTTCCATAATGAAATGCTGGTAATTAAAAGCTATAGCACTTAGCTATAGCCCCCCATGATTACTGGATTCTTATAAGTATTCTTTTGCAGAGATGGATGGGATTGTCATGTTTCCACTTTACATACGGAATCTGATTACAGGAGTGCTCAAGAGCCTGGACTGTCTCCAACAGTGGGGTGCAGGCTTTGATGAGGGTACTAATTAGGGGGGCAATTTCTTGGGGAGCTTAAAAATAACACACCTAGTCCATTAACAGGGCCTTAGGATACTCTTCATTCTTAATTGCTGCTGCAAGGAGTAATGTCTGGCTTATGTTATACACACACACACACACACAGACGCACGCACACACACATCTCATCCATATTTTTCTCTTTTTCTTGCCCAGTTTAAAAGGAAAAACCATAATTATTTTGCTTATGGAAGTGCTAAGGAAATTTGTCTATTATAATGGCTGAGTGCTGTATTTCTTTTGTCTGAAGGTACCCCCAGCTCCCAAGAACATGGAAGACACCTGATTAAGTGTCCTTTGAATTGAGAAACCAAAGTGCCAAGTTAGGTACTAGGTCTCCCTCTGAGATCAGATGGGACTACAAGCTTTCTCTGGGGAGGAACTTGCTTTTTTTCTCTTATTTAAAATTAATTTTTTTCTTTATAGAAGTAAAGTGTTCATTGTAAAAAAATATAGAAAATTCCTGGAAAGCATGGGTTAGAAACTGAAAATTGTCCTAAGTCTCACAACCAGAGATAATTCCTGTTCATAGTATAGGCTGCAAAAAATCTAGTTGTCTTTATAAAAGAGGTCAAGGCAGGATAATAATACTGGTAATGCCATCAGGAAGCATTCATAGCAGCAGAAACCAAGCCTTTTCCTATCCATCTTAGGTATTTTAATCTCATTTAATTCTTACAACAACGCTGCTTATATTATCTTCAATTTACAGATGAGGGGACTTGAATGCTGAAAGTTTAAGTAGCTTGCCAAAGTCACAATTCTAAGTGGGAGTATGTGCTCTTAATTACCATGTCAAATTGAATATGGAACTTTGAAGCCATCCTTTCAAAACATCATGCCCTATGCGTTTTACCTTATAAAACAAACACTTATGAACAAGGTGTTAACAGGCTGCTGGGTTCTGTAACTGACTGAACCCAACAGGCTGTTGAGTTCTGCAATTGTGTGAATGGTATGCACATGGCTTACACTTTGTGAACTTCTTTCTATTCCATTGACTGTCTGCACCAACAATGTACTTAAATGATCCTGCTACTGCATTGCCAGGGTTTGGTCTAGGTTCTGTTGCTCACTACACAGAAAGCCAATCACTGAGACAGGTATTGCCAGGAAAGAATGCTTTTTATTTGGGTGATGCCAACCAGGAGAATGGGAGATAAGTCTCAAATCTGTCTCCCCAGCTGACTAAAATTAGAGGTTTATATAGCAGTGAAGAAATGTAACTAAATGAAGGAAAACAGGAATTAGGTCAGGGTCAGGAAGCAATCATATTGAATGAGGGGCCTGGTCCCTCTTTGTCCATATGTGGTGATCTGGTAAGTTTCAGTTCCTTGATACTATCTGGGATGCCTGAGGATCAGTTTCCTGAGAAAGGAACTCAGATAAGACAAATTCAAGTTTGAAGCTTTAAGAGCAGGAGGGTCAATTTCTATGTTTATCCTAAAATTGTAAACATTTGTTCTATGGGTAAGTTGGGCTGGTTTTAATCCCCTGGTTTTGGATATGTAGCTATTTGATATTTTTTATTATAAAATCCCTGCAAGGTCTATATTTGCTGTTAAGGCTTTGTTTGCATTTGATCATTTCCCTAAGAAAGATTTGCAGATGTGTTGTAGTGAAGTCTGAGTTTTTGGTGTTGTTAAGCCACCACCAGTGTGGGCATCTAACAGCCAGGCAGGTGAGTGTTCTGGAGACGTAGTGAAGACATAGACAAAGGTACCAAAAGGTTGAAGTCTCCAGACAGAGTTCTGGGGCCCAGACTCCCTAGGTACTGCGCTTAGTTCTTCTGTGGGAAGGACCTTTTTCTCTCATCGAGGTCTTTTGAGCTCCTTGGGCAGACCTCACACAATGGACAACTTGATGACTTCACTGTCATCTGCTATTTGCAATCCAGACCTGTGCATCCTGGGTCGTGGAGAACTTTGAGGCAGTTTTGGCACTGACTTTGTCATTTCACTAGGAGATGATTGGAAGTAAATTCATCTGGACACACTTCCCAACATTTGTTGACTTGAAGATTTTCCTTCATTGTAAGAAACTGTCTCAAAAAAAAAACCCCTTTATGAATTTTCAAATGACTTTAAAAAATGTTTTCACGTGATAAAGGCTAAAAATGTGACTTTTAAGCAACAAAAGGTATTACATCACATATTTACAACCTGAATTTTACAAACCTTTAAAATAAAATGATAAATAATATTCCTAATATAGAAACAGGCAAATTTTGACCTTTTGTCAGTTAAGAAATGACAAGTGATACTTCATGAAGTATGAAAAAGCATGATTTGCTGGCAAATAGATGAAAAATTGACATTTGCCATCATGTTTGGGTTTGGGATCAAATATAGGCTTAATATGACCCAAAATTTGACCATATATTACAGCTGTAGAAATAGGTACACATTGTTTTTACGCCCTGACATTTGAGATGCCTAAAATTTTGCTTAAAATTAAAACTGTTCTTTTAAGTAAATTTAACGTTTTGTTTCCAGATGACATGAGAGGGTTTCAGGCTGCTTTTGCAAGCCTGTCTTCACTAATAACATCCCACAGGCTGCAGCTGGTCTTTATTTTTAATAAATACAATGTCAATTGGACAGATAGTTCCTCTATTTTCTCTTTACAAAATTACTGTTGAAGTTATGGAGACATCTTGATGAGTTCCTTTAGCATTTTGTTCAGATGGATGCAATTTCTAATCCTGGTGGAGATGGTCTGGGGGTGAACTGGCATCACTTTTGTGTTCCTCATGTATCCCCACATCCTATGGGGGAAAACCTGATGTTTCAGACCCACTCACTCTGCTGAGCCTTCACAGATTCCCTTGGCCAGCCCTGGAAGGCTCTCGAACCATTCCGCTTTAAAGGGAAAACATTTCCATTGATAATTGTGTTTATTGTCTTTTAAAGAATAAAATTGAAGCAGACAGTTTTATCACCATAATGACTGAAAACCCTAGGATGTGTTTGTGAGCCCTGGGGCATGGGGTTTTGAACCCCCGATTGAAAGTTGGTCATCTGGCCGGGCGCGGTGGCTCACACTTGTAATCCCAGCAGTTTGGGAGGTCAAGGTGGGCCGATCACGAGGTCAAGAGATCAAAACCATCTTGGCCAACATGGTGAAACCCCATCTCTACTAAAAATACAAAAATTAGCTGGGCATGGGTGGCGCATGCCTGCAGTCCCAGCTACTTGGGAGGCTGAGGCAGGAGAATCGCTTAAACCTGGGAGGCGGAGGTTGCAGTGAGGTGAGATTGCACCACTGCACTCCAGCCTGGTGACAGAGCAAGACTCTCTCTCAAAAACAAAAACAAAAAAACAAAGAAAGAAAAAGAAAATCATCAGGGCAAATGCTCCCTCCAGCCCTTTGCTGGGTACTTGCTGCTTCACTTTGGACTCAGTGCTTCACACAGGATGCCATGGTTGGAGGCCAGATTTCTTTCATGGCTCCCATTTGGAGCGTTTTCTGAAGGGAAGGCATCAGGAATTCGGGATTGGGCTTGGGGCCTGGGTATTAGGAACCCCTGTCGATTCCTTTAGCACAGCTTCTCCTCTCTCTCTCTGAGCCTCAGTTTCCTCATCTGCAAAACAAAAGCACTGAATTATATGATGCTGAATCATAGGCTAGGATTTAGATTCTTTCTTAAGCACAAAATCCCTTTTCTTCCTGTCCCATGGCAGAACAATTTTAGGCACCAATCTGTTCCCTTGGAAAAAATTCTCTGAAGGAAGCACTCTTATGGGAGCCACAAACCTTGCTTGGAGAAGGGTTGAGAGAGGCCAGAGCACCATCTTCACTCTCATTCTCCCTTATGAATAGTGAGCTACTCTTGGGTTGTGACTTTAGGGGCACCGAGAGCTCCAGAAAATTCCCTTTACCTTGTGTCGAAGCTGTTTTTTAAATGGGTATTCCTCTCATTCCATAGGGAGGAGAGAGTGCTGTGAACTAAATTGTGTTCATAGCAATTCAGTTCATATGTTGAAGCCCTCATCCCCAGTGTGATGGTATTTGGAGACAGGCCCTTTGGAGGTAATTAGGTTTAGATGAGGCCATGAGGGTGGGGTCTTCATGATAGGATTGTTGCCTTTCTAGGAAGAGGCACAAGAGAGTTTGCTTGTTCTTTTTCCCCATGTGATGACACAGTGAGAAGGTGGTCTACAACCCAGGAAGAGGCCCCCACTAGAAAGCAGACATACTGGCACCCTGATATTGGACTTCAAGCCTCCAGAACTGCGGGAAAGTAAATTTCTGTTGTTTAATCCATCCCCTCTGTACTATTTGGTTATGACGGCCCAAGCAGGTGAAGACAGAGACAGAACTTTGAATTTTTTTTAGCAAGGATGGAGGAGGCAAAAATCAAAATAGAACTTAGCTTTTGAGACCTGCTTCCTTAGGAACTGGAGCTGGGCCAGCCCTCTGGGGTGAAGGATTCCTTAGTCCTGGAATCTTCCAGACCCAGGAAAACTGGCAACCTTCTCCATGGTTTCTTACCTGCAACTCCAGTTCTGGCTTCCAAATAGTGTGGCGCTTGAACCCAGGAGCCCTGGGCCAGAGCCTGATGATTTGTGGGAAGTCCTGGAATTCTCTAATAGGAGAATTCCTAGGAGCCAGAGTGAGGTCCTCTGCCTGAGTTTTCAGCTGAGGAAACTGAGATCTAGAGAAGAGAACTCATCCAGGGCCGCACAGACACTTAGAGGCAGAGCCTGGGATGGAACCGAAGTCGCCTGGGCCCCAGTTCAGGCCTTTTGCACAGCCTGGGTGATGGGCACTGGGTAGGAGGTCTCCCCCAGTCTGCTCACCTCCTTCCTCCATCACTTCATCATGAAGTGTTTTGGCCTTTGTGTCATATCAAGGTAAGTAATTAAATTCCCTTGGAGTGGGAGCTGCCAAGATTGAGACATAGATGTCAGAGGGTCTTTTAGCCCAACTTCCCCGATTTTGAAAACTCTGGGATCCTGGCTGATCTAGGGCCTTCTGCTACAAATGAAGGAGAGGTGAATTTTGCCTGGCAGAGAAGTGGTCCAGGGGAGCTCCCAGAGGAGATGGTGTTTGAGCTGGAATCAAAGGATGAGCCTTCATCAGTGCAGGGCATTAGGGGGCACAGAGGACAGCAGGGACGGGTGTGGGGGCAGCCTGGTGGGAATGGGCACTGGGAGTCGGGTAGGTGGGGCAGCAGGTACAGAAGGGTGGCTGTGCCAGGGTGGGGAAGGGCACTGCATCCCATAACAAAGACGGCGCTTTCCTTCCAGTCAACCAGCAACTACAGAAGAGTAGCTTAGAAAGATGAGTTCCCTCTGTGTCTGCCCCAAAGGAATGTCCCCGCTGGCATTTAGAAAGCAATGGGTTAATAGCTTGAGGGCTGCCTCCCCACCCTCACAAACTTCTTCACGACAGGTTGGGCCATAATTCTCTCTAATAAAATAGTATGAAGCTCAATTATGCTCCTGTTCCCATGTTCCTGGACTTCATTAAGCACAGAGGGATTAAAAACTTGTATAAATTAATCAATGTACCATAATCCTAAAAATTAGAAGATGAGTCCTTGAGGAAGTAATGTAATACGGGCTTTTTAATTAGTAGGGCCCTGGAGATTCATTGCTCTCCCCTGCAAGTCTCCTGTTTTTGAATTGTTTTATCCTTTGAAGAGGAAGGACCCGCAGACGGCAGGCCTATCGTAAGGAAGCGGTAAAAGCTGCGCCAATTCCCCAGGCTGATACCCTCCTCGGAGCCAGAGGAGAGTGACACAGCCGGCCTCCCTCTTCTCCCCCAACAAGAGATAACTCTGAAAAGAAAACTTAAAGAGAAGGATCCAGAGGGGAAATAAGCTACTTTTATTCTTCTTACTAGGCATGTGGCATTAAGAGCATAGATTTTGCAGTCAGGTAGATCTGGGTTTGAATTTTGGCGTGGCTGCTCCGTGGCTCTGTGAAGGCAGGCATGTCATCTAGCCTCTTACAGTCTCTATTTCCTCATCTGTTCTAGGTCTTTGTGAGAACTGTCTCCTGATATCAAATGAGAATGCCCTACAGACCCAGAAGGCTTCCCCAGCAACCTCCTCTTTCCCCCTTTCCAATATGGGATGAATGGGCTGCCGTGGACAAGTCTACTTGGGCTCACTGCCACATTCCCGCCTGCCTGGACTTGGCAGCCTATTCCTTTCTTGACCCTTCCCTCTACTTAGCTTATCCCCTCACTCCCAACAGCCTTGAACTGTGCCCAGTCTTTCCATTCCGAAGAAACTGACATAGGATTTTTCTTCTTAGTCTCTTTGCAAGCTGGGATTCCTGGCTGGTGATGACCCACCCAGGCCTCGCTTGGCCACGCTGGCGTGGCTCACGTGTGTTATAGCTTGTACCCATGTTTGGCAGTTCCCAAGGTCTTGCACTGCACCCAAGAAGAATAAGGATACACCAGGCATTGAAGGATGAGGGGGTTGGAGAAGAATTTTATTGAGCTATGAAAACGACTTTCAGCAGAGAGGGGATGCAGGGTTGGTCCCCCTACCCCAAGGTGGAAAAGTTCCCCATGTGGTTGGGTCCAGGGCCTTTTATGGACTCAGAATGGGGAGTGCGTGCTGATTGGTTTGTGAGTATGCAAAAAAGGTTAAAGCGAAGACACCACTCAAAGGCGGGCATAGCAGTAGTGTAGAAGACACAGTTAAGAAAGAGTCGGTATATGTAAAACAGGTGAAGGGTGGGGACCAATCTGAGGAAAATGTGCCAAACAGGAAGACAAGTCCTCAATCCAGTCGGAGGATTTAACTTGTAGCTTGGCTTTCAGGCTTTAAACTGTCTTCCGCTTGGAGGTGGGGCTTTACTCGGGACCCACCCCTATCTGCCTAGGCATTTGGCTGTCTCCTGAGGCTCTCAAAACCAAATATAGCTTTTCTTGACCCCACTCCCTCTTCTTCTAGCTGCAACCTGTTGCCTCTCGCTGCCTTTGCATCTTGCACTGGCCTCACCTGCTCACCCCTCAGTCCACTAGAAGTTGGCTGTTATCCTTAAGGTGACACGAGCATTTTCCTTATTAAGATCTCCAGTGAGTCTTTATCTCCCTTGACCTCCTGGCGCCAGTGGACTCAGATGAGCCTTCCCTCCTGCTCAGAACCCCTTCTGGCTTCCTCCTGGCTCTTTGGACACTCCTCAGACTCATTATTATTTTTCCCTTTTTTTTTTTTTTTTTTTTTAGACAGAGTCTAGCTCTGTC
>NW_012103354.1:889572-893855 GCF_000951045.1 Mandrillus leucophaeus
TTTTTGACGGAGTCTTGCTCTGTCACCAGGCTGGATTGCAGTGGCATGATCTTGGCCCACTGCAACCTTTGCCCCCCAGGTTCAAGCAATTCTCCAGCCTCAGCCTCCTGAGTAGCTGGGACTACAGGAGCATGCCACCATGCCCAGCTAATTTTTGTATTTTTAGTAGAGACGGGGTTTTATCATGTTGGCCAGGATGGTCTTGATCTCTTGACCTTGTGGTCCGCCTGCTTCAGACTCCCAAAGTGCTGGGATTACAGGTGTGAACCACCATGCCCGGCCTGGGTGTTTCTTCTTTAGAGCCTCAATCTAGATGATGGAGCCAGCACCCAATGATCTAGTATCCTCCCTCTCCTCCACAAGGGCAAGGGCTGGGTATCTTTGTCCCACTATATCTCCCAGGTCTAACACAGATGCATAGCATGGCAGACCCTTGGCAAGCATTTAATGGATGGGTGGATGGCTCCATTTACTTCCTTTCCACGAGGGTTTGCTGACTTGGTTAATGAAGGAGAGCATACTTACTTGGAGTCCATTTTGCCTAATGGTTTCTCCCAGGATTGAGGTGACACTGACCCTGATCCAGGTAATAACCCCTCAGGACCTCTGTTTGGGAAAGTTGCCGCATCCCACTGCTTGTTCTGTAGTATCTGATTTAACAAAAGGCCTCTAGACCAGAAATCAAAAAGGCCTATGGGGCCCACCCCTCCCAGTCCACGAGGAAAAGGAGACTGCAGTCTGCACTGCGGAGCTGTGAAATCCAAGCTGTGCTGTCTGATGTTATGTCCCAGGGGGACAGACATGTTTATTTGGTGACCAAGGGCACAGCCAGTTCCGTTTTTCATCCACCTTGGCCCCACTCCTCTGTCTGATCAGTCCCTCCTGGAGACTGCTTTCCAAAAAGTAATCAGCAGCACATTCACTCACACCTGCAGCAAGGCAACTCCACTCCCGTTTCTTTGCTGCTGTCTATTTTTACACTGACTTGTTTACCTCATGTGTTTTGGAAAACACAGACACATACACATACAACAGTAGTGCTGCCAAAATTCACACCTCCTCTCCCTCATAGGATTTTCCCTTGAAGGCTGGTGCTCTTGGAGAGCCAGCGGCTGCCTCTGGATTGGGCTGAAGGCTGAGTGATGAGCCAGGGCACGGTGTTCTTTGCTAATATGTTTCTTCAACATTAGGTATCAAGACAGTGAAATAGGGGGACCCAGCTTGCTCTGGCATCTCATTGTTGGTAGACTTCCTTCTTCAGTTCATCTGTCTCCTGGGGGAGTCTTGTCCATAGGTGCCTGAGCTAGAGAAGCAGACCTGGCCTCAAAGACTTGGGGCTCCTTAAACCCATTGTTGCTTCCCTTCACCAAGCTCTGGTAGCAACATGGCCTGAGGCCTGTCACGGCTTTTGACCAGGCATGGAAGATGGAATGGGGCACTGGATCAGGAGTTAGGAATAGTCAAATCTTATCTCTGCAAACGAACTGTGCTTGCCCTTGTTTCCCTAACAGCTCTTATTGCCGTGAGGGTCTTTCTTCCACTGAGATATGTTCGATCCTCCTTAACTTTCTAGGTGGCCCTAGTTCTGCCTTGGGGGGCTTCAAGGACAATGGATCGGGGACCCTTCCCATTTCCATTTTTTCCCCAAACCAGAATTGGCTCTGTGAATTGTGAAAGCAAGTTACTGGAATGTAGAGGGCTGGAACTCAGGAAACAGCCTAGAAACATGCAGGGGTCAGGGGAATTCAAAAGTAGTATTAAAGTACTGACTTCGTACAGACACCACTGTACACATATGTTTGCATACCTACACACACATGCACACAAACACAGTATTAGAAATGTCTCCCAGTTTGCAAGTCCTCTGCACCTTGGGAGAGCCGAGCCATTATTGCCAAGCCCTGGTGTTCCGCACACAAATAACCATGTGACCATAAAACAGTCTGCAGAGCATAAAACAGCCTGCAGAGCCCAGTACTGGGTTTGCAACAGTCTGCAGAGATGGCCTGATGGCCCAGCCTTCAACACTTAAAAAAAAAAAGTAAAAGTGGAAATTCACGTATAAAAAGCCCTAATGCCCAAGAGCCAGAAGAGTCATAATGGCTCGTTGTTTTACTTTGAAAATCTTAAATGATTTCCAACTATTTTTAAGGTAATGGAAACCAGTTTTGAAACAAAATCCCCTGCAGACACGCTCAAAAATGCAGAAAAGTGAATGGAATGGGTCCAAGGTTGAGATGAGGGTTCTCAGCTCTGCCTTCCTTCAGCTTGTCTGGTGGAGTAGGGGGTGGGGGTGGGGTATTTTAGGGACTCTCTGGAGCACAGTTGGAAAACCATTGACCTAAGAGAATGAAGCCAGTCCACTTTCCCTAGGGGTCCACCCCAAGGTCCTGAATCCTGAGCCATATGACTTCAGTATCACAGAAGCTGATGAAGAAGTGACATTTAGCTCTGTTTCTGATGAAAGAGGAGACCTGGACCCAAATCCCTGAGTGGACCTCAGATGCTGAGAGAGCACTGGCCTGCTGATACTCACCCAGACAGAAACATGGAGAGCCCCACCCAGCCTCTGCTCAAGGGTGGGGTTCTGACACCAGAGCCATTTCAGGACCCAGTGCCCTACCTCCCCTTCCTTTGTTCCCAGAGCAGGCACTGAACTGCTTCCTTGATATGGAGAAGCCACCATCTGCTGTAGTCATTGCCTGAATCCTAAATTGTCTGAGAAACTTCACAGCCAGGTTTATGAGGACTTCTGGAATTTTGGTATTTGCCTTATTTTCTGATGCTGATCAAATAGAACCATTGTGGATCTTCCACTTGTACCCGAGCCTTTTATAGGTAGGCAATGTCTTTCTGGAGCACTTCAGTTAGACACAGAAGAAAGAGGTTGGTGGGGGCGGGCATTGCGTAATGTTAGGAGAAAGGTCGGCCTCAGGATGTTTGCATCAGTGTGAGAGATCTATTGTAGATGTCTCGATAAAGTTTATCCAAGGAAACCCTCCACTCATTGCAATATTTCATAGTCCTGGCCCTGTTTTGGCCCTGCCCATCACCAGGGCAATCCAGGGTGCTTGCAGAATGGAAACTGTTCATCACCATGACTGACCCATAATTTTCTGATCCAGGCCTCCTCCTATTTCTTTATGGTAGCAAGTTGGCATTTCAGGGACCCCTTGAAAGCATCCAGGCTTTACCCAAAATCTTAGCGAAGGTTTTTTGTTTTGTTTTGTTTTGTTTTTTGGTGGAGGATGGAATTTCTCTATATCCAGATTCAACAAACCAGAAATATACTCAAATTATGTAGACCCTACATGCCAATGTAGGGAACATCCCAACTAACGCAGCATGGGAGTGCTGGTCAGGCCTTGCTTCTTAATACAACAGGAAGTGCATTTTGACCGAGAGGTGAGGCCTTCCCTTTTGGGAGAGGGAGGATGGAGAAGAGTTCATTATAGCCACTTTAACTCCAGAGTTCTAGTAGTTATTCATTCAGAGAGCTCTGAGCAGCTTACCCTGGCCCAGTAAAAGGCAACCTTCACAGATATCTGGGGATATCAAGCAGGGGGGACTTTGAGTTCATGAGTGGGCACTATGTGACGCAAGGTGCCAAGAACCAACAGAAGAAAACCAGGCCACCAGCTGGGAACACCAGCACTGATGTGAAGGCCACAAGGACATACTCCCTTCTCCCATGGCTCTTGCTGAACCCTGAAACTTGTTGAGGATGTGGGTTGCTATGGTGATGGGAGGGGAACTAGCCTGGGTGAAAGTTGCAGTGGAGACAGAGACTTTTGACATCATGCAAGTTGTCCCAATTTCCTCCTTAGAGCCGGGCTTCAGGCAGACCACTGCTTATTCCTGTTTGGCAGGTGGGCAGCATGGGCCTAGGAAAAGCTTCCAAGCTGCTGAAAGCCACAGGTATCTTTATTTCACTACCTTGGTGGCCTCAGGGACTACATATGCTGGTGGGGTGTCCCTGCTATGATAATGTTGGGCTTGGGCCTCAAACTCTTGGAGGTGGGACTTGTGTGTGCATAGAAGGTTTATTTTGCTGAACACAGAGGCAGCTGTGCGTGGCCTGCTCGCTGTCCCAGGAGCCTCACACTGCTGCCTATTTGCTTTCTGAGGGACAAGAGGGGCTTTCTCCAAGGGCTTGCACTTCTCTCCTTCGACAGGGCAATCTTCTGCCCACACTATGTAGACCTCTGCCTTTACCAGTGCCCCTCCTCTTGGGAGGCAGGCATTGGGGGAGCCTTGGACATCTCCTAGATGCTGAAGAGTCA
>NW_012103354.1:894330-901991 GCF_000951045.1 Mandrillus leucophaeus
GTACTTCTCTTTCCCCTCCAAAAAATATTTGTTGAGGACCTACTAAGGGTAAGGCTTTATCTCAAGTCCCCAGCATGCAGTGATGAGTAAGTTTTGGACTCTGTTTGGAAGGAGTCTACAGTCTAGAGTGGAGGACTCTAATTGCATGATGATAACCCACTTTGACTTCTGCAGAAGAATTCACATGCTGCATGTGGCATGTGAGTGGAGAGGAAGGGACAGATAACTGGTCCTGGGGGAGTTAGGAGGGCCTCTGGGAGGAGCTGACCCCGGAGCTGCACCTTGAAGGAAGAGATTTCCAAGTAGAGATGTGGGATAGGGGAGAAGATGCCGGGCAGAAGACTTAGCATGTGCACAGAGGAGAGACTGGATGAGTCCTGACTGCTTTTCTGCCGTAGTCACCAGGGCTGACTGTGATAACAGACTTGGAGCCTCCCTGCTAGCCTCCTTTTCCTCTTCTGAGGATTTCCCTATAATGGGGCCGCTATAACCTGCCCTCTGCCATGGGTCCCTTACCTTTCAGGCCTGATGAGTTGTCCGTCTCCCTCATCTCTTGTATAGGGCCTGTCTTCAGGGTCTGGAGTGAAAGTGGTTCCTGGAGCTTGTAAGGGCACGATGCCAGTGAGGTAAACTTTCTCAAACAAAGATCCCATGGCTGGAATACAGCATTCCCAAGTAGGTAGAATGTTAAAAAGAACTTGGGGGAGGCAGAAAACTTCCAGATTTTTCTCTAAGTTATTTTTACCTCTCTAGGAGCTGATATCATCTTAGGGTGGGTGGGGATCTTCCTTCCAGGCTAATCTTTTTAAAATTATTACTTTTTGAGACAGAGTCTCACTCTGCCACCCAGGCTGGAAAGCAGTGGCACGATCTTGGCTAACTGCAACCTCTGCCTCCCAGGTTCAAGCAATCCTCCTGTCTCAGCTTCCCAAGTAGCTGGCATTACAGGTGTGCACCACCACGCATGGGTAATTTTTGTATTAGTGGAGATGAGGTTTCGCCATGTTGGCCAGGCTGGTCTCTAACTCCTGACCTCACGCAATCTGCCTGCCTTGGCCTCCCAAAATGCTGAGATTACAGGCTTAGAGGCACCTTAAGATAGCTGGTCTCAGGCCTTGGAGACGTGAGCCCAGCAGCTGAGACTTAGATGAGGTTAAGGTTAAGGCTGAGGCTAATAGGCAAGGCAGGCCTGTTGGACTTTGCATGTGGGTTGAATCCAGAATTCAGGATTCTTGAGGTTTGCGGCAGGCACCAAAGAGTCTGGCTGTGGCCTGCTTGGAACGTCAGAGGATGTGATAAGAACTGGCAGAATCAAGGGCAAGGTTGTCTCCCTTGATAAGATTTCCGACAATTTCCCTCCACTCCTCTCAGCCTTCTCTCCAGAAGAGGGCAGTCACAGGGTTGGGTTGGGAGGCAGATGGCCTTCGTGGGAAGGGACTGGGGAAGTTGTAATGTTGGTGCTCCTAATGTTTCTGAAAATGTCTTTCTTGGGGTGGGTTTGAATCAGGACCTGACTCCTGAGGTGTGGGCCACACTACTTAGTGTTATTGCCCTTTTCTGAATCCATATCTTCCCTGGATGTGAAGCCCTGGCAGGGGTGGGGCTGAACAGGGCCTGGGGCCTGGCTACCTATCCCTCTGACTGCCCATATGATAGGATGCCCCGCCTAGGCTGATGCTGGCACCAAACTTCCTTCCCATTGTTGCCTCCTGCTTCTGCCCCATGAGCCCTCACACCCTCTGCTCTAGGAACATGCCCTTCTGGGGTGCCCTGTGCCATCCTGTGTACAAGCTCCTCCTTCTGCTAAGGGTGCCCTTCCCCCTCGTGGTCTGCCATGTGATTTCAGGGACCCACATGCTCCAGCTTGGATGCTGTTTCCATGAGAAACATTTCCCCTCTTCTCGGCTCCCATTCATCAACCCTTTTGATAGAGACAGGAGACAGGAGACAGGAAAATACTAAGAAGAGGATGGTTCCCAGGCAAAGACCCCACCCTCAAGCTTGGAAATCTACAGCTCTAAATGAGAACAGGCATTCCTGTTATTGTGCCCAAAAAGTTACCTTTTGGCCTGCCATACCCCCCATCCTGTATCCATATAAACCCCAAAGCCCAGACTCCAGAAGGAGATGAGCAAACAAACGGCAGAATGGCGTGGCAGAGGAGAGAAGAAAATGAGAATCTGAACACTGAGAGGAGTTTGGCTGGGGATGATCAGAGAGGAGCTTGGCCACTGGATGCCAAACTCCAGGGGAAGATCATCTTCCCACTCCATCCCCCTTCCAGCTCCCCATTCATCCACTGAGAGCTACCTTCACCACTCAATAAAACCCCGGCATTCATCCTTCAAGTCCGTGTGTGACCTGATTCTTCCTGGATGCTGGACAAGGACCCAGAGACCAAGGGGGGCACGGAGTGGGTTAACACTTAAGCCATCTGTGGATGGCAAAGCTAAAAAAGCACACTGCAATATGCCCACTTGGGCTTCAGGAGTCACAGACACCCAACCCTAGACACTACTGTGGGGCTGGAGCCCAAAGTGCTCATCCCAGCTCCCGCATCTGCCAGTCTGCACGCTCCCCATTCCATCAGGGGTTTGAGCTCACAGTGGCTGAACAGAGAGCCACACCCTCGTTGCACATCCTGCGAGGGGGGAGCCTGGGAACTCTCCTGTTTCACAATCATGAAGGGTTCTTATCTGTTCAACTGCTGGACCTTGGGCTCCAGGAAGGCAGCATTAACGTCCGTCCCCTCATCCAGCCTGTGCAGACATGATGACCCAGTGAGTAGCTGGGCAGAGAATCACCGGCTGGGCTGCAGGCCAGGCTGAAGCCTGTTCTTACTATGCATGTTTTGGGATGAACCATATTATATCCAGAGACCTGGTAGGACCTATACCGTGTAATTCCAGAAACACTTCATTCATCAAACATAAATGCTAGCACCCAGCCCAAGGGCAGGCATAGAGACCCACACAAGGAGGCAGGAGACCCCCGAGGTTAACACCTAGACTTTGGAGTCAAGACAGGTCTGGCTTCGAATTCCTGCTCTTAAAGGCCATGGGCTTTGGGGCAGGTCACTGTACCTTCCTGAGCCTGTTTCATTATCAGTAAAATGGGGATAATAATATCTGTTTTACTGGGAAGCTGTGAGGCTTGAATCAGATATGGTAAAGTGCTTAGCACAGCACCTGGTATGCAATGAAAGCCCACTAAATGGTAGCTATTATTATTAATAATAAATGTAGGCTGAGGGAACGCAGAGATGAATGAAGGTGCATGATTAATGCTTACTCCTCCCATCCTGGCCCAAATAAAATATACAAAGGGTTTAAGGAACTCCATTAGCCAACCTAACTTTCTTTCATAGCAAGAAATCTCACAGCCATGACCAGGGCTCCTGTGTGACCTGGGCATGCAGACGGATTAATAACACCCCACTCTGCTTCTGGGCACTCCTTCCTGTGCCCACAAACTCCTTCTCTGCTGGCTGTGTGTTCCCCATGGAAAAGGGAGGTGCACCTGTGTTAGTGATGTGTGGAGAGGCATTTTCCTCGCGGTTGTCTGGACGACTTTGTCTTAACACCTGCAAACAGCCTTCTTTTTTCCTCCTCTCTAAATCAAAGTGAGCCTTTGATTTCCTTGCGGGGAGGACAGGAGAGAGCTGAGCAATTAGACATCAGCTGGCCTCTCTTGGAGGCTGGAGCTGTTTTTAGCTTTGCCTCTCAGGCAGGCAAATCTGGCTCTGGGGTTTGGGCCCGGCCCTGGGGTTTGGGCCCAGCCCAGTAAATTAATCCAGCAGAAGATCGTCAAGGTGCAGTGGCTCGGGGAGACGGGAGGACGCGCTCCCTCTGCATGGTTGAGTCGAGGTCCTATCTTACGTTCGCTCTCATTCTGCTATAAATGACAGGGTTTTCCCCACCAATACGCATTGCCTTTGTCCAAATACTCTTTGTCAAATGACCCGGTGTAATCAAAACTGGTAAACTCCCTTTCCATATAGTTGCAGTGGAAAAAAAAAAAAAAACTTTTCTAATCTGAAATTGCATGCCTTTGTGAGAATTAAGAAAATGTGGACAATGCAGGGTTTTGCAGCAGTGCAGGAATCCTGAAACTCCCAGGATGACAGAAAAGCTTTCTCAAGTGGTGTGTGCAAGTTGGGGCTGCTCCAGGAGGCCTGGGATGGGCGGGAGATGGGGTGGTTTGGGTGCAGTGGGTAAGTGTTGCTTTTTAAGCAAGAGGGTCTGTTTCTGGAGGCGATTGGGCTCCAGGCTGATACAATCTGTTGGCAAAAATAACTCTGGATTTGGATCTAAGGAGGACTATAAAAGAGAAGCTCAGAGACTTGTTTTCCAGCCTTGTGGGAGTCGGGGTGTTTTAAATGAAGGGCAGATGTAGCCCGAGGCCAAAATCTGCCTCCCCTAGTCCTGCTGTAACCTTATTAAAGAATAAAAATAAAGGCAGGACTTTTATGGTAAGAAAGAAAAGGCATGGCAAGGCTGCTTTCCCCAGCTGAGAGAGGGGTTCTCAGGACACACAGGGAGGTGCTGGGATCATGTCTGTCTGCAAGAGCCGTCAGGGAGAGGAGGAGGGTGGTTGGGCCCTGGGCAGGTGCGGGGAACCTGATCTGACTCTCAAGGCCTGGGCTGGATTGAGGCAGGAGGGGGGCTCTCAGCTAGTGTGGCATCATTGGTCAGGTCAGCCTCCTAAATCTGCCTTTGCCAGGCCAGTTCTCCCTGTTACAACTCTCGCTGGCCACACACAAAGCAGATGGTGCTTTGTGACTGCGTGTGAAAAGGGACAAAAGGGGGAGCCTCAGCTTTCTAATGTGTTACAGCATCTGGCACTTGGGAGGGGCTCAGATCGTTAATGCTGGTGACCCCAAGGAAGAGTCCATGCTCTTTGCAGTGGAACTCCTTGCCTAGAGGCATTCTCAGAAGTGGAGGCTTACTACGCTCGTGATTTGGGACAGTAGAAGTACCTACAACTGAGTTGGAACCTCACCTACACTTGTGACCAGCTCACCTCTCCTCTTGGAACCTTGAGTCCTCATTTGGGTAATGCCCTCCTTCCCCATGCCCCCTTTAAAGAGCTGTGAGGGGAGATAAGATAACACAAGCCAAAGGCCAGGACCTTAGCCTGAAATGCAGGTATCAAAATGTCCCCTCAGCTGAAGGCGAGGGGCACACAAACCCTGAGGCACAGATGCAAATGAGGAAGGACCTGATTCCTATTTCTGGAAGGACCCAGCTCCTTGGACAGTGAGTGTGGTAAGAGCTTGACCAGGCATTAGGACCAAGCTTGGAGATAGGGGTCAGTGATGGCCTCTTGTACTACTTAGGAGCTGCAGTCTGGTCAGGGAAACTGAGGCAGGGCCCCAGGTGTAAACATGGCATCACAAGTGGGCTGGCACAGGGAAGGCTGCTGCTTGGTGGACCCAGAGTCAACTTAGGGCTGCCGAGGTGGGCTCTGACCACAAAAGGGTGGGGTCAAGTTGGGGGTATGGGAACCAGGAGGGAGGGGCTAGAGAGGTCTTCATTCAGGTACAGGGAGTGGATGATGGGGGAAGCTTTTCATCCTCCCTGGATTTAATTCTTCAAACATTCTCCTTCTCCCTCCCACACTGGTCCTGTGGCTACAGTCTTTCCGGCTGCAATCTGTTTCCCAGAAGGCAGCAGAGTGGTCTGTGTAAATCACCAATCTGACCCTGCCTCTCTGTCTCCCTCTAATTCCTCTCATGGCTCCCAAATACTTCTAGGAGAGAGTCCAGACTCCTTAATGCATTAGGCAAAGCCTTCTGGAATCTCTAACATGCTTTCTCTTCTCTCACCTCCTCCATCCTCGGGTCTAGCTTGAAGTTCCCTGAAGGGATCATTCACTGCTCTGTGTATCTGCCTATTGTCAGAGCCACTGTTAACACCCCACGTGATTCACAGGGTCTACCCCAGGCACCTATGTCTTTGATAGACAATTCCTGTATCTCAAATGGTTTCAAGCCTCAAAGAACCAGCACCTCTGTGCCTGAGGACTTTCTCTGGTCTCAGGAGGATGCTGTGCCCAGGTGGAGGTGGGAGATGTCTCAGGAGCCACCCTCAACCAATGAGGAAGAGAAATTGGAGAATAAATATCTGGCTTCTGAGAGTCTCAATGGGAGAATTCTGAGGTATGTTATATACAGTTTTTCAGAGAGCCCCAATGGGGATTGTGTCCAGAACACAATCCAGGACCCCCTATATTGACCCACTCATTCATGCATTCATTCCTTTCTTCTCTTCCTCGTCTTGTTTCCTTAGTCCCTTGTCAGCTTCCTGGAATTGCTTGCCAAATATTCACTCACACCCAACTTCCTACCTCAGAGTCCCAAACCGGGGCACATATGCTGTTCCTTCTGCCTGGAATGCCAGCTTCTCCCAGTGTGCAAATTACTAGCTCAGTCATTCCTGGATAGTCGCCCTTTTCTGTGCTCCTAAGGCAGCTGGCTCTGTGTTCTGGCCAACTTGCTTGTTGGCATAACCTGTCGACGTGTCTGTGTGGCCCATGAGGGCGTGGGGTCCTCTTCACCCCAGGGACCTTGCATTCATGTCTTATATAGCTCTTGGCTGGCAAAATGCCTGGTGCACAGTAGTGATTCAACAGATAGGCATTCAGGATCCCACATGATGAGCCTTGCAAGTGTTAGCTCTCTGGGGTTGGAAATAGCAGCAGATAGCATTTTCTGTGTTTCACGGATGCTTCCTCCTTCAGCCAAAATATTTAAAAGATTTTTTTTTTCATACCTTGTATTTGTGCAATGTGAGGTCTTCTCAAAACACTTTTATGTGAGGCTGGGTCTCACCTAAACTCTGCAACGAGCAGACAGCATTGCCCCATTTTACAGATAAGGCCACTGAGGCATAGAGGCTAGTTGGCCAGTCTAAGATAATAACCCAAAGGTGGAGACTGAAGTCCAGAGAGGTTAGGTAAATGGCCCAGAGGCACACAGTATTACCTAGTAATCTATGTTCAATGCGCAAAGAAGCCAATACTGTGGTACCACCTTTTGAGAAAACAAAAGCCTTATTGTAAGTCGACTGTCAAGGAGACAGGAGGAAAAGCTCAAATTTGTCTCCTTAAGCTGGAGGCTGTGGCAGGTTTTACAGGCACAGGGCAATGAGGCGTAATCTGATTGGATCTTACAATGAGGTGATGCCAGGAGGGATGGTCTGACTGAATCCCGCTATGGGGTAGCACCACGGCTCGATCTGATTGGATCCCTGATCCTGCCATGTGATGTCCACTTCTTAATTTAGTCCCCGCTCCTTGGTCTGAGCACTTAGGTTCCACCTGTGGCTGCACACTTGGTTCTCCTGGGCATGCTCAGAAGTTGAAAGTTACGTGACCTTCAACTCGAGGGGTCCATGGAAACTGAAAAACAACTCACAACTTTGCTACATCAAAGTTGAGGCGGATTGATCTGGCATGATTATGGCAGCACAGAGTCAGCAGGAAAGAGCTCATCAGACCCCAGGCCCGTGTGTCTCCAGAATCCACCTTCTTTTCCCCTTACCAACTACACCGAGTGAGAGCCCACTGTTGCCGGGGAGCCTGAGTGCAGGCTCATCCCTCCACTCCTCATTCCATTTGCACAAGGACCCTCTGAGTTGGGGCATGCAGCTCTGCCTTCC
>NW_012103354.1:902041-905228 GCF_000951045.1 Mandrillus leucophaeus
GTCTCAGGAGGATGCTGTGCCCAGGTTGAGGTGGGAGATGTCTCAGGAGCCACCCTCAACCAATGAGGAAGAGAAATTGGAGAATAAATATCTGGCTTCTGAGAGCCTCAATGGGAGAATTCTGAGGTATGTTATATACAGTTTTTCAGAGAGCCCCAATGGGGATTGTGTCCAGAACACAATCCAGGACCCCCTATATTGACCCACTCATTCATGCATTCATTCCTTTCTTCTCTTCCTCGTCTTGTTTCCTTAGTCCCTTGTCAGCTTCCTGGAATTGCTTGCCAAATATTCACTCACACCCAACTTCCTACCTCAGAGTCCCAAACCGGGGCACATATGCTGTTCCTTCTGCCTGGAATGCCAGCTTCTCCCAGTGTGCAAATTACTAGCTCAGTCATTCCTGGATAGTCGCCCTTTTCTGTGCTCCTAAGGCAGCTGGCTCTGTGTTCTGGCCAACTTGCTTGTTGGCATAACCTGTCGACGTGTCTGTGTGGCCCATGAGGGCGTGGGGTCCTCTTCACCCCAGGGACCTTGCATTCATGTCTTATATAGCTCTTGGCTGGCAAAATGCCTGGTGCACAGTAGTGATTCAACAGATAGGCATTCAGGATCCCACATGATGAGCCTTGCAAGTGTTAGCTCTCTGGGGTTGGAAATAGCAGCAGATAGCATTTTCTGTGTTTCACGGATGCTTCCTCCTTCAGCCAAAATATTTAAAAGATTTTTTTTTTCATACCTTGTATTTGTGCAATGTGAGGTCTTCTCAAAACACTTTTATGTGAGGCTGGGTCTCACCTAAACTCTGCAACGAGCAGACAGCATTGCCCCATTTTACAGATAAGGCCACTGAGGCATAGAGGCTAGTTGGCCAGTCTAAGATAATAACCCAAAGGTGGAGACTGAAGTCCAGAGAGGTTAGGTAAATGGCCCAGAGGCACACAGTATTACCTAGTAATCTATGTTCAATGCGCAAAGAAGCCAATACTGTGGTACCACCTTTTGAGAAAACAAAAGCCTTATTGTAAGTCGACTGTCAAGGAGACAGGAGGAAAAGCTCAAATTTGTCTCCTTAAGCTGGAGGCTGTGGCAGGTTTTACAGGCACAGGGCAATGAGGCGTAATCTGATTGGATCTTACAATGAGGTGATGCCAGGAGGGATGGTCTGACTGAATCCCGCTATGGGGTAGCACCACGGCTCGATCTGATTGGATCCCTGATCCTGCCATGTGATGTCCACTTCTTAATTTAGTCCCCGCTCCTTGGTCTGAGCACTTAGGTTCCACCTGTGGCTGCACACTTGGTTCTTCTGGGCATGCTCAGAAGTTGAAAGTTACGTGACCTTCAACTCGAGGGGTCCATGGAAACTGAAAAACAACTCACAACTTTGCTACATCAAAGTTGAGGCGGATTGATCTGGCATGATTATGGCAGCACAGAGTCAGCAGGAAAGAGCTCATCAGACCCCAGGCCCGTGTGTCTCCAGAATCCACCTTCTTTTCCCCTTACCAACTACACCGAGTGAGAGCCCACTGTTGCCGGGGAGCCTGAGTGCAGGCTCATCCCTCCACTCCTCATTCCATTTGCACAAGGACCCTCTGAGTTGGGGCATGCAGCTCTGCCTTCCAGATAAGGACACTGAAGCTCTGAGGGGCCGCAGGGACAGAGCCAAGCTTTGCCTCCAGGTCAATCTGGCTGGAGTCCAGTGCTCTTTCTCTACAGCCAGCCCACTCCTTTTCTCTACACTTTCCCATATTTTATGCCCTAAGGTAGACAGCACAGGGAGAGGAGTATTTCAGGGATATATCTGGCGAAGATTTAAAGGCAGGTGCTGATCATAAACCTCGAGCATTTGCGTCGGTGGGGCTCAGGGTTCCAAGCAGAGATGCAGAGGCTGGGCTGGACCAGCCGTGAGAGACAGCTATTTGCTGCTGGCTGGGGTCATGTGAATATTTATGCCTCAAATTCACAAGGGTTTTGTTAGAGTGAGAAGCAGGAAAGCAGGAAGGGAGGAGGAGTAGGAAGAAGAGATGGTAGAGGAGGGTGACCAGGAGAAAGTGCTTCTCTTGAGGTTAGGGGTAAGGATCTCTCCCTTTTCTGGCCGGCCTGCACCAGACCAGCCCCTAGGATTCTTCTAGAAACAACTCCAAATATCTTCTTTCTCCTTTGGAGAGGTGGGGGCGCAGGTGGAGAAGGCTGGACATTGGTCCATGTTGAGAAAGGCTTTTCCTCATTTTCAGCTCAACTGGCCTCAGTTGCCTCCATCCCCCATGTCCCACATCCCAGCAGCCACGAGGTCCTCAGTTCAAATCTTCAATAGAATCTGTTCCCTTCACTCCTTTTCACATCACTCCTCAGTCCTGGCCCCCATCAACCCTTGCCTGGGCAACAGTAGGAGTCTCCTTGCTGTGTTCCTGTGTCCCTTCCTGTCCCAAACTGTCCATTCCCCACACTGGCCCAGGAGAGACCCCTTTGCAAGTACAAATCTGACCACGTCCTCCTGCTGAAACCCTTTTGTAGCTTTCTATAATGAATGCACACTTATCTACAGGTAACATTTTTGAATATATAAAAATAGTTCTCCTTGAGTGGTGGGAGATGGCTCTAGCGTACTGCCGTGCTGCACTGCCCAGGGCCTGGCACTATTGTAAGAATTTCGTCTTTGCCCATGGTCTTCCCCTGCCTAGCATGCCTGCTCCTTTTGTTTAAATCTTCCCCATTTCCTGGTCCCACTTCCAGTCTCGCTTGCTCCAGACTCCCTCCTCACCCTGGCCCCTATTACACCCCTGGCTGTAGTTACTGGAAGTACTCCTGTCAACACCGATTTGTCTTCACTTCTGAGCAGGACCTCAAGTTATCCCTTGGGGAGGATAGTTCTTTTCAAAGGCCAAGCCACCATTTTTGAATTCCAGGTATTAGTAACACTTGTCAGAAATCAGGCCAGTCTAGTAACTGTTGATCGAGCGCCAACAATGTAGGCAGTGTTGGCAAAGCTGCTGGTGTTTTCAGGAAACAGAGGTGGCAGCTGCACACCTGGTGTGTGGGTCCTTTGGGGAACCAGGGAGCTAGCTTTGGGGTTCGTGGGCATCGGAAGATGGAAGCCACAAGTCAGCAGTGCCAGCTCTTGGTCGCGATGAGCATCTCTGTCTGGACCTGTTTCTCCTTCCAGTTGCACTTTCCTCTCTAC
>NW_012103354.1:909998-933264 GCF_000951045.1 Mandrillus leucophaeus
TGAACTACCACTCCTGGCCATAAATAAATGTTTGGTGAATGAATCCTACTTTGTAAAATTCTATGTGGAAACATAAAAAATTTGGAAGAAGCCCATGAAAACATTAATAGAGTTTACTACTGTTGGAGGAGAATTGGCAGGGAGGGGATGGGAAGTTCACTTATATTTTGTTCATTTCTGTACTGTTTGAATTTGGTATGCGTTTGTGCTATTTTTGTGTTTGTAATAAAAATCAAACAGAAGTGGGAAAAAAATCCTTTCACTGTTGTTCCTCTATATCCATGCTGGGGTATCCACTGTGAATGTCCCAACACACATACCTGGGCTTTTGCAGGCCTGGGGACCAGTCCTGCCTCGGTCACTTCCTCCCTCATGAACAGTGGTGACAAGAGCTCTTCTCAGGGGGTGGTAGGGAGAATCATACGCAGCAAGCGTTCAGCACTGCTCCCAGCACATAGAGATCGCTCATCGCTTTTAAGTGCCGCCCACCTTCCTGTGGGGTCTCATTTATTAACTCTTCACTCACCTTTTTGTTTTGCCCCAAGGCCTTTGCTTGAGTTCGGCAGAAATTCATTCATTTCTGAAACGTGACCAGGGATGAAACCTTCAGGAAGATCCAGCCCAACTCTGTCATTTTGTGGAAACCAGAGCTCAGAGGGGTTAAGTGACTCACTCTAAGTCACACAGCTTCCAAGTGCTCGAGATGATGATTATCTGCACCGAGCCCCAAAGCCATGTGCTTTCATTGCATTGCCCTGTTTGGCAGTAACTTAATGAGTTAATGTTTTGTCTCCCCAAGAGGACTCCTAGAGGTCTCCCCATGGGGAAGAGTCTTTAGTGGGAGCTTTTCTTAATCTGTCAGAGGCCACCAGGTCTATGATCCACTCTATCTGGCTCCGGGAAAGGAAAGGAAGGTGCCAATCCCAAGAAGTGTGTTCTTATTTATCTGGGCTCAGGAATCCATCACGGTCTCCCCGCCTGGCCATCCTTCTCCAGTTGTACACACACTGAGGCTGACTTCCCCATGAAAAAGTCTTCCTTGATCATTAAAAACCTCACAGTCAGCCAGATCTGGATGGAAAACACTGCTCTATTTAGTCGTGTGTCTTAAGTTACTCAACTGCAAAATGGAGAGGGTGAGACCTACCTGTCAGGTGCATTTTGAGAATTAGGTGCGGTAACAGTTACACTACTGGGTGCCATGGGCTGGCTGGTAGGATGATAGACAAATTTGAATCTGTTTGACCTGGAGGCCACCTGCTGAATACAATGGAGCTCTATGGCTTGGGGATATGACAAGAAAGCAGTGTTTCTGACTATATAGAAGCAGGTCATAGGTGACGAAAATCATGGTCCTTGGAGCCTTAGAGTCCTGAGTATGAGTCCCAGATCCATTGTGTACCAGTGACAGACCTTGGGCAAGTCCCTTGAATTCAGGGCCTCTCTTTCCTCATTTGTAAAACTGGACAAATAGTAACATCTATCTAGTAATGAGTGTTAATCAGAATAATGGGTATAAGGCACTTAGCCCAATGCCTGGGATATGGTAAATGCCAATTAAATGTTAGCTTCTTTTAGTATTTGATCATTGTTACTGCTTTTACTATAATGGTGTGGTGGTCATTTGTGCTATTCACCAACTATTTCCTGTTTGATTCTGGGCAAATGGAAGGATTGCACCTCTCTACCCTGTTGAAGTTAGTTTTGGCCTCTGACTTGCTTGGGGTCAGTGAAACGTAAGGAGGACGTGTGTCCCTCTGCCTAGATGCACTAGGGCCTAGCATTTTATTTGTTACCTTCCTTTCTCCTACCACAGTGACTGTGATGGTAGAATTCCAGCCCTGAGCACATCGCCCAAGTGGTAGATAAATCCTTTGGTTGGGTGAGCCACTGAGAGCAGGGGTCAGCTGTTACAGCAGCACCACTTGGCCTATCCTGATGGACACATGTGGGTGACCCTGACATGGCAAGACAATGGGTGATAAATGGCCATCTGGCTTGTAATGTGAAGAGGGAGAAGAGCAGAAACAGAAGAGCTTATACAGTTCTTCATGCAGGAAGTTTTTGTCAAATGGCGTGATTGAAACTTGCAGGCACCCTCCTCCCCCAGAATGGAAGAGTTGGGATGTTGGTGGGTGGTTGTACAGATCGGGGACCAGATTGCAGCTGTGCATTTCCTCTTTGGAATTAGCTGGTCCTATGCCTGAACTTCCCCCATCTATTTCTCTGCAAAGAGTAGGCTGTCTATGCTTCTTGCTGTGTGGACTTCCAAGTGACTTCCAATGATCTCTGCGCAGGAGGATTTGAAAACTGTCCTTCCTGGAGGCAGCCCTCGTGAAAATTTCCCTACGATTGCTCTTAGCCAGATCCTGCTAAGATCCAGGCTCTTAGCAGCCTTCCTGTGCAGGGCCACCTGGGTGAAATCGTAGAGAAGTGACGTGCACTGAATAACCACCCCCTTGGTAATCTCTGGATCCCTTTTCTAGAGAGAAAGAAGACTGGAAACCCAGGCACCCTTGAACGAACTAATGTTTTGACTCACACTCACTTATATTAAGGTATAAGTGACAGATGTAAAGTTATTCAGCCCTGCACTGAAAAACCCACTGCTTTAGTGGAGATGAACAGCAAGATGAAAATGCCTAAAAGCTGAGGGAGAGAACTGAAAGGGGTAAAAAGGGACACTGAAGAAGAACATTGGTGTGGGGAGGGGGTGGGATGGGCACTAAGTCAGACTTCCTCTGGGCGGTGATGTGAGTACTTTGAAGTCAGACTGTCTGGATTCAAAACCTGCTACTGCCACTTGGCAGCTGTGTGATCTTCAGGGTAAAAGGTGGATCGTTCTGAGGCTAAGAGAGTGCAATTGGTTCTGTTCATGAGATATTCAAATACCTGTGCAGGACCAGAGGTGGGGCTGTCTCCCCCCATCTGAATGCCTTCTCCTGTGACCCCTGAAACTCGTTAGCATCAATACCAGGAACTATATTTTCTTCGTTTTCCTGCAGGGGTATAATTGAATAGAGCCCAGTTAAACATTTACTGAGTTCTTCCTATGCAAGGGCTCTGAACTGGGTATTGTAGGTAGGGAAGAAAAGGGTGCCATTGGTGGAACTCTTCAGAGACCGCAGGGTTAGAAAACACAGGGCGTGTGGTCTGGGAAGGTCATTTCCCTTCCTTGAAATTCAGATCCATATGTAATAGGGAGAAACCAATATAATCTCCTTCATCACGTACTGGGGGACTAACCAAAAGGGCAGGGGTGAAAGGGCATGTGTGAAGGCCATCTGCAAACAATGAAGCTTTATTTATGATTGAACCATTGGTGTCCACTGAAAGTCGTCCTTGATTGTGTCCCCTGTCCCTGTCAAAGCTCGCTGGGGTTTCCACAGGATGACTTGATGGAGACGTTTGACCAGACTTGGCTTGTCCTGGGGGACTGGGCAGCTCTCCAGCACAATTCCCTGGAACAGAGGGGCCCGTTGCTATTGTTCATCAATGGATTCTCCACGTAGAGCCAGCCCTCCACATTCCCATTCTGCGGAACCGTATCCTGCCTGAAGAATTGCTAACCATCTGGCCCACGCAGCCACATGCCAGAGGATTATCTTCAGTGTGCGAACAGCAGAGATTCAGAGGCTGGAAGGAAGCATTTTAATCTTGACGAGGGAGGCGGTGCAAATGGTTAGATACCAGAGGACCTCAGTGCATCCCTTGAGAATCTGGAAAGTATTCTTATTTTAAAAATATCACTGACTTTTGCGATTTCTGAGCCCAGATGCCCCTGTTGAGCTTCCTGATTATTTCTTCCTTGAGGGTTTTTTATATATATACATATACATACACATATACATACATATATATATATCATTATGGTCTTAACTTCAAAGATGACCTGATTAGTTGCCAACCACAAGCTTCCTGGCAGAGTGGGGAGCTTTCCCCCTTCTAGCCTGGAGCTTTCAAGGTGGCTGGGGCATGGCACTCTATGTGCCATACATCAGTGTGCACACATACACACATACCTGTATGTGACTTTCCTCTCTGGGAAGATGGGAAAGCCTCAAGCTTGGCTTAAGAGTGCAAACCAGCTGGGCGTGGTGGCTCACAGCTGTAATCCCAGCACTTTGGGAGGCTGCTGGGGGTGGATTACCTGAGGTCAGGAGTTCGAGACTAGTCTGGCCAACATGGTAAAACCCTGTCTCCACTAAAAATAAAAATTAGCCAGATGTGGAGGCACATGCCTATAATCCCAGCTACTCAGGAGGCTGAGGGAGGAGAATCGCTTGAACCCAGGAGATGGAGGTTGCAATGGGCTGAGATGGTGCCACTGCACTCCAGCCTGGGCAACAGAGCAAGACTCTATCTCAAGAAGAAGAAAAAAAAAAAAACAATGCAAACCACATGAGCCAGTTACTTTCATGCAAAGGTATTAATGGGGGTCTACCTAAAGCAAGCATGGTGCTTGTTAATGGGGGGAACAAAGTCATTGCTAGTAGATGATGACCATAGAGTGATGGGGAAAGAGGTAAATACATGGTTGATGACATAAGAATGCCAAAGAAATGTCCCCAAGCCTGCTTGGTGTGTCGCTGGAGGAGAGGCATTGGAGCAGATCCTTAAAATGGGTTGGATGCTGTAGGTATGCAAAGGGTGCATGGACATTTCAGCAGACGGGGGAGAGCGGACGAAGAGAGGCCTGAACTTAGTGAGAAGTTCTGGTGTGTACAGAAGTGGCCAGTGGTAAAGAAGTGTGTGTGAGGCTGGGGAAGGGGTAGAGGCCAGGCTGGGAGGGCCTGAAACACCAAGGAGGAAGCTGATGCTGTCAAGCCTGCATTTTGGAAAGACCTACTGTTTGAACACCTCTTATGAGGGGAGGATCAGTACCTCTGGGACAGCCTGTTCTACCTTCATCTCTGACCAACACAAAGTTCTTCCTGTGAGCAAGCCAGTGCCTATCCTTGGCTTTGGAGATGCCTGAAGGATAAACCTATGCCATACTTGGCCCTTCCATCCCTGTTTTAGATTTAATGGAACTCTGAGCATTTGTTTTTTTGGATCAGCACTATAATTTCTTTTTACAGTGACCATTGTAATAGTTAGGCATGTGCACAGAACTTCTGGAACTTTCTATCAATGACCTAGGTTGGCCTACTATAGGCAATATCATCCAAATTCATCTTTGCAGTTTGCCTAGGGGCAAAGAGCTTGGGGTTTGGTGTTCAACAGTCCTGATTTTGAATCCTATCTCAGTTACTTTGTAGCTTCCTGGCCCTGAACAAGTGACTTTCTTAGAGTCCAGCTTTCTCAGCCTGCCACAGGGGGTTACTGTGAAAGCCAATAACACAAATAACACATACAAATCACCCTGCTCTGGTTAAGGGGCCTCTCTCTTCCCAGGCAGTTGAGAGGGAGTTTTGGGACATTCTTGGGTAGTGCTGTCATTGAGAAGATTCCAGAGCCCCTGACCTATTTTCAATCCTCTTACACCCCTCAGAACCTGTTTATGTGTTTTCTGATGAAAACAGGCTGCTTGCGAAAGTCTTGCTCCTGTTTCTGTCAGCGTATTCATTTAAGGCCTGAACTTTTGGTTCAGTTTCTGTTGGTTCAGGATTTTGAGCTATGCATTTTGTGGGTTTGGGATGCATGCAAAATATGTATTTTGAAGGCTGCTTTGGTCTGTTTTTAGACAATTCAAATATTTGGATAGTGCATTCCTATCTTGCCTCTCTTGCTTGTGTTTGGGGGGCCCTGGGATTTGCTCTCCCTGAGCTGCTGACTCTGGTTGTCTAAGCCCTGAATGTCTCCCAGGGTCAGCCTTGCTAGCCAGAGGCCTCATCAGAAATCTAGAGCCACCCAACGTTAGAGAAGGGAGACTCCTTGAGGATCACCCAGTTCACTACCCTCTTGTCATAGATGGAGAGATGATGGCCCAGGGACCAGGGTGGGGGTGGGGCTTGTCTAAAGTCACAGGGCAAATGGGAAGCAGAGTGGGTGACACTCCCTTCTGCTGGCACCATGTGGGGCCCGGGGGGTGCAGATATCGTTCCTCCCACTGCACTCACCCTCAGGCCTGCACATCTTTCTGTAGGTCCACAACTCCATCACTTATTAACACCTAGGCTGCCTGACTTGCAAATACCCAGAAACTCAAAGCCAGTCAAACAGACCGTTGTTTTCTGAACTCCAGTCCTTCTGCCCCGGTTCTGGCTGAGGGGAGCATTGTGCTCAGGAACCCTGCAAGGAAGGTGGTGAATTCCAGCTGCTCCCTCTCACCTCTTGGCAGAGCATGCATGTCTGGGACAGAGGTGGGAGCAAGAGAAGGATAAAGGGGCCTGTGGGCCAAAACTTTTACTGGTGTCTAGGGTGATACCCAAGCAAGTTTCTTGCAGAGTGTGCTTTTTAAAAAAACTTAAAAAAATTTTTGTTTTAGAGACACGGTCTCACTCTGTTGCCCAAGCTGGAGTGATCATAGTTTACTGAAACCTCAGACTCCTGGGCTCAAGCAATCCTCCTGCTTATGCCAGATTCCCAAGTAACTGGGACTATAGGTGCACACCATCACACCCAGCCAATTTTTAAGTATTTTGTACTGATGGAGTCTTGCTATGTTGCCCAGGCTGGCCTCAAACCCCTGGTCTCAAGCGATCCTCCTGCCTAGACTTCCCAAAGTACTGGGATTACAGACATGAGCTACCATGCTGGACCCCGTGGGGTGTTCTAACTGGTGGGTTTAGGGCAAGCAAGCATGATTACCGCGGGGTCACCACTGTGCCATGCTATTTGCAAAGTTCATGCAGGGTGTGGGGGTCAGTGTGGCGAGGCAAGGAGGTTGTGTTTAGCTATCTTATAGGGAGGTGGTCACCAGAAGGTGGTTGTATAGGGCAGGATCTGGATCTACCCCTTTGAGGAACTGGGAGGAGGCAGAGAACTGGAAACTGTGTCCTGGGTGACTGAACCCTGCTTCTGGTCTGAGAAAGTTAAGCCTTTATGATGCTACAGCAACATAAAATAAGAATTCATTCCAACTCTGGTGGTTTTGCTTCTCCTGGCCTTGGCTGCCTGGGCCACCTACTAACCAACAGGGGCACACACGAAGGGTCCCCTTGCCCCTGCTCTGGAGCTTCCCATGGGGTCCAGCTAGCCTCTGCTTGAGGTCTCACCCTTGCTCGGCCCCTTCCCTTCCCTGCCCTGTCCTTCTCTCATCGTTCCTTCCCAAGAGCCTTTCCTCACTGCCTCATTGCACCCAAATCCTGCCCTGGGCTCTGCTTCCAGGGAATCCACCCTAGGTCACTTTCCCTTCTGCCGCTTTGCCTTTTTCTTCCTCCTTTTCTTTCTTGCTAGAAAATCAGCTGAATCAGGAGAGTTTAAATCAGGGGAGTGGCCGGCAGCAGTAGATGCAGAAGGCAGTTTCAAAATCAAAACGAAAGCGTGCTCATTGGCTTTGGCCTTTAGAAGGTTTATTGGTAACTCCTAATAGTCTAATTGAATATCAAGGAGCAGTTAAACTTCACCTTTCTCCTTTATTGCTGGGCCTGTAAATCTTAAGGAAACAATCTTTAATGGGGGGGAAATGCCGGGCAAGTCAATTCCTTTGTCTTAGCCTTAGTTTTTCCACCTGCAAATTAAGGCTTTTGAGCTAGATGATCTATCCAAAATTCTATGATTATACAAATGCATTCTTGCATAACCTTATGCAAGTGAGAACATTCCTATTTACCAAGCTTTCAGTTTGTGGCCTAGCACAGTGCTGAGCAGGGTGGGGTAAAGTATCTATTTCACCTCTCACAGCCCCCTTGTGAGACAGGAAGTGTGTTACTTGTATATTGCTCCTTCACTCTTGTGTCAGTATGCCAAGGCCTCCCAGGTTTATGTCTCCAGCCTGGATCTTGTCCCTTGAACCAGCTGGAATTGGTCTGTTTCTTCCAACCATAAAATCCCTGACCATGAGAGCATTAAATAACCACAGTAGGATTCAAATCAGCATGGGAACTCTAGTAGACATTGTAGAACGTGCTTCAAGGTTATTCCCAACAAGGGATGAGGGAACTGGGGTATTTATCCTCCAAACCCTGTCCATTATTGGTAGAGAGCTGCTTCTGGGAGGTACCAACTCCCTGACACTTCTGGTCTGCCCATGTGAGCTGAGCATGGTCCAGTGACCAGACAAGGCCCTCAGGCAGAGTTGCACATGCTATACTGGAAGCTGTAGGGTTGGCATGCTCAGGAGTGGTAAGGACTGAGGAAATATGGGCACGAGTGTGGTGCTGGCAATGGCTAGAATGTCTGAGGGCTGAACCCTTGGACATGGGCATGCCAACATCTAAATCTGAGCAGAGGAGGAGGCCTCAGGGTAACATTAGAAGGGACAGTTTTGGGGGTGGTGCAGGTGGTGCAGGTGGTGCAGAAGCACTTTAACAGCTGTGGAGCAGATTGTGAGAATGGGAAAGAGAAGGATCGGAACTGGAGTGAGAATGACTCCACAGTGATGAGAAGACAGGAGCAAGGAGAGTAGAGGAGCATGGGGTCAAGACAGAGTATCCTCAGTTTAAGATGGGGGACTCAGGAGCAGGCACAATTGAGGGTGAGGGAGTTTTGGAGGAGGAAGGAGAGGAAGCCGTGAAGCCTCAAAGACAGAGGAGAAGTCTATGAAGAATGGGGTGGGATGGGGGCAAGTATGGTGCAAACATACATAGAGTGGCTCGTTTATGGTCAAGACAGGGAAGAAGGGGAAGGTGGGACCAGTCGATGGTAGATATTTTTAGGGGTGTACAGTTGACATCAAGATGAAAGAGTAAAGAAACAGGGTAGGAGGGGCATTGCCAACACGGCCCCATTTCTGTGGTCATTGGTGAATTGTGAAAACCTAGACACAGAAGACCCACACGGTACCAAGAACTTGAGTTGGGGTGGCAAATTTCTTTGCAAATTCCAGGACAAATAAAAACATCCCCTTTCTAGCTAATTGCATGTTTATGGATCTAATTACTAAATAACAATGGTGAAAGGGAGAATTCTTCAGACTTCAGGAAGTGACTTAGAGTGATAAATATTCCTTTTCTCTCCTTATGTCTTAACTGAAAAAAAAAATAGCAAGACAAGTTGCTTGTATCATGTAATGTTCTTCATTTGCTGCTCTGCTATGGTTTTCAAAAATGGCATGCTGAACAAGTGTATTAATTCAAGTTTGAAGTCCTTTTGTTCTAAAATGGTCGGTACAGGAACATATACAATTACACATTTTTGTTGTCTGTGATATAAGTTATATACCCAGACTGTCCAACATGACAGGAGACAATTTCATTTTCCTGACAAGAAATAAAGATGCCTAAACAGCCTGATAGTTAATATTATGAGTTACAGTTAGACACTGGGACACTAAATTTGGAGCATGATAATAACTTTTCCAAGTGCCCAACTTATCTCCCATGCCTGCCAGCACGTGTACTTCTGCACAGTTTATGGTTTTAATGTGATTCTTCAGGTTTGTCCAAATCGTATTACAATGAATTCCCTTTCAAAGAAGATCCAGCTGAGTAATGAAGAACAATTTTGCATTAAACTTAATGATGGATTTCTTGGGCCGAAATGAAACACTTGGATCTCTTGCATTTTGTTAGGTAGGGATAGAGAAGCTAAACTGGTTGTGTACAACAGTTTATGACCATTCAAACTCTGTACTTAAGCACTGGAAGAAATGGAAATTTTGTGTACTTTATTTTTGAAGAATAGAGTGCCAATGACATCAAAGATTTTATTCCAGAGGTGGGACGAGCATTCCATACACAATCACACACGACCATCTCCTCTGTAATTGATGAGGTTATTCATTGCACACATGCACCTGGATTCCCAAAGAGCTCTTGGAGATTCTGCACAGTTTATTTAGGATGTGAAATCCCAGGATGATAACTGTGGACCAGGAGATGGGAAAACCCAGATGTGAAGTGGCACTGGTCAGGTGGAAGCCAAGAGAATGGGCTTCCTGTCACGGCCCTGACATAATGCCTGCGTGGACTTAGGCCGTTTCCTCCTTTGGAAAAATGGGAAAGTAGAGGGTTAGAAAGTGCATATCCCCAAGGTTCCTCCCAACTCAGATGTGCTAGGATTCTACAACCCTAGATCTGATTTCTGCTGCCTCTTGGATTCTTCAGAAAGTGGGAGGGGGGCTCTTAAAGAAAAATCCAATCACACACTTTAGTGAGGCTCACAGAAGAGGCAAGGGGAGTCAAGGGGAAGAGGAAAATGGGAGCCCTGCTAGGTTTTTTATTGTAATTGGGAGTTTCAGTTGGAAAGGGACCTTTTCTTTTAAAAGTAAATTATTTGTAATGGGAAAAATGTACAGGTTGGTTTTTAGGCAGATCTGATCATTGGCTAAATATGCAGGGTGGGGAGTGGGTTTAGGGTATTGGGAGGAAAGCCTTCTATACTTTAAAGGACATTTATTACTTTCTTAAATTGCACAGTGGTAACATTATTGTAATATGAAGCAAGTAGTTGTCAAGAAATTCTTAAAAATTAGCAATGGGCTAAAAAATGCAAGGTGACAGATTGGTGCCCAGGGTGCTGGGGGAAGGAATAATTTACAGCCTCCAAGTGAAATCTCAGGTTGTTTGTTCTTCATTTCTAGAAGCATAACATAACATTTGCAGCCTGTGCTGGGTAAATTCACCTCTTGTTAATTTTGGAAGCTGCTGTCAGCCCCTTCACTTCCCTTTCTCAGCTTCAGCAATGAGGCCAGCTAGTACAGGGGTATCCAGCACTGTCTCAGGGTGTGAGCCTTCTCCTGTGTCCCCACAGGGGGCCTGCCACGTTGCCCTCTGGCATGGAAGCCCCATGAGAGCAGGGAGTCTGTTTTGCATTTCTGGTTGCCTGGCACACAATAGGTGTTCAAGAAATATTTTTGAATGTGTGACTTGCTTCCAAATTGACTTTTGTCTGTGGCTTTATCCAGCTCCTGGGAGCAATATCAGCATTAAGAACAAGCAAAGCTCTAGGAGATGAAGGGGTGAGGGACTGGGAGGTTTGCTACCCATGGTTCCCCTGCAACAGACTCCCTCTAAGACGTAGAAGAGAATGGAACCAGTGCAGGCCACCTTTAGAGTTCTGCGTCTCCCATTTCTTCCTTCAGTCCTGGAGGTCTGCCACAGCTGGGTAGCTGGAGAAAACCAACAGGATTGGCAGAAATGCATGTTTTCTGTGGGTCCCACATACAGGTGGCAAGAACCACTCTCCCTTGGGGATTCCAGAATCTGCTCTGGAATTAGACTTCATCCAAGCCAACCTGGGGGCACCTGCGAGGGAGAGAAGCCACCATGGTCTGGCCTGGCCACAGTTTCCCAGAGGAAGCTCTGTTGTTTGGATGAGAAGTAATGTGTGTTTCTAGTCATACATTCTCATATGGACATTATTCAGCTTTTACTAATTGGCTTTACAATTTTCCCAGTAGTTAATATTCATCTGTCAAAAATGGAAGCATAAATAAATAACTTCGGTTCACGCACACCTCTTATTAGGCCATACATCATGTTAGAAAGTTCGCATTCTTTAACCAGGAAGATGAAATTAGAAACATCTTGAAAAAGCCTTCTTGTTATCAATCATGTCATCTTGAACATGTTTCGAAGCTTGCTGCTGGCATCAAGAATAGATGTTTTATTCAAAAGAATGTATTTAAAGAAAATGACAGCACTTTTCAATTTCAGCTTTTTAAAAACAGGAAATCTTTCAGTTCCTCCTGACTGTGAGCATTCCAGCACCTTGGAAGATGTGTGGAGACGCTCTAGCCTAGATGCATAAGGGTGGAGAATTTCCCGAGCATTTACAACAGGTGTGGGACAGGAGCTGATCATGATTCAGCAGAAAGTCTTGGTTCTTGTGTGGTTTGAAAAGGTTACTTGCCCTCTCTGGATTTCAGTCTACTTATTTGTAAAATGAAAAGGTCGTGCAAGATTAACGTCAGAGTTCAGGCTGCTGTAACAGAAATACAGAATTGGGTAGTTTAGACAATAAACATTAATTTCTTATAGTTCTGGATACTGGGAAGTTCAAGATCAAGGTGCCAGCAGATCTGGTGTCTGGTCAGGACCTGCCTCCTAGTCCTCCTAGTCTGCAGATGGCTGCTTTCTCCTTGTGTCCTCCTATGGAGGAGAGCAGAGAGAAAGATTGCATGTCACCTTCTCTACTCTCATGACCTCATCTAACTCTGATCACCTCCCAAAGACTCTGTCTCCAAATACTCTCTTATCGAGGGTTAGAATTTCAACATATGAATTTGGGGGAGACACAAACATTCAGCCCATAACAATTAACGTCTTCTCGGGACAGAGGAGGGTAGACTGGGTTCTCAGAGCACCAGGAGAAGGAGGCAGTAGAAAACTTCATTCATCATTCAAATAGATTCTGCACAATTTCCCCTGGTATATGTTTGCTTAAAATAGAAAAGTTGACAGTAAGTTACCCGCATTGAATCCACTGACCTTTGTAAAATGTGCTTTGCTCCCAGCATCTTTTCCTGCCCCTGGCTCACCATGTAGTCCTCCCAGGATGGGGAAGGCAGGATGAGACATTCTCTAATGTTCCTCCAGCTCTGACCTCTGACTTTAGGGGGCTTGCAAAGGTGCAGGTGGCTCCAGGTATCCAGCCATCCCCTTCCAGGAGGGGCAGGATTTCTCCCCAGCCCCAGCCATGCTTCTGTAGTTGCCTCCACCAAGTTCCACAGCACAGTGTGTGTGGTGAGGTAATCCCCGAACCAGGAGAACACGCCCGTGGTCCCACTCTACCCCATTGTCCTTTACAGCCTTGGGCAAGTCATTTCCCCTTGTCTGGGCCTGACTCTCCTCATCCATGAAAACAGAAAGTTGGACAGATCAATCTCCAAGAACCCAGATTTAGGAATCACCCTGGGAGTTTAAAAGATTGTGAGGGCTGGCCTGGGCACGGTGGCTCACGCCTGTAATCCCAGCACTTTGGGAGGCTGAGGTGGGTGGATCATGAGGTCAGGAGATCAAGATCATCCTGGTTAACACAGTGAAACCTCGTCTCTACTAAAAATACAAAAAATTAGCCGGGCATGGTGGCGGGCGCCTATAGTCTCAGCTACTCAGGAGGCTGAGGCAGGAGAATGGCATCAACCCCAGAGGTGGAGCTTGCAATGAGCTGAGATCGCACCACTGCACTCCAGCCTGGGCAACAGAGCGAGACTCCAACTCAAAAAGAAAAAAAAAAAAGATTGTGAGGGACTGAATGTGTTTCTACAAAGCAAATAGAACTTGATCTATTTCCCTAAAATCCAGATCCCATGGGAGCAGTGCTTTCCTTGTTGCAAAGACAGTTTAGAATCTGTACGTCTGTCAAATGAATCCAGAAAACAGAGATGCAGTCCTTCAGGTCCGGGCCTTTGGCCACCACCCAAGGCCGTTCCAGGGGCAAGAACATTCAAAACTTTTTCACTCTCCCATGGTCCTGAAGGACAAATACCAGAGCCTACAAATGCCACTCAACTGGCATTCAATGATCCTAGAGTATTGGACATAGAACACACATCAAATACATCCCCTGAGAGAGAAATTCACTGGCTGGCGGTCATCACAGTGGTGACACAGGTGGGACTAACACCCAGGGATCCCAGCTCCCTCTCCAGGGTGCTCTCTACAACCTGAAATTTGCTTTTTGTTGAAGAACCTTAACACAATTCCCTGAAATGCACAACTTAATTTTGAATTCTTTCTCTTCTTGATGCATAAATATAAAGTCATAGTTTGTAAAAATACATAAACACTGAAACTACACTTCAAGCCATATGCTGCTAACCACACCCATCTGCCACCCCAAATTTCCAACATGACTGACTGTCGAAAACTTATCATGGGCAGTTTGCCAAACACTTCACAGCCAAACCTTGTTGACAATTAATAATGTTAAGGGTGTCTATGACATCCCATATTAGTCAAATGGATTGATTTATGACAAACCTGTCTCCTCCACCCTACCCTATTTAAAAATGGAAGGCATGGGATTGAGTTACTAAGAGTTGCAGCCAGGATAGAGATGATTAGGACAAATTCTAGCTCCTAAGAGCCCACAGTCTGGCAGGACAGAGGAGCCTTGCAAGCAAGATTTGATAATATCAGACAGACTAAGAAAATTCACAGAGTGCTCCTGGGCCTCAGCAGAGCAGGGAGCACTGCTGGCAGGCAGATTGTGAGGAGCAGGGAGAGGCATCTGAACCAGGCCATGGAAAAGAGGAAAGGTTTGGGCCCAAGTAGGTGTATGACTTGAGGCCCAAAGGCGAGAATGCACAGTGGACATTCGAGGAACAGTGGATGCAAGTGGAGATAAGATTGGAAATGGCTGATGGAAGTCCAACTTTAAGGGTCTTAAATGCCAGGGCAATGACTTTAGCCCTCACTGAAGAAGCAACTGAGGTACTATCATAATGGCAACTGACAAAGAGGGAAACATACAGACTTTGGAGAAAGACAATCTGAGGTTCAAATCTTGGGTATTCTGCTTTTCAGCTGGTGACCTTTGGCAAGTCACTTAACCTGTTATCTCTATAATGGGAGCATGAATCTGTATTTTATAGGATAGCTCCTCTAAGTTATGTATCACTTTTTTCACTAGTGAGAACTAATATGTATTGTTGTGTATATACCGTGCATTGTGCTCAACTTTACATGACTGACATCATTGACTCTTTAAAATGACTTTCTGCGGTAGATGCTATTATTATTTGCATTTCACAGATAAGGACACTGCGACTGCGAACAGGGATTCCTGATTCATACTGCCCATGGTCAGAGAGCTTCCCACCTATGCAAGCATGTCAGGGAGTTGCCCACAGTCAAATGCCATCACTTAGCACCTATGCTGTCTTAGGAAAGGTCAAGCACGTGCTAAGTGAGCATTTCACATGAACTAACTCCTATAATCTTTGCAGCTGCCCCAGGAGAGTGGCATATTGTCTCTCCCATTATACAGATGGGGAAGGTGAGGTCCAGGGAGGATGAGTCTGGTTCATTGACTTGCACTGCATTGCTTGGCCAGAGATTACAGTTTGATTGCTTAGAGTGGAGTCTGGCACTGGTATTTTTAAAGCTGCCTGGGTGATTCTGATGTGCAGCTGGGACTGAGAGCCACTGGCCTGGTGGCAGAACTCAGCTCTTGATCAAGACTTTAAAAACGAAAAAATCCAAGCAGTTCTCTAGTCATGATGTCCATGGATTCCCAAACCTAGATCTTTGTTCAGGAAACAGACTGGCTTCAAACAAAATAAAATCTGGATCACACTGTTACTAGTAGTATTTTTCTGTTTGTTGGCTTGTTTTAAATAAAGGCAGAAGGAGAGATGTTTTTTCAGGAATTTAGATATCCTGGTACATTAATAGGAGTGCCCAGGGCAAAAGAATCTTTTACCCATCTGTCAAGTTTGTGCCATCACCTGTCTGCACAACAAATTTTATTTTCTAGAGATATTTAAAATAGTATGAACTGTGGGGCTCCTGAACTCTAGAAAGTATGGGCTTTAGTAGGAGAGAACAAAGTAAGTTTTCAGCTTCATTTCTCCCCTTTGAGAAAAGAACTACTATCTGAGGGCTCTTGGATAAACCAGAAAAGAACCTTTGATTTTCGATACTTCAGAATTAAGACGATCAGTCCTGAGGATGATTTGGGATGTGTAGGTTCACCTGGCTCCTTTCTTCTATTTTTTGGGGTAGTTGCTTTTCTAAGCTAATCAAGGACTCTGTCTCCATGCATTGCTGCCCCAGCCCTCTGTAGGACCCGCACGCCGTGCAAATTAATAAACTTTCTTCCTCCCCTAGGCCTGCTCTCCTGGCTTCTCTGTCCCAATGAATTCAGGACATATTTGGGCACCATGTGAATAGAGCTTTCCATGCTTTTCAGAGAAGGTTGTGTTGTCACCCTATTGACACTTCTAGGAGGGGAGGCCATTAGGCTGCCTCCAGGATCAGGCAAGAGATGCTGAGATTCCTTCAAGTCATGAATTTCAAAAAACCGATGAATTGTTTGGGTGCATGTCATGAATCAAGGCTCAAAGTGGATCCAGCTTTTGCCAAGGAGGTCTGTCCATACTGTTGGATAGTGTTCTGCGGTCTGTTCAGAGGTCATGTTTGATGTCACCAAAGAGGCTTTGCCTCTCCCTTGAAGAAGGGATGCCTGCCTCAGTGTGAAGATGACAAAAAAACCTGATGGTAACAATATTAACTCTAATGATGATGATAATAATAACTGAAACTAGTTGTAAGTCCAGCACTGTGCTGAACACTTTGCAAATATTATTTATTTTAACTCTCATCACAATCCTCTGAGGTAGGTTTAGTTTTATCCCCATTTAACAGATGAAAAAACTGAGGTTTAGTTTAGGATATTCAAGTAGGTGGTCTCAGTAAGTCACAGAGCCACTTGCAGCCTGAGTCTTCATTTCTAAGGCCTGTGACCTTTTGTCCCCCAGGAGTACAGATGTAGAAAGTTGTTTCGTAAATTTAGTTGACAGTTGCCTCTTGAGAACTTTCTGAGATTGGCTCAGATTTTGTTCTGGAAAGAGAGGTGAGACACACTGCCTCTTCCGCATGACACCTCTTCGGAGGGAAGCAGACCATTCCCCGCCACTCTCGTGTTCTCTCCTCTGTCAATTACATAACACTGCTTCCTTCAAAAATTTCCCACTGGGCCCTTCACAATCTTATGCTGTAGTCCATCTGATCAATATTTCTCTTAAAACTTTCCTAGTTCCAAATAGAAAACTAAAAACACAATCCCGCTAGTGACATTTTTTTAAAAGCAAGAAACTGCAAGGCATAAAATGTTTGAACTACCTTAAACCCCCCATTTTATGCATGAGACAACTGAGGCCCGCAGAGGGGAGCAAACTGGCCAAGGTTGGGGAGCAAGTTAGTAGTAGATCAGCACCCCTGCATATCAGCCTCAGTTTACTCATCTCTAAAGTGAGGTGCATGGGGCTGCTGGGAGGATGAAATGCAGTTTTCCCATGACGTCCTTAGCTCAGTACTCGTTACACAGAGGTGACTACATCCTGGGGAGAGATAATGCAGGCAGGACCGTCAGAGGGATGGGGAAGGATTCAAGAGAGAAAAGCAATGGGACCTGGGCTGTGGGAGGGAGAACTGCCAGGGCTGAATGACTCCCAAGTTTCTTGGTTTCAACTCCCATGAAATGAGTCTCAAAGGATGAATAGGAGTTTATCCAATGGGCAGGGTGGGGAGAGGCTCTGTGCCCAGACAGAGTGGCCTGTGGGCACCTGTCGAGCCGGATGTGTTGAGACACGCAACGCACATCATCTCTTGGACTTTGGTTTCCCCAGTGGAGCACAGACAATCGTGAAACAGGCATCTTAGAAGCAATAACAGCTACAAAAACAGCAGGGAGAGAAAATGAAAATCAATGCTTGAAATAGTGTTCGAAAGACATTTCAACACCTTTGTTTGCTGACGTCTCATGAGCTCCATCCAGAGCCTCTGAGTTAATGAAGTTTAAGCAGCTGTCCTCTTCCCTGACACGGTTTGTCCCTGATGTCACCTAAGCTGTGGTCCTGATGCCTGTCCAGAGAGCAGTCCCCTAGCTTTCCTTCGGAGCTACCTCTTTTATGACTATTATCATCTGATGCTGGATTGGACCTGGAGTTGGTGGGAGCAGTGAGAACCATTATCAGAGGCCCCAGAGGGCTTCCAACTATTCGTTCGTTCCTCCTCCTGAATTACATTTTAATCAAAATTTACAAACGTGTTAATTTCTGGCCAAACTGCAGCAGTATGCAGAAATGCCATTTACTTTGGAGTGCTATACGAAAGCGTGTTTTCTTTGTACTGCTTTGCTCTTGTTTTTAAACTTCCATTTGTCCCAATTCCAGAGCTGATCCCAGGTGTTGAGATCCCAGGCCTACGAGCTCCCTTCTGAAAAGGGTGTGTGTGGGGGACTCTGCAGACTCTCTGCTCCTCAGTAGCAGAGCTGAATGGGTATTTGGAACCAGCCATGGCTGAAGCTTGCACACTGGCAAATCTGACTTTCTGCCCGTGTCCCCAACAGGGATGCTGTAGATATGCAGGTCTGAGTGTCCCCGTCCTGCCTAGTCACCTCTCCATCACACCCTTCCCCACTGTACAGCAAACTATTGGCACATTGGAAACCATGGGGGTACTTCACCCAGAAATCTGGCCTCACACACTTCCTGGGACCAGAGAGTTTGCCACTGTGGGATCTCAAGGGGCCATGAGTGGTCTGTTTTCTCCACGTTGCCTTGAACTTGCCTAGGTGAAGAATTAATTGCCAGGTAGGATAGGCTGCACAGCATCAAATGCAAAGCCTGCCCTATACCTTAAATAAACTCTGCATGTGCAGCGTCATCTCACTTCATCTTTCCTACATCCTGCATGGCCCAGAAAGGTTCAGACAGTGCTCGAAGTCACACATTCAATGAGGGATGGATCGGGATCAAGAAACAGGACAGTTGCCCACAGAGGTGGGGGGTGAGCTTAACCCTGGTGTGACTACTGTTGTTGCAGAGTGGCTGTGGCATGTCTACACCATGTTAGTTATTGAAGAATTAGAACTCATTTTCTGAAATACTTGTGCACTGCAGAAAGAGTGAGGGGGTCACCCGGCAAAGGCTGGGGCTCTCTTGAAAAGGGATGCAGGCAGCTAGCTGGGGAGGGGAGTTACCAGAGGAAAGAATCTCTGATGGGGAGGAGCCCCAACATCCAGGCCTTGGAAAGAAACTCTCAAATGACTTGAGTTCACTAGCCTGGAGGAGGGAGGGAGTAGAGAAATATCTGAACTGGTTTAAAGAATCCATGGAAAAGGAATTAGCTAGTTATGCATGTCCCAAGTATGGCACTAATATATAGCAGCAAATTCTGTTTTGATATAAGGAAGGACCTTCAAGTGTTCATGATACCCAAATATGGAACTACCCGACTCAACTGGTAGTGAGTTTCCTGTCACTGGAGCATCCTATCAAAACTGAAACCACCCGCCTTACTTAATGAGAATTTGAGTACCCACTAAGTGCACTGGGGTGGGAGCAATGATAGTCTTTTAAGTATAACATAAAACTGAGCCAAAGTTTTAATTAATCCCGGGACTTTGGGACGCTGAGGAGGACAGATCACTTGAGATCAGGAGTTTGAGATCAGCCTGGCCAACATGGTGAAACCCTTTCTCTACCAAAAATACAAATTAGCCAGATAAATTAGCTGAATACAAATTAGCCAGGTGTGGTGGTGCATACTTGTAATCCGAGCTACTTGGGAGGCTGAGGCAGGAGGATCTCTTGAACCTGGGAGACAGGGGTTACAGTGAACGAGATAGCATCACTGCACTCCAGCCTGGGAGACAGAGCAAAACTGTGTCTCAAAAAAAAAAAAAAAAAAAGAAAATAAAAGAAAATGCAGAATGCAAAAGTATGCATATATCATGACCCTAATTATGCACATACATTTATTTATTCCCTATTTGTCTCATAAGAAGTATTGAAGGCAACATGGATGAACACACCTGCATGTGCACCCCATATGCCTAAAAGTCTTTGAAAATGTGAATGGTTATTCCTGGGTTGTAGGATTATAGGTATCTTCAGTTTTCTACTTTATTTTATTTCCCAGTATTTTACAAGTTTTAAAAAAATATTTCTATAACAAGGTGGGGGCCCCCAGAAGAGCCGAAAGCAGTTGTTGGAATGCCTTAGGCACTTGGTGATGATTAGTTCCCTCTCCGCCTGCTTTCTCCCATCTGCTTACCCCCCCAAATGAGCAGCTCATGCAGGTCATTCTAGACAATGGGAAGTCAGTGCTCTAAGAGGGTCTCATGCCCTCTAGGGGTCCTGGGGCCAAGAAGTGGCTAGGGGTGCGGACCACCCGATCACTGATCACTCTCTTTTGAGGCAAAGGAACAAGCACCTTCCCCAGGTTGAGCCAGGATCCCGCCAGGAGTGAACCTAAGGAAGTGCTTGACTGTCATTCTGGAAACTGGCTCAGGAAATTCCAAGTCTCTGAGAATGACTTCCAAACTCCAAACGCCTTGTTAAACACAATGGGTCTGAATTCATCAGCTCAAGCCAAGCCTTGTCATAATCCCCAGAATCACAATGAGTGAAACAGAGGGTGCTGATACCTCCAGTGTGCACATCAGGTTTACTTATACTTTTATAAAGAGGTTATTTGCAAAAGTGCAGTTAATCCCATCATGCTTTGTAATTTAAATGTCACTAGAAATGATGGCTGACATGCAACTGATTAACAGCAGCCTTTAGTGCCAAATTAATCAACATCTAATCCAGAGGATGTATTAAGATGGAATAAGATTTTAAAAAAACATCCCTCCTTCCCAGCCCTCTCTGCTGTTATTTCAATAGAATGCCCAACTTTCCCATGCAGTTCGGGAGTTTGATTAAAAGGTATGTTTGAGTGCTTTTCTTACATAGAAAGGACACACAAATGATAAATTGTCAAAACAGAAGTGTGATTATCCCCTTTGGGGGAACTGAATTCCCTCCTCTTCCTTCGATGTGGCTCAGACGACCTGTCAATCATTCTGCCCGAAGATGCCTGTTGAGGGAGGTGGCTGAAGCCACATCCATCTATCTCCCAACATTCTAGAAAGATAAGCCATGTGTTGACAGTCCCAGGAGTTCTGGTCGTTCTGAAGGCATAGTACATTTTTGATTTTACCTTTGATTCTGTGAGTGACCCTGTGTCCTTGCAATAAATTTTTTTTTTTTTTTTAGAGTTAGCCAGTGCTTGTTTTTATTGTTTGACAAAAAAAAAAAAAAAAAAGTCTTGATATAAATGTGTTGAGGGAAAATGATTCTGAAGTATTGAAAAGTTCTTTAAACAAACAAAAGATTAAAGAGTTAAAAGAGCTCTCCCCCCCAGGATTTCTACTAAAAATAAACAATATTTTCAAGGAAAACATGCTGAAAGAGTGGAGGATTTTCTCATGGGTCAGTTGCCATCTAGGTGTGAGTGAATTTTTCTACCTTCCTTATCAAAGAGGCTTAATGATATTCTTCAGTACTTCCTGATTCTTAAACAAGGCCCTGGGGCTGGAAAGCAGGCATCAGCCCTAAGTGTACATTTTAATTTCCTTCCTGAAATTCTATATTTGTTTTCCAGCATCTTTTGCTGTTCCTAACTCTGGGACCTTGGGATGTTACCTATTCCTGCAGGTGAGATGTCCTTCCTTATAGCCCAGGAGTGCAGGAGCCAGGGTGAAGGTCTGAGGGTGACTCTTGCCTTCTGGTCTGGGAGAGACAAGATGAGACTGCTGACCTCCGTGGGCCTGATTGCCGGGCAACCCTCTGGCAAGGTCACCTTTCCTACCACCTGTGGCTATTCATATCTAAAAACCTTGCTCTCTTCCTTTCAAATGCATTTCCAAAGGTTATAGTACATGAAACAGATGACTTAGCTCTCTGAGAGCTCAATTTTGACTTTGTAAAATTGAAAGCAATGGCTCCTATGTGGGAAAAATATTGTCTCTTGAAACAAAATGAATAATTACATCATGGGTTCAGTGATTATTACCAGCATGTGTCAAAAGTGGGACTCACATTTCTTTACCACAATCCCCCATATTCAGTCTCCCACCTGCCGGAAGCTCAGTATTCTCAAAGAGGCAGCTTTCCCACTGGAAAGATGAGACTTCTCGTGAATCTTGAAGGCACAAATCTATACCCAGAGGTGCTATTATCCAGGATGATGGTTTTCAAACTAACTAACTTCTTTCTTTCTTACTTTTTCTTTCTTTCTTCTTTCTTTCTTTCTTTCTTTCTTTCTTTCTTTCTTTCTTTCTTTCTTTCTTTCTTTCAAGCAGCAGAACCTTAATTTCAAATGATATATTCTGCAGACACAGACCCTATTTACAGCTAGGGTAGACTAAACAATGATTTCCAACAAGTCAAGGTTAGCTGACCTAGATATTTGCATATCTTTAAATAATATTCCAATTCTTTATTACTTTCACAGTGGAAGGCGAAATGTTGATGTTGTACTTCTCTGCCTTGATTGATCTCGCTCTCTCTTTTTTTTTTTGGCACACTGCATGTGCCATCTTATGCAGTGCTTATAACAGTCCTAGAAAGGAGAAATTATTTTACTATGGACATTTTACTGATAAGCAAACTGAAGTTCAGAGAGGTTGACTAACTCACACAAGATCACACAGCAAGTAAGGGGCACCCTGCGATCTGTACCCTGGTGGAGAACTTTAGAGCAACACTCGTAGGCACCACCACCTGGAGCTCCGCAAGCTCTAACAGTGCAGCAATAGCAAGTCCTCTTTCCCCTTTCTGCTTTCTTCCCTTGTGGTTCATCTCTGTTGTTCCCTTCTCTCCTTCTCCCTGGCTTGGAGACAGCCTGGTCGATTTCTTCATTTTAGTAGGAGCCCCAGGGGCTGCTAACACTCTGTCTCTTTTGCTTAAATGGAAACATCATCACGGCCAGGTCCTGGCATGCGCTCTGGGAAAGATAAGGTGGAAAGTTTACACACCAGAGCTTCCAAGGAATGTGCAGAGAGAAAGTGATTTGTAATGTGTGATTTGAAACACCAAACTCCTTCTGGGCTTGGAGCTATGTCCTACCTCTGGGAGCTGCTGGATCCGTCTCCGCCCTCATGACTGGGTCATGCGTGCCTATTTTAGGAGGAACTCTCCTTTTAAGGGGAATCCAGCTGGCGGATGTTCCTCTTCAGCTTCCGGCAGGCCCAGACACTGGGTTTCTGCCAGTGTCAGCCTGAGGTGGAAGCCATGCTGGCAAATAGTTTGCCCAGGTCCTGATGCTTCCAAAATCCTTTTGGTCCACCAAGGTTCCTTCTTCCCACTGTGCCCCAAGGTTGCTTCCCCCCACTGCACCCCAATGTTTCCCGTCTTCCACTGTACCCCGTGGCTGCTCTCATAGGCCTCCCATCTCCATCTAAACGTAGCCTGGTCAGATGGAAGAGGGGAGGCCCTGACAGCAGGAAACTTGCTCCCACATCCCTTTCCTTCCCTCTAGTCCCGACATAACATGGGGCAGGGCTGGTCCCAAGCGTAGGCTCAGCAGCAGACTCAGGGGTGGCACACTGGGGCTCTAGCAAGACCAGGTCTGGAGATGAGCCTGGGGGCAGTGAGCATACTGGTAGCATCTGTAGCTTAGGCAGGGAGGTCACGTGACAGGGACCAGGCAGCCCTGTGGACCTGGGTGGACAGGAGAAGAGAACATGAATTTTTATTTTATTTTATTTTTTATTTTTATTT
>NW_012103354.1:934184-943893 GCF_000951045.1 Mandrillus leucophaeus
TCACTGTTGGTCAGAACACTCTGGCAGCAAGTGACAGAAACACACCTTCATCTGAGTTAAGAGATAGAGGGGATTTGTTGGAAAGCACTGGGGTAGCCACAGATGGGAAGAAAAAATTGCTGTCCATATACCCCTCATTGCTCCTGGGCCCCCTTCTCTCGTCCCCTAGAAGCACTTGTCTGGAACGGCCCTGGAAGTGATGCCTCCTGACACACCATGCACTGGGCATCTCACTCACTTCATCTTGTCCCAGCCCTGGCAGAAAGCCCCAACCACACACCCCTGGTCCTCCAGCTCCAGCTGGAAACGTCTCAGGGAAGTGACCCTGTTGGCTTGAGTCACATGCACAGCTTGCATCTTAGTTTGCCTCAGACTGAAGTGGCTGGTGGAAGTAAGAGTTCTCTAAAGATTCACCCAGTCCTATTGTTCTAAGGGGATACATCCTATAATTGCTGTATCCTCAGAACCTAGCACGAGACACTGCACATAGTAGATCTGCTTAACCATGTGCCAAATGCATCCGCCTCTTCCCCAACATCCATTACTGCTGTAACCCACCAAGAACTGAATTCCATGGTACTTCTCAGGATCCTTGAGGTCTGGACCAAACCCTGGATTGGGAAAGACATGTTTATGATGCAGACCAGTTGGGGAGATTTTTCTTGAAGGAGCAGCAGCTTGGGAACAGCTGGCCTGGTGAGAGCATTCCTCTTCATCTTGGCTCTGTCTGCTGTAGTTGGGGGCAAGTAGGGGATTCAGCAGTAAAGGAATGGGAGCCCAGAGAGATGGTGATGAACGAGAAGGAGACAAACAGCTCTAGCCTGTGTGTTCCTGCCTTGTTGAGGCTGAGGCTGAGGGCCTGTAGGGACATTCTGAGTGAAGAACGTTCCAGGCCCACCTATGGACTCCAGTTGCTGACGATGAAGGTAGCCAGATGGGGGTGTTGGTTAAAGGTGAGGGCTTGGGGGAGCTGGGAGGGCAACCCACCATCATCTCAGCCCCATTTTCCCTTTAGGAGGCTTAGAAGGGCTAATAAGAAATTTTGGCATCAGAGAGAGCAATGAGGCTTCCTACAATAGGGTCACAGTGTGAGCACCTGAGGTTGAATGTCCTTGGACCAGCTGAGCCTCAGTCTTAACCCTCTGTAAGATGGACCTGATAGAATAATCTACCTAATAAGGGTATCCCTGAATAGTAAGTGCGCAAACATTAAGCTTAATTTCAGTCATTCTGTCATTTTTGATTGAGGCATTGCCTTGTGAAAAGTTCTATCGTAAATTCATGATTTCAAAACTGAGTGTGTGGAGCTCTGGACTCTTGGAGTGACTGCCAAGGCCAAGGTTGGGGGTGTAAAATGAGGAGGTCATCAGCATGAGTCTGAGCTCTGTCTTCTGACTTCAGCCAGGCCAGCTCCACTCACACAGGCTTCTGGGTTGGGGCTCCCTGTTAGATTTCATGTGCTGCTCTAAAGCCTATCCACAATTGACAGCAAAGTAGAAGGAACATGGGCTCTGCACCAGCCTGGTCAGGTTCTTCCCCAGCAGCTCTGCTGTACATGATTGTGCAGAGGATCAGGATGCCGATGTCCCAGGACCTGAGATGGGTGCTCCTCCAAGTGAGCCCAGTGACACCCATAGAAACCCTGGGAGGTGGAGTGGGTGCCTCCTGCCATCTGCATGCAGTAGCTAGAGCTCAGCTGGGGTGGGTAACTTATTTAGGGTCCCATGGGTAGGAAGTGTGCAGAACTGAGATTCAAGTCTGGAAAATTCTTAGTCCCCAGGACATATGCTACTGAGCAGCCTCACACCTGACTTCAAGCCTGGTGTGACTTTTTCTTTAGTTGACAAAGAGGCACTGCATCTCTTTGTTGATTTGGGGAAGGGCTTTTCCCTGCTCTGGCTCTTCTCTATCCTGCCTCCAACTCCATTTCTCCTCCTCCAACTTCACCTCTCACTTTCATCCTTTCTCTGCTCAGTTTTCTTTCTGTTTCATTCATGACCTCCTGGAGGCTCCTGGCTTATTGTCTTGGAATGACCGAGGACGAAGAGGTCTGCTTCATAAAATTCGAGGGTCCCTGTTAGCACTGAGCTTGACATTTGCACCCTGTCTGTATCTGATGGGTTCTCTTCTCTCTGTGCCCTGCTGTTCCACAGCTAAGCAAACCTCCCCAGGTCCAATATTCATCTCTGTGTCCCATTTAGTGAATAAGACGATGCTTCTTTGATGACCCATCCACATCAGGGTGGGTCCTGGCATCAATAATCAAAGATGTCTCAGGTTCCATTGAATCTATTAATGTTTCTAACTTAGCTGACTCATTGTGTGGAATACACATGACTAATCCATCAAAAAAGAGAGAATTCTCACATTGCAAATTTCTGTATGTTTATGAGAAAGTTAGGTTTTCTTGTGCTTTTCTCCCCATAGCGCCTGTCATTCTGGATAAGGATGGCATGTTCATAAAAGGGAAATGAGTGGAGAAGGAGGGAAGGAGATGTGAGCAAAGCATTTAAAGCGATGCCAGAATATAAGCAACAGTGTTTCATGTTGTGAAAAACTGAGAAAAGGAGTCTCTACATACAGGAAGAACTCAGCAGCTGACCTCGAGAAGAAAGGAAAACATCCTCTCTTCACTTTTCTCCAGGTTGCATGTGCCCAGGGTCTTGAGTTTCCAACTGGGGCATAATGGATTTTTGGTGGCCTGTGACTTTATTATGAGCCTTTCCCCAAAGTGTTTTGAAATGGTACGAAAGAGCGTATTCAATTACAAACCCAGGCTACTTAGAGGTCGTTCTGCAACCTTGAACAAGGCAAGTAAGCCTGACTTCAACTCTACGCAATGGATTATGCAATGGTTGAATTTCTAAGCTTGGAAGTTTCCATTGAGAACAAATGGGGTGGTGAGAGCTTCCCTGCCCCTTTCAGGGGCATTAAGAGGATCACCAGGCAGGTGAATGTGACAGTGCCCTAAAGTTATGAAGAAATCTGTGCAAAACTGTATGTTGCGATAGTTCTTTTTGGGGCTGTTGTACCGTGACCCCTTCAACAGTTGATGAGTCATCAGATAGGTGCTGCTTTAAGGAATGTGGATGTAGGTTGGACAGAGGCCGACCCCAACTCTCTACTCATTTGCACTGTGCATGGCAGATTTGTTCTGGGAGTTTCTGCTTTGCTCCTGTCTTAAGCCACCAGACCACGTGTTCGGTAGTCCACCCCTGACCACAGCCTCTCTGCCTGGATGGGCCCAGGCGACTTCTAAACTCTCTCTCTCTCTTTTTTTTTTTCTTCAGTTTTTATCCAACATGGATGTCTTGACCCAAGAGAAAAAAAAGGGATCCCTTCAAAGTCCTTTCCCCAGTTTCCTATGCTTAGTCCCACTCCTAGAGCTCTAGGGGATTCTGTAGCTTCTCCACATTTTCAGGGAACTGAGCTGAAGCCAATAAGAGATTTTAAAAGATATCCTATCCTTAAGCAAAGTGAGTGATGGTGCTCAGCATCCATGCCAAGGGTCAAATTTTGGCTGTTTTATTCACATAACTATGTAATTTGTAGTTTTTTGGGGGGTGGGGTGGAGGTGCCTGGACCGACAACATACAGCTAATCTAAATGAGACATTCCTGGAAAATGAGGCACATAAAGCTTTCTCTTTTCATATCCAAAATGGAAAAAATAATTCCACCAGCGACCACAGGAATGCTGCTGGCGCAGGAGGGCTTCAGCCTTCCTGATGGTCAGGCACTGACTTTAGGCTTAGAGTCTAGAATTTGTTAACGAGAGGCCCTCCTGGACAGGAAGGAAGGGGGCTTGCTTAGGGTTGGATCTGTAAAGCACACTGGTGGAAGCTGTTTAGATGCAGCTACACAACAGGACTCTTCCTGAGTGTCAGGCCACCCTCAGTAACGCACTGAGTGAGCACCAGGCATCGCCAGGAATCAGGTCTCTGCCCCAGTCCTGGCCAAGTGGAATAAGCAAACAGACTGAGGGGGTGTCAGTGACTTTCCTGAGTTCCCACACCTGGTAAATGATGGAGTTTAGACTTGAAAATTCTGCCTCCTGTCTCCAGGTCCAGGGATCTCTCTGGGACCTCAGAGAAGTCAGTTAATCTCTGCCACTCCTTGCTACCTGGATGTCCAGTGGAAACCCTGTTGGGACACTGCCGAGAATTCAGTGAGGCCAGCCCACACCCCCACCCCTTCTAGATTACCTTTAGGTCCTCCAGCCCCAGTCTGCAGCCTCTTGGGCTGATGCTTTCTTTCTCTATTTACAGGCACTAATCATTTCCCATGCAATTGAACAACTTAATAAGCTGTGAAAATTTGATAAGACAATTTAATTGTCGCCTTTTACATATCTGCTCAATATAGCTGGGTTTCTCGGGAAGGTGAGCTGGGAATGTGAGCAGAGACACTTAATTAAAGAACTAAAACAATGGGGCTAGATTAGAGAGAACTCTGGCAGACAACAACCCTGGACCTAGTTCTCTTCTCTCCCCCTTTCAGATGGGGCCTTTCTTTGAAGTTTTACAAGCTCCATCCTCTGGGTAGTAGCAAAACAGAGATGCAGGCTCAGGCACCTGATGTTCAGTGTGGGGAGCTGACTGCATGGGGTGGCTCCCAGTTGTTATCCGGGATCTTTTTCTCAGGCCCAAAGTGGTTGGATTTTAAGGGGAAGACCTAATTCTGCTTGTGTGGTCGCAGCTCAAAGGGATGGTTCAAAACGGCCTCCTCATTGATGGGGAAGGATGGGGGCTGAGTCCTGAGCAGCACATTTGCAGGTCTTTGTGAGTTACTCATAACCTTTTTTTTGGTCTTTTCCTGTCTTTTTGGGGAATTTTATGGCCATTTGGGCGATGCTGCATCATGGAGTACTGATGCCTCTTTTAAATCACACATCCTCATTTTATTTAATTGAATTCTCGTGCTAATTCTGAAAGGGAGGAATAGGAATCATAATTCCTATTTCACAGGTGCAGATCCTGAGACTCAGAGAGGTTAAGCAACTCACCCAAGGCCACACAGCTAGATAAACACCTCAGGATTTAAATAGATTTCAGGGGACACCAACAAGGCTCTGCTCAGATCCCTTCAGATCCCTCTGGCCCATCTCTGCATGCAGTAACATCTGCTTCGCCTTTGACTGCTTGAATCTGTGGATCCACTTCACCTAAGAGCAGAGAGAGCTGAAAGGGCCTGGAATCCTGTTGCCTCCTGGGCAGCCTGCAGCCAATGAGTAACTGGTGCTGGAGAACAGAAGGCTGCTCCCTTGCTGGAGGTAGGACAAACACTGAGGTGTAATCTGTGCTCCAGGATCCCCCAGGGGATCAGGCTGAGGTTGGGACCTTGCCTGAAATCCCACCCTTGCTTGGTTTCTTCCCTTTCTCTGTTTTTCCTTCTTCTCTCACTCTGTCATTTCTTTTCCTTCTTCCTTAAATAAATCTCTTGCACACAAATTCTCATCTCAAGGTGTGGACAGCCTGATGTAAGACACAGGTGTGTGTTTGACCTCAGCCTGCCCTTTCTGGAGTCCTGCAGCCTCGCCCCTTGTTTTGTGGGGTTATCAGATCTCCCTAGCTAGACTGGAGGTATGGAATACATCTGGCTTGGAATTTCTGGGTGCTCACAAGTTCGCAGTAGGACAGGAGCTAGAAAGCTCTTGGAATGAATTACTTAGCCTCTTTAGGCTGCAGTTTCATCACCTGTAAGACAGAAATAGTAATTGTATTGCTCTTAAAGGACTTTTACTTTGTGGAAAGCAAATGAGTTTGCATATGTAGAACAGAGCAGCGAGCTCATAGGAAGTGGTCGATAAATCTTCGTGATTATGATTATCAGTATTCAAGTATTTGCCATCTCGTCAGACCTCGGCTTGCAGTTGGGAGTCAAAAATGTGGTCACTGTGCTGTGAGTTCTTTTTGGGCAGGAATCTGCCATGTGTTCCATGCACTTTAAGCACTTATGGAAACATTTTGTAGAGAAAAAATTTCACAAAGGCTGCTCAGTACTGGAACCAGTATTTGCCTATGAATGTCAGGAAAACCATTTTATGATTTTGCTCTTACGTGTCGTGTTCACTGTCGCATTCTCTCTTTTGGTCTCTCTTTCACTGGTAAGACACATTTGCCAAGCATTTCACAAATGCAGTGTGGGGAAAAAGGAAGAGAGGAAGAGGTGGGAAGAGTACAGTGAAGGGAGGAGCAGGAGCAGGCGGCTCGGCGGCATTCCCCAGGCACCGCATTAAGGGCCTGATTAACTTAAAATATTTCCCAGCTTCTGAGGCACTTGATTAAAGTCAATTGGGGGGAAAGAAGATAAGCTCTTACAAGGGCTAATTTGAGGCTTAGAAAACTTGAATATGTCTAAATCTCAAATTGTCGGGTGTGCAGCGCTGGCGATTGTCGGGTCTGCGGGGAGAGCGTTTTAACATGCTGGTGGTGCATCCGCGGTACCGCCGGCCCCAGCTCCCGGGTCCCCATCCTTCCTCCTGGCAACTGCCTTGCGTCCCCTCCCATCTTCCCTTTTCTTCCACTTGTAAGGGCTTAGATGTTTTTGCCTTTTGAAGGCATGGAAATAGATGGCTTCAGATTCAGAACACAGCCTCTGCTTCCTTCCTCCTCCAGATGCCTGGAAAAATCAAAATCGGGGTTTAGCAATGCAGTCCCGTGGCACCCTCTTGATGTGTTAATGGGTTATGCTTGCTGCACTGCCCTCCCAGCCGCCAGGGGCACTGTGATGTGGACAGAGTTCCCCCTTCCCCATCAGTGCGGGTGGCAAGGAGCCAGGCAGGGAGCAATTGGTTTTCCTATCATGAACCACACCGGGCTAACTTTTGATCTTTGACAGGGAATTTCCTGCAAAGATGCAGACAGAGCAGGGCTCTAATCCAGGCCGCTCTGCTTAGCACAGTGAGAAATCAGGTCTGGGAGGCACGTTTTGTTGCCACTGGATGCTGTATTAGTTTTCTCTTGCTGCCTAACTAATCACCACAAATTTAATGACTTAAAGCAACACCCATTTATTAGTATACAGTTTTGTAGGTCAGAAGTCCAGCGTGGTATGGCTGAATTCTCTGCTCAGGCTATCATAAGACTGATATTAAGGTACTGGCTGGAGTGAGTCCTCTTCTGGGAGCTCTGGGGAGACGTCTGTTTTCAAGTCCACTGAAAGTATTGGCAGAATTTGGTTCCTTATGGGTGAAAGACTGGAGTCTGTTTCCTTGCTGGCTGTCAATCAGGGGCCTCTGTGAGAGACTTAAGGCCACTCACATTCCTTCTCCTGGGGTCCCCTGCATCTTCAAACCAACAAAGGCACAGCAAATCCCCTTGTGCCTCAAATCTTTCTGATTCCTCTTCTGTCACCCGCTGAAGAAAATTCTGCTTTTAAATGGCTCACCTGATTGGGTCAGGCCTACCCAGATAACCTCTGCTTTCTAAGGTCAGTTGATTTGAGACTTTACATCTACAAAAATCCTTTACTGCAGTACCTAGATTAGCACTGGAGTGAGTAACTAGGGGACCGGGATGTTGGGGGTAGGGAGAGATTCTGCCCATCATGTGTGGCCTAAGATTGTGCCCTGGTTATGGCCAGAGGACCCCAGATAGCCTTGAGTTGTCTCTGCCATCTCTGTGAAGTCCCTTAGGGACGGGGAGGGCATCCAGGGAACCATGGCAAATGGGAACAAAGCTATCAGCTTCTTATTCTCAGCAAGGCCTCAATGGTAATACAGGAAAGACTTTTGGGAACCCAGAGAGGTGACACAGTTTGAGCTCATGGGCTAAAGGAACTCTCCCTCTCCCAAGCTGCTTAGTAGCCATTATTCCCTCTTTTTGTCCTCCCCAGCTTCCTAAGACCAATCAAGACCTGTCAACAGCACCCACAGAGAAAAATTGCAGCCACTTCTTATAAAACTTAATACTGAAAGACATTAGTATTTTATATTTACTTTATTTATTTACTAAAACAAGTAATTAGTGACTTCTAATTACAGGTGGTACCTGGCAAACAATTCTTAGTACCTTCCGAGGTCCTTCATATATACTTTTTTTTTTTTGAGACGGAATCTTGCTCTGTTGCCCAAGCTGGAGTGCAGTGGCATGATCTTGGCTCACTGCAACCTCCGCCTCCTGGGTTCAAGTGACTCTCTTGTCTCAGCCTCCTGAGTACCTGGGACTACAGGCAAGTGCCATCACACCCGGCTAATTTTTATATTTTAGTAAAGATGGGATCCCACCATATGGGCCAGGCTGGTCTTGAACTCCTGCCCTCATGATCTGCCTACTTTGACCTCCCAAAGCGCTGGGATTACAGGCATGAGCCACTGCTCCTGGCCCAGATATACTTTTAAAGTAACAGAAAGGAGCAGAACAAGACATCACTGCCAGAAACCAACACTGGAAGCCCATTATCCAGCTATCTAGGGGCAGTTTCTACAAGTAGCAGAATGGAGATTGCTGTTAAATGCCAAAGTGTGTTCTGCCACTCCAGTCTGAATGAACGTATTAGCCAAAAGGGAAGAAGACAGGTCTAGGAGTTCTCCCTCTCTCCGGGCTTCTTGGGCGAGAGGGTTAGTGTACTGTCTAACCTAAGAACTGAACATCCATCCCAATAGACAGTGGTCCTGCCTTTGAGGCCCTCAGAGCACATTTTATACCTTCCCTCTCCTAGCCACCATCCCAGGACATCCTCTGGCTGCTGTCTGGGGCCTGATGAAAGGACCATTCTGGCCAGAGTGGTTCATGAGCTCAGTGCAGTGGGCAGTACAGGCAGAGGCACCAATCAAGCCCTGGAGCAGTGGATTTTGGGAACTGTAGTTTCCAGTGAGCGCCTTTGTTTCAAGGAAGCAGGCAGTCAAGGCATAAGATCTGCTTCCCAGCTCTTCCATTTCAGCATAGGTAGTGCACTTGGTGCGGAATTAATTCTCATATGAACAAACCAGCCAACATGTATGAGCTTCCTGCTGTTTATTTGAGGCCTCTTTCTATTCTGGATTCAGAATTAGAACATTTTGATAGCACCACACTCTAAACAACTGAGCTAATTGGCCGCCATGTGAATTTGGACATATTTAAAAAGGGAACCCTTACCTTCAGGAAATTGAAATACAATATGAGACTAGTAATTAAAATGGTTTAACACAGGAGTAAGACTCAACCGACAGGTGAATAGAATAGAATAGAATAGAATAGAATAGAATAGAATAGAATAGAAGATAGTTCTATGTGAACTAGAAGTTGGTATAGATTAAAAAACCTTCAGAATGAAAACAATAAGGGCATATAGTTCAACAAATTATATTGTGAAAATTGATTATTTGGAAGGAAAATCAATCTAGATAGATCCTTACTTTTAAAAAAAATCCCCAAAATATTGAAAAATTTAACCCTCCCCCATTCAATATACTCTATACAATTAAAAGGCAAACAGCAAACTAGGTAAATGTCACACACATTTGGCAGAAAAAGGGTTAAAATCTTTGCTATACAAAAGGGCCTTGCACACCAGGAGAAAACCTAGTAAAATATGCAACCTACAGGTGAAGTCAGAGGAACTGTCTTTACAAGATATCTTTACCTTTTTCTTTTAGGAGAAAACTACCTATTTACAAAGGTGTTCACTGTAATAATGCAAGAACCAAACATTACCCAAAGTCCTTGACATGTATAACAATTAAAGAGTGGTTAAATAAATTATAAAAAATTTGTGTGATGTAATGT
>NW_012103354.1:944938-947277 GCF_000951045.1 Mandrillus leucophaeus
GAAGATACAATAATCAAAATGTTTGGTTTCAGGAAACAAATGAACAGAATGGGGCCCCTAAATATACTAAATATCCAAGGGAAATTTAGGACAGTTAGTTGACCCTTGAACAACAGGGATTTGAACTGCAGGAATCAACTTACTTGTGAGTTTTCTTCCACCTCTGCCACCCCTGAGAGAACAAGACCAACCCCTCCCCTTCCTCCTCCTCAACCTCCTCAACTGAATACAATGAGGATGAAGATCTTTATGATGATTCACTTCCATTTAATGAACAGTAAATATATTTTCTTTTCCTCATGATTTTCTTAACATTTTCTTTTCTCTAGCTCACTTTATCGTACGATACTGTATATAATGCATATGACATACAAATACATGTTAATTGACTATGTTATCGATAAGGCTTTCAGTCAACAGCGATAGCAGCTAAATTTTGGGGGAGTCAAAAGTTGCACGTGGATTTTCGACAGCATTGACAGGAAGGTTGGTATTCCCAACTGCCAAGTTGTTTAAGGACCACCAGAGCATGTTAACAGAAGCATGTCAGATCAAATCTTGGGGAGGGAAAAATAGATTTATTTCATTTTATTTATTTATTTTGAGACAGAGTGTCCCTCTGTCACCCAGGCTAGAGTGCAGTGGCACGATTTCAGCTCACTGCAATCTCCACCTCCTGGGTTCAGGGTTCAAGTGATTCTCCCGCCTCAGCCTCCTGAGTAGCTGGGATGACAGGTGCCCACCTCCACACCCGACTGATTTTTGTATTTTTAGTAGAGACGGGGTTTCACCATGTTGGCCAGGCTGGTCTTGAACTCCTGACCTCAAGTAATCTGCCTGCCTCAGCCTCCCAAAGGGCTGGGATTATAGGCATGAGCCACTGCACCCGGCCAGGATGAATTATTTAATAAATGAGACAACTGACCAGCAGTGTTGAGTAAAGACAAATTATGAGGCTAGGTCTCTCTTTTTTTCTTTCACTAAACTGACTTCTAGATGAATCAAAAGGTGGTGCTTTCCCTGGTTTAGAGTTCCGCAGTGGCTGCTCCTTGCAGTTAGAATGGTGCAAGAATGGTGCCCCACATGTCCCCGGAAGCCCCTGCCCACCTCTGTGGGGGTGATCCCGCCTCTCATGACTGAGGAACTCCTCTGAGGCTGCCCCAATGTCTCTGTGCCTGGGACTCACCAAGTTCCTTCCTGTTCAGCAACTCGGCACCTGGTATTCTCCTGCCTGGCACACTCATACCACGCTGCCTCTTTCTCATCTTGCTCGTGTGTCCTCTCCTGAGAGACCCCCCCGCCGGACACCCCCTTCCTGCTTTCTTTTCACATAATGACTTTCATAATCCTGCTTTACTTCAAGTTTATTTTATTTAAATTTATTTTCACATTCACATAATCCTCCTTTATATTCTGCATAGTTCTTGTCATCTTTGAAAATCATTTATTTCTTTTCTCCATTTACCTTTTGTGATGGGCTCATGATGTCCACACTGGGGTTAGAGTTTTTGGAGGGCCACTGTCTTGTTCACACTGTAATCCCAGTGCCTACAAACGGCGCCTGGAACAGAGCAGGCACTGAATGACAAGGAATCTCAATGAATGACCTCGAACCTGAAAATGAAATGAGAGATCAATACCTCTCTAAACGTCCCAGAAAAATGTAAAGCTGTGAAGGAAGGGGATGGGAATTCTAACTAGACATGAATTCATGCATTAAATAAGAACTGGGGAGGGGCTACATGTTTCAGGCACTGCTAGAGATGCTGGGCTGTAATGGTGAACAAGACAGACAGGGTCCTGTCCTCAGGGAGCTTATATTCTGGAGGGGAAATGACAGAGGGAAGCAAACCATAAGTACCTGTACACTGTGGTAAGTGTAAGAAGACAGACGAGGAACTGAGACAGAGGATAACCAAGGCAGGCCTCCTTTAAATGGGGGATCCCAGAAGCCTCTCTGAGAAGGTGACTCTGAAACCATGGCTTGAAGAAGGGAAGTGCCGTCTTCTGTCTGCTATCTATCGACAGGAGGAAAAAACATTCTAGATGGAAGTTAAACAAGGTACCAAGAACTGACATGAGCAGGAGGTCAGGCATGCGTGGTGCCCAGTGAGTGAAGGGGAGGCATGAGCTGGAGAGGCAGGCAGCTTCTGGACCAGGAAGGGCCTTCAAGGTCATGGAAATGTTGCAGAATGTATTCTAAGAATGATGGAAAATAGCAGGAAGGTTTTATGCAAGGGAGCAACATGATGTGGCTTTCGTTTTTAAAAGATTACAGTTGTAGTAAGAGTGAAAATGAAAGGATCTGTTAGAAGGTTATTTTACATATAAAAACATCC
>NW_012103354.1:947327-954055 GCF_000951045.1 Mandrillus leucophaeus
TCAAGTAATCTGCCTGCCTCAGCCTCCCAAAGGGCTGGGATTATAGGCATGAGCCACTGCACCCGGCCAGGATGAATTATTTAATAAATGAGACAACTGACCAGCAGTGTTGAGTAAAGACAAATTATGAGGCTAGGTCTCTCTTTTTTTCTTTCACTAAACTGACTTCTAGATGAATCAAAAGGTGGTGCTTTCCCTGGTTTAGAGTTCCGCAGTGGCTGCTCCTTGCAGTTAGAATGGTGCAAGAATGGTGCCCCACATGTCCCCGGAAGCCCCTGCCCACCTCTGTGGGGGTGATCCCGCCTCTCATGACTGAGGAACTCCTCTGAGGCTGCCCCAATGTCTCTGTGCCTGGGACTCACCAAGTTCCTTCCTGTTCAGCAACTCGGCACCTGGTATTCTCCTGCCTGGCACACTCATACCACGCTGCCTCTTTCTCATCTTGCTCGTGTGTCCTCTCCTGAGAGACCCCCCCGCCGGACACCCCCTTCCTGCTTTCTTTTCACATAATGACTTTCATAATCCTGCTTTACTTCAAGTTTATTTTATTTAAATTTATTTTCACATTCACATAATCCTCCTTTATATTCTGCATAGTTCTTGTCATCTTTGAAAATCATTTATTTCTTTTCTCCATTTACCTTTTGTGATGGGCTCATGATGTCCACACTGGGGTTAGAGTTTTTGGAGGGCCACTGTCTTGTTCACACTGTAATCCCAGTGCCTACAAACGGCGCCTGGAACAGAGCAGGCACTGAATGACAAGGAATCTCAATGAATGACCTCGAACCTGAAAATGAAATGAGAGATCAATACCTCTCTAAACGTCCCAGAAAAATGTAAAGCTGTGAAGGAAGGGGATGGGAATTCTAACTAGACATGAATTCATGCATTAAATAAGAACTGGGGAGGGGCTACATGTTTCAGGCACTGCTAGAGATGCTGGGCTGTAATGGTGAACAAGACAGACAGGGTCCTGTCCTCAGGGAGCTTATATTCTGGAGGGGAAATGACAGAGGGAAGCAAACCATAAGTACCTGTACACTGTGGTAAGTGTAAGAAGACAGACGAGGAACTGAGACAGAGGATAACCAAGGCAGGCCTCCTTTAAATGGGGGATCCCAGAAGCCTCTCTGAGAAGGTGACTCTGAAACCATGGCTTGAAGAAGGGAAGTGCCGTCTTCTGTCTGCTATCTATCGACAGGAGGAAAAAACATTCTAGATGGAAGTTAAACAAGGTACCAAGAACTGACATGAGCAGGAGGTCAGGCATGCGTGGTGCCCAGTGAGTGAAGGGGAGGCATGAGCTGGAGAGGCAGGCAGCTTCTGGACCAGGAAGGGCCTTCAAGGTCATGGAAATGTTGCAGAATGTATTCTAAGAATGATGGAAAATAGCAGGAAGGTTTTATGCAAGGGAGCAACATGATGTGGCTTTCGTTTTTAAAAGATTACAGTTGTAGTAAGAGTGAAAATGAAAGGATCTGTTAGAAGGTTATTTTACATATAAAAACATCCGTGGCAAAAAATACGATAAAGAAATAAATCAACAATAAACCAGGGGGGACAAAAGTGTGTACCATTTAACCAAAGGCTACTTTCCTGAATGTATAAGATGGTTATACAAAGTGATGTGAGAGAAAAAGTAGAAAAAATGGGCAAAGGCTATAAACAAGCATTTAATAAGGGAGCTTCTACTTCATCTCCCTCTCTCCTTCTCTCTCTCTCTCTGTCTCACAGACACACACACCTTCCTCTAAACAAAACAAAACAACACTGCACATTGCCAATGAACAGATGAAAAGAAGTTCACTGGTAGTCATAATAAAAGAGATACAAATCAAAATAGTAATAAAATTCCATTTTTCACTTCTCAGATTGAGAAATATTAAAAAGTTTTCTATTGTGCAGGATTGACAAGAGTTTGGGAAAAAGAGACACTCCCATACACATTTATTGGGAGAAATATGTGTGTGTGTGTTGGGGGGACTGCTAGTGTAATGTCTCTCTGGATGACAGCTTCACTACATCTTTCAAGACTTGAAATGCATGTGGTGTTTGATCCAGTAACTTCCAGTCTAAGAACATACGCTAGGGTGATTCTCCACGCTTTGAAATGAATGTATGAGGCACACAAGGCAGCTCTGTTGGAATGGAAAAAATCCCAACAAGACCACAAATGACCATCAACAGGAGTGTGGTTAAAAACTTTCTGGTTTATCCATTAATGGAACACTCTTTCCTCATTAAAGAAGAATGAGGTGAATCTATAGTACTGCTGTGTAACCCTGTCTGAGGTATACTGTTACATGAGGAAAATAAAAATGCAAACTGTAGAACAATGGAAAAGACACACATACACATGCACATGCTATTTTATGCAGAAAGCATTTTCTGGAAGGATCTATAAGAAACTGTTATATTAACAGAGGCTGCCTTTGGGGAAAGGAGTGGGGGTTTGGGAGGCTGGGAGAAAGACTGATTTTTCGTTTTATATTCTCTGTAGTGTTTGAATTTTAAAATATACTTTATTAAGCAAACAAAATACGTTAAAAAATGAGAAACAACTTAGTGATCATTATTCCAGGCACAACGAACAATAATAACTCCTAATAATGAATAATAAAGATTATTAATAACCCCTTTGCATTTGCAGGACTATATACCATTTACTAACCTAATGTCTTCAGACATTACCTCATTTAATTCTTAGCGGGACAGTCGCCAATTATTCCCCTGTTACTGATCAGATATCAAGAACCATGTTGGGGGAGCTCAGAGTCTATGTCCGATTTTCTGATTCTCTTTCTAGGCCTTTTCTCTACTCTAATCTGATGATAGAGATGAAGGGGCTAACTGTGAAGGCAACTGCCCTTCCCAGCACATGCCAATAGAGGCAAAAGTTATGGGTTACTCATCTATCCCCCGCGACCCTATTGTCTGCAGTGTGACCTTGGGTAAGTCGCTTCCACTCTGTGGATGATCTCAAATGCCTCTTCCAGCTCTAAATATCTTTGATTTATTCTGAATGTCTTGCTGAGGTAATTGAATTTTCAGGGTGGTGTGTCATAACTCATTCCTAAAAGTTTGAAACAGAAGTTCATGTACAACATCTAAAGAATTGGGGTCTTGAGCAACTCTGTAAATCACCGGTTCCACAAAGCACATTAGTCGTACCCTTGAGGACTGTTGGGGAAGAGATGCGGATAGTAGCCCCGCCTTGCTCTGCTTCCAGCTCAGGCTGTACGTCCTCCCGCAGGAGGTCCTTGCTTTCCCCCTTCCAAGGGCCACGGGGCCCTCCTCTGGACCCGAACACGCACCCTAACACTGCTCTTCCACCATTTCATTACATAGTGGACCTTTGAACAACAATGGAGTTGGGAGGTTAGAGATGCTGACCCCCTGTGCAGTCAGAAATCTATGTGTAACTTTTGTCTCTCCCAAAACTTACCTACTAATAGCCTACAGTGGACCAGAAGGCTTATCCATAGCACAAACAATTTATTAACCTGTATTTTGTATGTCATGTATATTATATACCATTTTCTTACAATAAAGTAAGCCAGAGAAAAGAAAATGTTCTTAAGAAAATCATAAGGAAGAGAAAATATATTTACTCTCATTAAGAGGAAGTAGATCATCCTAAAGGTTCTCATCGTTGTCGTCTTCATGCTGAGTAGGCTGAAGAAGAGGAGGAAGAGAAGGGGTTGATTTTGCTCTCTCAGGGGTGGCAGAGGTGAAGGAGGTGGAGGAGATAGAAGGGGAGGCAAGAGAAACGGGCACACTCTGTGTAACTTTTACTGAAGAAAATCTTCCTTGTCAGTAGACCTATGCAATTCAAACCCATGTTATTCAAGGGTCGACTGTTCGGTTGGTATTAATCCTTCTTCTCTGGGCAGAGTTCCCATTGTGTATCCTTTGAGCCCAGTGCAGAATCTGGAACACCGTACATACATGGCAGACGTCTGTGAAACAGGTAAAGGAATAGCTAGCCTTGGCTAATTGTCTTGCCCCACTGTTTAAGACTTTGTTTCTTTGAGTGTTAGATTTTGGGAGTTGAAGACTTCTAGAATCTTAGAAGCAAAGGACTAGGTACTCAGGGAAATTCTAAGTATAAAGTCTTAGAAATCAAGGGAAGGCAGTGTGTGTGTGTTAAATCTGAGTGACAGAGAGATGCCCTGGGTTTGAATCCTGTTTGAATCTCACTTCTTCCTGGTTAGTGTGGCAGATGCTGTGAGGACTCCACTCAGGACCCTCTGGCTGTTCAGTGTGTCCTCTCCACTGCCGGAATCTGCATCTGCATGTTCAAGGGGTTCCCCATTCCAGGACTTTGCAAAGCTGCTCTGCCATGTGAAGTGGAATGGAAGGTCCCTGGAATCAATACCTTCCCTCTTCATCCTCCCAGCATCCGCCACCCAACCATCCTTGGAATTAATATTGTGGAGTTTCATGAAATTTCCACTTCTATAGGCGAAAGATGAGTGGCAATTTCGTGTGGTTGAATCTCATGCAAACACTGTGGCTCCTTTGTCCTGTAGTTGGGCTTATTTGATAGCAGGTGGTATGCCCACTTTCCAGCGTTGTCCCATTGGATTGATACAGTCGCCATTGTGTAGCCAGTTTACCAGCCACCCTCTATGACTTGCAATTCCTTCCCTGTGTCACTTCCCCACTTCCCTGCTGATATTTCCTAGGATCATCTCCCAAGCCAACTATATGCACATTGATTTTTGTCTTAGAATCTGCTTTTGGGGGAACCCCAACCTAAGCCATTCACTTTCCCATTTGGAGAATGGCCTCATTGTCAAGATCAAATGATGAAATGCACATAAAGCTCTGAGCACACAGCGAATGCAAATCAGTATCAACTGTGACTGTTATCAAGTACAACATGTTCCTTTTAGAGACATGATAACTGAAGCCCAGAGAGGGGAGGGGCCTTCTCAGTGCCACTTCGTGAGTTAGCTTGGGCTTCTCATTTCTGGCCAAGCACAGGGGAGGTGGTGCCAAAAGCAGGCAGAGCACTGGCTGGCTTCTTCCTCATTCTCCTAGAACAGCTGCATGTTAGGTTGTGATGGGGTAACTAGCTGCCACTCCCTCTGTACACACATGCAGCAGTGCACCCAAGTGTTTACACATGCTTGTGCACAAATATTGACTGTCCTGTGAGGGTATTGGCACATAGGGTGGTGGGACTTCTTTGAGCAGTGACCAGAGAGAGCACTGGGCAGGGGGTCAAGAGTAGGGATTCTGGTGCCATATTTGCTGCCAAGACTCTACCCAGCTGGGCTGCCATCATCCAAATGGCAGGATTCTTGGGTGGAAGCCTTGTCAAAATGTCAGCTCAAAACAGACAGAGGGATGAGACAGATGAACATTTTGGATCGACCTCTGATCCATCAGAAATCTGAATGCAAGGTGGTAATGGAAAGCTGTTTTGTTGCTGACCACTCTGGGGCTTTGGATCTAAGTGTGAGGCCCTTCTGAGGATCTATTCTCTTTCTGCTCTGCCACCCAGCTCTGGTGTAGGTGGGCCAGGTGGGGAAGGGGGCATGGTGACAGAGGCGACCTCCTATGCAACTCCTTTTAAAGGAGTCTGGCTTGCTCTATTGGACAGCATCCTGGGCAAATACAGGGTAATTCTGGTCCTGTCTGTGCCATGAACTTGGTGGCAGATTCCCTACCCGAAGCCAGTTTTTTCCTGTTTGGGTGAAAATTCTAATGTGCCATTCTGACACCATTCTGCAACCATCTTGCAGGAAGGATGCCTTAAGCTGATAGGAACCAAATTTAACCTGTCAGGCCCTCTCCTACCTCCTCCTTATTGCTGGGTGGGGGCCAGAGCCAGGATCTAAATTCTGGGGGGTATGACAAGCTTGGGTCTTGTCTGGGCCAGTGCTATTGTCTAAGCAGCAACATTTCCTAAGTTTGTTCTAGAAAACACATTTTTGTGGGCTGTTATTAGGTATTCATTATTAAAAGTGTTCTGCGGTGATTAGGTTAGCATGCCAGTTACAAAAGAAATATTAACTCACTTTTAGGTCAATTAAATTAAAACCAATGACAATCTAAACATTTATTGTGTTAAGCCCTGTGCTAGGCATGTGACTGCAGAAAGGAGAGATTGATGTGCCCTGGAACAGAAGAGCTTAGCAACTAGATGGGGAGACAAACTGATAAGCCCATCATTACCATAATACCATAAATATACAAGGGCAAGAGCAAATGTGTATATGGGTTATGGGGCTAGTGTGGAGGAAGGAGGAACTTTGGATGAGGGTGGGAGAAAAGGTCTCATGAGTGTCAAATTTTTAAGGCTGGATAAATTTCCCTGGTGGCAAGATGACTCACAGGACTTTCCTTGTGAGTATTTCAAGCACTATGTATAAGGCACAAAGGCTTGAAGCAGCATGGGGTATTTGGAAAACTATATGACATTTGGCAGGTTTAAATGGATAGTTCCTGAGAACAGGGGTGTGTCACCTGGTAAGGCTCTGTAGCCTCATCCTTCTCCTGTATTATTATGAAAAATAGAGATTGGAGTGTGTGGCTCCACTGACCCTTTGGAATCACTGTAATCAAATGTAGACAGCTGCCCGGATTGTCTGAGTCACCAAGGAGGAGATGCCACAGAAATGTGGCAGCCAGGAGATAGCCAGGCTGATAGAGGTGACAGGCAGGGGAGATGCTGACAGTGATGGGAACCCTTCACTTTGGGGCTGTAATGCTGG
>NW_012103354.1:954340-960366 GCF_000951045.1 Mandrillus leucophaeus
GAAACACAGTCTATTTATTAATATATTATCTATGGCTGGTTTCACACTACAATGGCAGAGTTGAGTAGCTGTGACAGATACCATATGGCTTGTAAAGCCCAAAATATTTACTATCTGGCCCTTTACAGAAAAAGTTTGCTGACCTCTGCTCTAGATTCTTGAACATGGCTGTATTTTAGAATCACTGGGGAAGCTTTTAAAAATCCCAATGCACAGAATGCATTCAGACCACTTATATCCTAATATCTGGAGGTGGGCTCCAGGCATCAGTACTTTTTTGGATCCCCAGGTGATTCTAATATGCAGCCAACACTAAGATGCGTTTTTGGAGAGGCTGCCATGGTTCTGATTCATATTATGCCTGCAATTCACGAACAGGTCACTAAGAGGCAGTGGCACTAGTTAGCAAACGCACAAGTGGCAAAACAATGTTCCTTAGGCATGGATATCTGGGTAAGTCCAATGGACTCTAGCCACTTTATGTAGAGTCTCCCAGCATTATGAGAACGTGCATTAAAACCATATAATCACTCATGGATGATCAGCTAATGTAAGCCACTTACCCTATTGAGCTAAGGCAAGCCTGTGAATCTGTGGGTCTCAGAACTTTGTACAAAACTACCTGCTTTAGATCTTTTATAAGTAATTCTTTAATAGAAATGACTTTTTACTTCGGCCTTATCTTTTCTAATCTTGGCTGGTGTCATCTGAATTTGGCCACTGGGCTCTTTGTCAGGTCTTCCATTTTATATGTGTTATACACTGTGGCTTAAATGAAACTAATCATAAGCATAACCAGCATCCATGTGACTCTCAACAGCTTATAAAGGACTTAACACCTACTGTACCATTTGGATCCTTGCAAAGTCTTGTGTGTCAAGTTTAGTCCCATTTTATAGGTAAGGAAACAGGTTCATAGAGTGGAAGTGAACTTTTCTAGAACTAGTGAGTGGTAGAGGTGGGACTCCTACCCATATCTTCTGTCTATGACACCAGTGATGGCAATGGTTAATGTCCTCTCAATTTCAGAAACAGCGCCTTTTGGCTGACATTACAAAGCTGTCTCTCATTGCCTCTCCTTCCTCTCTCACTGCAGCCTGGTCTCCCCTGCCTCATTTCCTGGTCTCTCTTCCAACTCCTTTCAAATGAATAAAAGATCCTATAACTTCTTTATAAATACTCTGCAGGTTTCAATCCAGCCTTTCTACAGATTCAAACAAAGTCCCTAAGGGGCTTGATTCCCTCTTCTTTTTCCTTTCTGTTCAATATGTTTGAACCATTTTAAACCTAACACATCAGAACTGTTTCTAAAGGCAGGTACCCAGTAATTGACTCACAGATGTGAGTTTGAGCCTTGCTACTTGTGATGCTATCACTTGAGACCACTGCAGGTCATGGGGAAGACAAATAACCTCCAACTGGAATTCAATTTCATTTCCTCTGCCCCAGTGAAACTTTTTCACCTGTCAGCCTCATGCTCTTTGGGAACAAAGAACCAGCCTCCTTGAATCTGACCTGGGTGGGCTGTAGTGTTTGGGAGGTGCTGAGAGATGGATGTTGGACCACTGCAGTCTGGCCCTTTGCCCTGGGACATGCTCGTTGATTAGATTCCAGCAATCCAATTGGTTTTCTGTGTTAAAGCCCTTACCTTTCACTTTAGGGAATGAAGTGTCTAAACCACAAAGGCGAAAGCGGGGAGAAGTCCAAATACTTGTAGTTGAATTTGTGTTTCATCCCCTACCTCTTGCTATCAGGCAATCAATTTCTGATGTGCTCTTCTGAACAGGGAAAATGCTAAACAAAGCAAATTGTGAATAAACGTCCAATGGGAAACATCCATTTTAGAATGGACAATAAATATAAGTGAAGAATATTCAATGTTTATCAACCTTTGCAGATTTACTGCACCCAAGTGGTCTGGTCAGACAGAGAGGATGAAGGTTCTGACAACTTATCATGGATTATCTGGGACAGAGCTAATTTTATGCCATTTTAGTCTTTTTAATAAAGGTGGTTCATTACGTGTACAATGAACCTTGATTGTATCTTTATATCTGATTTAGTCTTTAGAGATTAATGTTCCCTAAATCACAAAGAAACAAACTCTTTGTTACATGTGAGTGGGGGAAATATGGGTAATTACAGAGCTCTAATGGAATGTACTGAAGCTAAGATCAGTCACTGGTCACATTAGTCAGGGGACTAACAAATCATAGACACCAAACTTGAACTGGTTTAAGCCAAAAATAAGATTTATTGCAAGGCTTCTAGAATTAAAGGACAAGAGAAATCAGGCCACAAAAAGCCAGGAACCAGGGCAAGTCCATGGAGCCCAGGAACGGGAAATAGCTCTTCAGACACCCCAAGGACTGTCCCTCCACTTCTCATCTCTGTCTTTAGCCTCATTCTCTCCTTGTGAATTCCCTCTGTAATTGCAAGGTCATCTGCAGCTTCAAAACTCACATCTCCACAGCTTCACCAATGGGAGGAAAAGGGAATCATCTCTCCAGTATCAGTTAAATGTCTCTGGAGAAATAACTCTGATTGGTTGGACTTGAGTCACATGTCCAAGCCCTGGACCTATCACTATGGCTAGAGAGAAGGCAATCAACAGGGAGATAACAGTTCCTGTTTTCAGTGCAAGGCAGGGTTGCAGGGAGAGAAGCAGCTTTTAAAGAATTATGCACACAGGATTGGTCTTGGGGACAGTCTTTGAGAGGCAGCCACTCCAAATTTGTGTCTGTACATTTATGACTTAGAAGAAAATACAGAAAACTATAGGGATCATTTATTAAAGACATGTATGTGACATGTCTTTAAATAGATTGTCCTACTGATTTCCACTGAAATAGCCACTGATACAGGCACAGTATCGATATCCTCATTTTACTTATGAGAAACACGATCCAGAAAGGTTAAATAACGTACCCAGAGTGACACCACTGATCAGAGGAAGAGCTGGAGTTGGAACACTTGCTGGGTTTGACCCTCAAGCCACTAGCTATGCTGTTGTCCTCATAGCACAGAGCACATTGCAGTCTTTCCCAAACACAAGTTTGCTCATGGCCTTTGCTTGCTTAGATCATCAGTGGTCTCCTCACTTGTGCTTACAGGTTTAAGTTCAAATTCATCGTCCTGGCTGACAGAGCCCTATCACCATCTCTTCCTAGTCCCTCTCTCCCAGCAAGAGTTCTCATACTTTGCCATACTCCCAGTGCTTTGTCTGAACCATGGTTAATAGCCCCGTCACATTCTGTAGTGGGTATTTACATAGCTGTCTCCTCTGCTGGGCAGTAAGTTTGGAAACATTGCCCTGTCCTTAATTGTGTCCCTGTCTGGTCCTTTGTTTTCTTTGAGAAGACCAGCAGTCCATGAACAGACAGTCGTGGAATCCCCATGCTGGTCCATCCTCTCACCCACCATATGCACAACTCATCTTCCAGCACCTCCCTGTCTTAGCCCATTTATGTTGCTATAACAAAATACCTGAGACCAGCTCATTTATAAAGAACAGAAATTTATTTCTCACGTTTTGGGGACTGGAAAGTCCAAGATCAAAGGGCTGGCAAATTTGGTGTCTGGTGAGGGCTGCTCTCTACTTTCAAGATAGTGCCTTACTGGCCAGAAGTGGTGGCTCACGCCTGTAATCCCAGCACTTTAGGAGGCCACGGTGGGCAGATCACCTGGGGTCGGGAGTTCAAGATCAGCCTGGCCGACATGGAGAAACCCTGTCTCTACTAAAAATACAAAAATTAGCAGGGCGTGGTGGTGGGCAACTGTAATCTCAGCTACTCAGGAGGCTGAGGCAGGAGAATTGCTTGAACCTGGGAGGTGGAGGTTGCAGTGAACTGAGATCACACCATTGCATTCCAGCCTGGGTGACAAGAGCGAAACTCCATCTCAAAAATAAAAAACAAAAAACAAAAGATAGTGCCTTATTGTTGCATCCTTTGGAGGGGACGAACACTGTTTCCTCACATGGCAGAATGGATGGGAGGGGCAAATTTGCCCCCTCAAGCCCTTTTATAAGGTACAAATCCATCCACAAGGGCAGAGCCCTCATGGCCTAATCACCTCCTAAAGCCCTGCCTCTTAATACTATTGCATTGGAGATTAAGTTTCCACATGAATTTTTGAGGGGACACAAACATTCAAACAACAGCATTCCATCTGTGCCCTCTTCACTCACCAAATTCACGTCCTTCTCACATACAAAATATATTCATACTATCCCAATCTTCTCAAAAGTCTTAACTCATTCCAGCATCAACTGAAAAATCTAAAGCCTCAATTCTCATCTAAATATCATTTAAATTAGATATGGGTGAGATTCAAGGTATAACTCATCCTGAGACAAATGTTCCTTCCAGCTGTGAGTCTGTGAAATCAAACAAATTATGTATTCCAAAATACAGTGGTAGGACAGGCATGAAAAGGACATTCCCATTCCAAAGGAAGGACACAGAAAGCAGAAAGGGGTAAGTGGTCCCAACTAAGCCCAAAACCCAACAGGGCAGACAACATTAAATCTTGAGACTTGAGAATTATCTTTTTTGACTCCATGTACCACTTTCTAGACACATTGGGGCAGTGGTTGGGCCATCAAGACTCTGTGGGACCCCAACCTCCATGACTTCACTGAGTGCGGTCCCATCATGAGTTGAAGTTGGGTGCCTGCAGCTCTCCTAGGCTGGTGCTACATGCTGGTGGCTCTATGGTTCTGGGGTCTCAGGGACGGCTCCACTGCCACGGCTCCACTAGGCATTGCCCAAGTGGGGACTTTCCGCTGTGGCAGTTCTCTGTCTGGGCCCTGAGGTTCTCCGAGGCGTCCTTTCTAATCCAGGTGGAGGTAGCCATCCCTCCCACAGCTCATGTACTCTGTGAGCCTACAGATTATTCGCCACCTGGATGCTGCCAACGTTTACCACTTGTGCTTTCCACAGCAGTGGCCTGAAGCAGACTTGTGCCCACTTGAGCCACAGATGGGGTGGCAGGGGAGCACTGTGCCCAAAAGCGGGGAGCAGCAACTTGAAGTGGCCCTGAGCAGTGAGCCCTGAGGTCCCATGGGTGCTCTGGGTCCCTCCTTTGAAACTGTTCTGCCCTCAAGGCCCTCCTGTGATGGGGGTGGCAGCCAAAACACCTTCGTGGTCATTCTTCCACTGTCCTGATGAGTAGCATCTGGCTCCCTTCTATCCACACTAATCTCCTTATCAAGGGGTCCCTTGGCCATACCCGTGGTGTTTTCTCCTAAACACATTTTTGCATTTTTAATAATCTGGCCAGGCTGAGAATTTTCCAAATCCTTAAGCTCTACTTCCCTTTTAATTATAAATTTCATTTTTAATTCATTCTCTCTCCTCACATTTTGCTATAAGCCATCAAGAGAATGCATGCAGCACTCTCAACACTTCGCTTAGATATTTCGTCTTCCAGATATCCTGGTTCCTTGCTCTTAAATTGTATTTCTATAAAGCCCTAGGACAAGGACACAATTCTGCCAAGTGCTTTGCTACTTTGTGACAAGGAGAGCCTTTCCTCCAGTTTCCAAGAAGATATTCCTCATGTTCATCTAAGACCTCATCAGAATCGCCTTTACTGCCTGTATTTCTACCAACATTCTGATCACAACCACTTAAGTAATCTCCAGGGAGATTCAGGCTCTGCCTACAGCTCTCCTCTTTTTCTGAGCCCTCATCAGAATTGTTTTTAATAATCTGTTCATGGCAATGTAGGCTTTTTCTAGACTGTGTCTCCGAACTTTTGAAGGCTCTGCCCATTATTCAGTTCGAAAGTCACTTCCGTGTTTTTCAGGTGTTTGTTACAACAACACTCCGCCTCTCAATACCAATTTCTGTTTTTGTCCATTTGTACTGTTATAACAAAATTCCTGAGACTGGGTCATTTATGAAGAACATAAATTTATTTCTCACAGTTCTGGAGGCTGGGAAGTACAGGGCCAAGGCGCTAGCAGGTTTGGTAGCTGGTGAGGGCCTGGTCTCTGCTTCTAAGATGACTGCATTCCCCGA
>NW_012103354.1:962126-985039 GCF_000951045.1 Mandrillus leucophaeus
TCAGCAGACTGAGTAAGGTGGATTGCCTGCCCCAGAGTGGATGGGCCACATCCAACTCAATGAAGGCCCAAAGAGAAAAAAAAGGCAGAGTAAGGGAGAACTTGCTCACTCTGCCTGACTTTATTCAAGCTGGGACATCAGCCTTCTTCTGTCTAAGGACTCAAACCCAAACTGGAGTTCTCCCATTAACTCTCCTGAGTCTCCAGCTTGCCAACTGCAGATCTGAGGCTTCTCTGCTTCCATAATTACATGAGCCAATTCCTTATAATAAATCTCTTCCTATAAATTTCATGTGTGTATGTGTGTCTGTGTGTGTGTGTGGTATTGGTTGTTTCTCTGGAAAACCCTGACTGATACATGGTCCCTTTGGAACACTGGGAATTGTATAGTTTATTCATGATGTCCTACCACTGACTTCCTTAAAGAAAATGCCTCATGCCTCTTAGAGCCCTGCACAAAGATGCTCAATACATATTTCTGGAATGGATGAATACACAAAGCAGACATTAGAAAACCTGAGAACATTTCTTCTTAATGAGTATAGTATACTGTCAAAAGGGCATGGACTTTGGACTCATACAGGTCTGAGTTCATATCATGACTCCACCATTTGCTGAGGAGCCAGCATTTTAGTTTGTAAAATGCAGTTGGTATCACCTTGTTTCCATGGTTTTTGTGTGGACTGACCAACAAAACGCCGAATTTCCCAGAAGATAGTAGGTGTGCAGGAATTGGTGCAAGAGGCTTTGAAGAACCAGGAGGGTCATGGGCTTGACTTTTGGATGGATTCTTGAGGCATCTCAGGTGGACTGGACTCTAAAGAACTGTAGTAATGGCCTCCTCTGCTCATAGACATTGAAATGCTTGCTATAATGATATTTGTCATTGTTTTAGGTTTGTGGAACTTGCAACAGAGAGGCAGTTTATTGCTTTTCTACTTGTGATTCATTGGTGTGTCACACAAAGTATGTGTGTGTGTGTGTCTGTGAAAAAGAAAGAATCCTTCTATGGGGTTAATGAACTCAGAAAAACATGTATTTCACAGTATTCCATCCAATTGACTTTTTCAGTGAAAAAGCATGAATCTTAACCATTGTATTGGGTAAGGCCTTGATGGAGTCATTTGACTACTCTAGATTTCAGTTCACCCTTGTTGCACAATGTAAAGGACACATTCTCCTTGCAGTGGACACAGAGACGCACCACCTAGATCCCCCTTCAAGGAAGATGAGATGACTCAGTTGTAGGAGTGCTGTCAGCGACTGTCTCCAGCCATCAGCTCTTTTTTTTTTTTTTTTTGGGACAGAGTTTCATTCTTGTTGCCCAGGCTGGAGTGCAGTGGCATAATCTGGGCTCACTGCTACCTCTGCCTCCCAGGTTCAAGTGATTCTCTTGCCACAGCCTCCCAAGTAGCTGGGATTACAGGCGCCCACCACCATACCCAGCTAATTTTTTGTATTTAGTAGAAAATCGAATGGCCTTGAACCCTACTTTCTCGTGTCCACATGTTCCTTCTTTTCACCCAGGCCTTAAACACCTAGAGAGTAGGTATGATTGATTGATTTAGTAGGTCAGGCTGGTCTTGAACTCCCGACCTCAGGTGATCCACCTGTCTCAGCCTCCCAAAGTGCTGGGATTATAGGCATGAGCCACCAGGCCCAGTCCCAGCCATCAGCTCTTTTAGGGACTCCCTCGAGGCAGAGCTCTCCTTCTTGGAGGCTTGGGCCTCTGACTGCTGGAGGCAGGGGAAAAAGGCTCAGCCATTTAGTCCCAATGTGGGAGGGACTCCAATAGGCAGAGGGCTTCCTGGAGTGCAGGGTATGACGGTCTGAATGTCTATGTCCCCCCAAAATTCATAGGTTGAAATCCTAACCCCTAAAGTGATGGTATTAGGAGGTGGGGCCTTGAAGAGGTGATTAAGTCACAAGGGTGGAGCCCCCATGAATGGGATTAGTGTACTCGTAAAAGCGGCCTGAAGGAGCTTGTTTGCCCTTTATCAGGCATGTGACATTGTAGAAGACGGTCTTCACCAGATATCAAATTGCTGAGGCGTTGATATGGGACTCCCAGCCTCCCAAGCTGTGAGACATACATTCGTGTTGTTTATAAGCCACTAAGTCAATGGTGTTTTTTATAGCAGCCCAAGTGGACTGAGATACAGGGAAAGGATTTAACACAGGGAAAGGAAGCAGGTGCTGATAGAGCTTCTGCAGGGAACGGCATTCTATGAGGGAATAGGATGGAGACTTCTTCCACTCCAAATGCTGCAGGAAGCTCCCTGTGAGCTCTGTCTTTCTCTCCAGCTGCACTGCCTTCTTCCAGGCTGTCTCACCTCCTGCTTCTCACCCTCCCAGCCCACACCTCCCACTGAGGCCAGGCTGACCTCTCAACCCCTCATTCCTCTCACACACTAGGCAACATTTAAGCTCTATACCTAGCCTGAAGGCCCTTCATGCCCCACGCTAGCCTCCCATGCTGGCCTTTTCCCCATACCACTTGTTGGATGTCCAGCCGCCCTGCCATTGCTCGTGTTCTTCCCTGTGTCTAGAACATCTTTCCTCACTGTGTCTCCCTGGCTGAATCCTACGTAATCAGTGAGGCAGAACCCAACCGTTTCTTGGACACACCTGGGCATGAATTATAGCTCACTTCTCCATCCATGCTTTTGCAGGCTCTCAGCACACCTTTATCCTCCCAACACTATGCATTGATGTTGTTTAATTTCCCAGCTCCTCTGTCAGAAAATGGCTCCCTGCAGGCAGTGACTGACTGTCAGACTCATTCTCCAGGGGGAGCACAGGGCTTGGTCCACGATGGACACCTAGTGTAGGTTTCTAGAAAATCGAATGGCCTTGAACTCTACTTTCTTGTGTCCACATGTTCCTTCTTTTCACCCAGGCCTTAAACACCTAGAGAGTAGGTGTGATTGATTACAGGTTCTTTGTACAATCCTCATTGCTTTCTGACTGCCCTGCAGCCCCTCGTGCCAGCCTGGTCATATTATTGCATGTGATAAGTAGCTTTTGGATGAGAGGATGGGTGACATTCATTCTTTGAGCTCCAGAGCTCACCTCAGTGTCTTCTATCTTACATGGACACGCTGTCAGAGAATATTTTTATCATCCTGTCATGCTTAGAAAGCTGGATCCTTGATCCAGGTCGTTTCTAAGTCAAAAGCGATACTGTCTCCAGATCCCTGTGCTCAGAGAAAATCCCTGGCAGAGCCTCCTGCTTCGGGAGACACGGCATGTGCTTTTGCAGCACATCTCGCACACCTGTAGGGTGACGAAAGGTAATTTAACACCTGTCCAGGCCTCCCTTGTGGCTCTGCAAGTGGGTTAATGGGATGTTGGATACAGTGTTAAGGGGAGAGTTGGAGCCCACCAGTGTTACAGAGAATGAGCACCTCAGGCAACAGGCTCTGCCCCCTACTCGGTTCCTATTCACAGGGGCAGCCCCTGCTGGTCTGCATTCCAAAGCCAGGCTTCCCTGGAAATAATACACCTTCTCCATGGTTCTCTGTGGGCTCCATTATGTAGGGAAGTGCTCTAGGGTACGGTGCTGGACAGCCGTTTATTGGATCTGCCCACTGTGAGCACTACAGTCCAAGATGCAATTGTCACTGTGATCTCCCAGATCAACAGGACCCAAGATTCTGTAAAACTTGCAAAACCATTCACTGAGAAAGATAACTTGAAATAAAACACATTGGATTGACCAAACAATTACTTTAATGGTTACTATCTTTTCAAGCAAAATAATATACAGCCTGCGTATGATGTTAAGCTCCCATCTCTTCCCCTTTGGGAACTGGGAAAACCCTCTGAGCCAGAGCAGCTGGAGCTTACCAGTATTTCAGTAGAGGGGATGGAGGCCTAGAAATACAAGACAGTGAGGTCGTGTATTATTTTTACCTAATGAATGCAAATCCAATGGGAGGAAGAGGAAGAGAGTAGGAGAGGAGAGAGAGCAACTTATGTGGTCTGGTAGTTATGCCTGCCATTCTCGATGAGCACATTTCTAGAAACAGGTGAGAGATGCTGATGATGCTGTTCTGCCATTGGTCTTGTGACCTGTGAGCCTCTTACAGGTTGAGCCCCTGGCTGTGATCCTGGTGCCCACAGACATGTGCTTCTTACCCATGGCCTCCTTTATTATATTCTGCCCGTGACTGATTCCATTACACATAGTTACACCTTTTATTGAGCACGGCTGTATAAACCAAGTGAAGAAAACTGTGATTTATGGACAGTTTAAGGGATCCTTGGGAGGCAATTTGAACAGATTTTTTTTTTTTTTTTGCCTCATGTGTTGAACTTTAGACCCCAATCTCTGGGTCAGATGTAGCTCCACTGAAATGATTACAGGAATGATGAGGACAACATAAACAATAATGCTAGCCATCTTTCACTGGCTATCTACTCATCTCATCCACCAGAATAGCTGCATCCCATGAATTATCTTCATTTCATCTTGTAACAATTTTACATATGAGACATCATCATGTTTTTGATGCCATCTTTTAAATTGAATTATCCATTTCCATTTCATAGAATATACTTTGCTGACTTTTTTCACATGTGCACACTCATGTAACCATGACCCTGATCAAGATACAGAACATTGCCATCTCATCAAAGAGTTTTCCACGCCACTACGTAGTCAGCACTGTCCCCAGCCCATGGGTCATTATTCTCACTTCTAAGACCACAGCCTATGGCCTCACATTCTAGGACTTCGTGCAGTGGAATAATACAAGAGAAACGTTTTAGTGTCTGGCTTCTTTAGCTCTACGTAGTGTTTTTGTTGTGTTTATCAATAGTTCATCTTTTTATTGCTGTGAAATACTCCACTGTATAAGCATACTGCAATGCATGTATATTCAGGCATCAAATATTATTATTTCCATTTTATAAATTAAAAAAATGGAGGCCTGGAGGGACAAGGTAAGTTATATAATATCACACCAGTGGCACGTGGTACAGCATGGATTTGAACTGAGGTTCATCATACTCCAAAGGCTCTGGGGTCCCGTTAGCTCCAGCTTTAGTCCTAGAAGAGGAGGCTGCACAGAGCAGATGAATATATACAGACTAAATACAAGTTTATTGACTATAGGATGCAATAAATGTACCCATACCACTAGCCCATTACACTGCCTTTTCCCAGACAGTTTTCTGCAGATAGATTAAGCTTTGAAATTCAGGCACTTCCCAGGATAGAAGGCTAGGCCATTGCTAAACCTGGAGTCTCCATTCCTTTACTCAGAGTCCTGATTCTTGAATTTACAGAAGAGGTATTACTTTGATGTTTGAATCGTGCCTTTGATCAAAAGCTTGCTGCCTCCCTTGTGTCTTTTAGAACAAGACAGTAGTTCTATTGTGCTGGCGTGTGTTGTAACATTTTGGACAGCAGAAATGACATTTACATGAAACAGCCATCCTTGGAATGCACGAGATAAGACAATTTCAACAGCTCATCGAAGAAGAGTCCCCAGCGTTGACTTTAAATCAAACAGAAGTAATAGTGTGTCATCCTGGCTTCCCCTTCTCTACCTGATGTTAATTAAAATCCTGATAACAGAACTCAGTCAACATCCATATGAGGAAGACCAAAGCACAGCTGAAAAATGTTCAGATGAAAGTACAGTTAATCAGAATTAAAACAAAAACACCCCCTACACAGTCTTCATTCTCATTTGGCTTCTACTGGATGAGATGATTAATATGTGAAGGTAATTTCTAAGGACCCCCCTGTTGTACTTCCTGTACTGAACCGTTTGAAATAATTGAACAATTACTTTGTGCAATGTTATCAAAGTTTATTAAATTGTTCCCATCAGCTCTGTCCAATTACCAAATTCGCTTGATTTGTATATTGCAAAGCAGAGTGGTGAAAAGGGTTCCCAGAGTAGAACCTATTTCTTTTTGAGCAGACAGAAGTTGCAAAGTTCATTTGGTTCAAATCATGTTCTCTTATGGATTAGGCAGCTGGGCTCAGAGGTGGGAAATGACCTGCCCAAGATTCATAGAAAGACACAGATAGGAAATAGCTGTGCCCCCATTCCCCAAATCCCCATCTGCCTGCAAGGCTCCAAATGGGCAAACCCCATGTTTTCTCCAATGAGGCCAGGGTGTGCCTCCATGTTTCTGAATGTCCCAACTAGTTCCAATTTAGACATGATGTTGAGCATACACTTAAAATGCAAATCTGTTCTAACAGGACAGGAAATAATAAAGGCAGATTATTCCAGTTCAATTTAGTAGCTCAAGGAACTTGAATTTGTTGAAGTGACAGCCTCAATAGTCCTAAAGGAAACATTGTTCTTTCTTTGGGTACAAAAAACTAGCTTTAAACACTTTCTATCTCCATTCTTGTCTCAGAATCCTCCTCTTCCATCTAATTTGGACATCGCTTTTTATTTTTTGACTTTTATTCTGGAAATTTACCAACACGCTCACGAGCTAGAGAATCATATAATGCACCCCTCATATGATCACCATATAGTTTACCAGTTACCAGGATGTCGCTGGTCATGTTGTCTATTCCCTCATACTTCCCCATTCACTGGATCATTTTAAAGCCAATGACAGGCATTAAAATATTTGTGTCCATCATTTCTTCAGTATGAACCTTATTTGTTCTAAGGTCACTATAATTTATATAAAATAAATAGTGATATATGAAACTTCAGTAATGACTATTTTGCAGCTATGAAAATAATATTTCTAACGTGGGAAAATAGTCTTCATAATTTAAGAAAACTTAAATACCAACAGAATGTAAAGTATGTTCTCATGCTGTAACACACATGTAGAATCTAAAAGGATATGTATCAGATTGCAGGGTTTAAAACCCTTTTTGCTTTTTCTTTTCTTCCCTGTTTATTTTTCAATTAACATGCATTATTTGTGTAATAAATGGAAACAAAATCTGTTTAAATCTTGTTTAAAGCCATCCATAAAGACCATGTGAGAGGGTGGAAAAGGGAGGCTGGATTCTACTAATTGGATTGGAGGAAGACATAGCAAGGAAGAAGAAACGGGCCCCTGGCATGTGGTGGGGAGGGGACCTGCTTAATCAAACTCAACGATAACAGGAGTAAGGGTGATTAAACTTTTTTGATTCAACACATGTTTAAGCGATCACTCTGGGCCGCGCATTAATGCTGCTTGTGGGATTGCAAGACTAGATGAGACTAGAAAGGAAACAAACATTTTATAAACTTGCTCCTCTAAGGGTGGGGCATGGACCAGCAGCATCAGCATCACCTGGGAGTGTGTATGGAACGCAGATTTTCAGGGCCCCAGCCCAGGCTTCCTGAATCAGAATCTGTTTGTAAGGAGCTCCCTGGGGGATTTGAATGCTCCGTCAAGTCTGAGAGGCACGGGGCTGGAGTGCGGCATCTGTGACTGCTGGGCGTATGTCCCACTTGTTCCTGTTTCCTTACCTTGCTCAGGGCCTTTCCCAGGAGGGCATGCTGGGAATGTTCAGGGTGTAAGCTGGCAGTAGAGGTGGGATCCTGGTGCACCTCGGTTGACCAAATGAATGGACGATTGTCTGCATATACTGCTTCTGTCCTGCTTGCAGCCTTTACCAACTGACCACTGCCAAGGACAGGTCTTCAGGCACCCTGGCCAGGAATGCGAGGCTGAGGACAGATGAGGCCTGTGAGATATCGGTTTTTATTCTTGAGCATCCATCCACTTTCTCAACTCTCTGCCTTTTCCCCTGCCATAAGTTCTCTGAAAAGGCAGATCCACACCTTCTCTGTACTTTAAAGCCCAGGGAGCCTTCCAGGGACACACCAGCCAGTAGAATCTCTTTTGCCTCTGTGCTGTGAAAAACTTTCAATCCCCGAAGCCTCCATGTCTTCATTTTGTAAAATGGAGATAATAATTCCTTCTTCATGGGACTGCCTTGAGGGTAAAAATCACAAATGTATATAAAGCACTTAGGGTGACGTCTGCCTAATATTTTCCAGGAACTGTCCCATGCTTAGCAATATTGGAAAAACATTGAACTTCTATGAGGTGAGTACTAAATTCTCCTTATTTTACAGATGAGGAGACAGGGACACACATAGGTTCAGTGGCTTGCCCAAGGTCACCACAGCAAGTGAAGGGAAACCAGACATGAGCTCAGGCAGTCTAACTCAGACGTATACCCTCCTTACATTTGATTGCGGTAAGAACACTGAATATTAGATCTACTTTTTTTTTTTTTTTTTTTTTGACAGAGTTTTGCTCTTGTTGCCCATGCTGGAGTGCAATGGCTCAATCTTGGCTCACTGTAACCTCCACCTCTAGGGTTCAAGCGATTCTTCTGCCTTAGCCTCCCAAGTAGCTGGGATTACAGGTGCCCGCCACCACGCTCAGCTAATTTTGTATTTTTAGTACAGATGGGGTTTCTCCATGTTGGTCAGGCTGGTCTCGAACTCCTGACTTCAGGTGATCTGTCCACCTTGGCCTCCCAAAGTGCTGGGATTACAGGCATGAGCCACTGTACCCGGCCTTCTTCTTTTTTTTTTTTTTCCTTTTTTTAGACAGAGTCTTGCTCTGTCACCCAGGCTGGAATGCAATGGTGTGATCTCAGCTCACTGCAACCTCTGCCTCCCGGGTTCCAGCAATTCTCCTGCCTCAGCCTCCCAAGTAGCTTGGATTACAGGTGCCCACCACCAGGCCCAGCTAATTTTTTTGTATTTTTAGTAGAGACGGGGTTTCACCATGTTGGCCAGGCTGGTCTCAAACTTCTTACCTCAGGTGATCCGCTTGCTTTGGCCTCCCAACGTGCTGGGATTACGGGCATGAGCCACCACACCCGGCCAGATCTACCCTTTTAACAAATTTTTAAGTGCTTAATACACTATTGTTCACTGTAGGCATGATGTTGTATAGCAGATCTCTAGAACTTTTTCATCTCACATAACTGAATCTTGATGCCTATTGAATAGAAACTCCCCATTCTCCCTGCCCCTAGGGCCCCTAGCCTGTGGTTACAATTATGCCACTCTGCTTCCATGAGTTTGACTATTTTCGGTTGATCCTGTAAGTGGTATCATGTAGGATTTGTCCTTCTGTGTCTGGCTTATTTTACTTTTTATAATATCCTTCAGGTTTATCCATGTTGTCACATATGGCAGGATTTCCCTCTTTTAAAAGGCTGAAAAATATTCCATTGTACGTATATAGAAATTGAAACTCTTGTGCACTATTGGTGGGAATGTAAAACGGTGTAGCCAGTATGGAAAACAGTATGGAGATTCTCCCCCAAATTAAAAAGAAAACTACCATGTGATCTAGCCATCTTCCTTCTGGTTATGTATCCAAAAGAATTGAAATCAAGATCTCAAAGCGATATGTGCACTCCCAGAGTCATTGTAGCATTATTCAATAGCCAAGACGTGGAAACAATCTAAGTGTCCATTGGTGGATGAATGAATGAAGTACACACTCTTAGATGCTTGTAATGGGGTACTAAAGGTGGTATTTTGTCCCCCATCCCCATCCCCCAGTGCCGAGCTCAATTACTGCATTGCTGTAATGTAAATCAGTGCATGTTGATTATACATTTTCCCTGACAATAAGCTCACCTTTAGGTGCCATGATTCCAGCTGGAATGTAGCCACCCTCTCCATCCTCACTGGTGGGCTAAGGTGTCTTGGAACAAAGACACACCCAGGCTTTCTTAGAAGGAATTGCAGCCTTCCTCACGGCCTCCTTTAGTAGCAGACAGATGGCCTAGACACCTTCCCATCTGCTCACAGCATTAGCAGTTCTTCCTGGTCATCTCACGTGGTTAGCTGATGGAAGTAAGGAAAGAGCCCTGGATTTGGAGTTAGGAGACCAAAATCAGAGCTCCTGCTCTTGGATTTACATGTTACATGCATGTTATTTAATCTCTCTGAGCTTCAGTTATCTTATTTACACAAATGGGGACCATAGACCATACTATCAACCTCACAGCATTGTTCCGATAGCCAATGAAGCACTGCCAGAAAGACTTTTCAGACTATTGATGTTTAAAAGCATAACCCACTAGAAGGGATGAATTTGAGTTCAGAAACCAAATGCAGTTATTGAGTGTAACATTCTGTATTTTTTCTTTTACTTGAAATTAGATCCCAAAGGTCTAATTCCTTTTACTTGAAATTAGATCCCAAAGATCTTAGTTCAAAAGGCTAGTCTCCACAATTTCTTTAAATAACTACATATTATATCCTTGGGTGGATGTATCTCAATTACCTGGACCTCCTATACTAGAAAATGATACACAGAACATCATTAAGCACTCTTGTTCTTTTTGACTTGTAACTTAGAATAAATTCCTAGGTTTGTTATTGGTGGGAGGGGGTAGGTTATGTGCACCATTCTGATTCTTTACTTGCATTTTCATTATTATTTTCTTATAACACTGGGCAATTTTCACCACAAGTTCATTAGCGTTGGGGTTTGACTTTTTGTTGTTGTTGTTAACAAAAATACCAACTCTTGTGTTTGACAAATCACAGCTTGGGCATCACCCAGTCAGCTGAGTCTCTTTCACATACTCACAGTATTGCAATTATTATCTCAATTGACAATAATTTATTTTTACGTTTCTTTCCCAGCACTCCCACCTAGCTGTGAGGTGCATGAAGACAGAGTCTATGGCGCCTTGCACAGCTGGAGGAGAGTAGGCTGACAATAATTCATTATCTGTTGAAATCATGTCTATTTTCTTGCTTAACACTAATTGTCACCTTATACTGCTTTAAAATACAACTTAAATTTAGTTTTGCCCGGACATGGTGGAAGTTGGATTAGAACCCAGGCTCTAGTGGACTCTAATGAGTTCTAGGGAAGAGTCTGTGAGTTTTACCAAAGCACAGCTGCACTACTGCTATGAGAAAACACTGGCGAAGCCTCTCAGTCTGATATTTTGTAGAGGAAATTTGGGTGCACAATCCAGTAAACTGATTATAGATAAGATATATTTCATCAAAGGCATGCCGACGTAGGCTGGGAGGTGTTGGCAACACACATACCACCTGATTTAGTCAGACGAAGTCCCCTGTCTGAAGAGACAATGGTTGAAAATCCAACCTGGATATTATTGCAGCAAGGGAGGCTGTTTTCAAAAGAAGTTTTTTAGAAACTTACTTTAAGCTAAAAAGCAGATTGAGATAAGGGCTCAGTTGGTGAGGAGGCTGTGTGTAAAGAATGCATCTGCTGTGGTTTCAGGAGGGGCGATGGAGACGCTCCTGAAGCGGACGGGCAGGCGGAGGCTGGTGGGAGGATGAGTGATGTCAGTCAGGGCTCTGTTGGAGGATGCTTGGAAAGCACAAAGAAGTGCTTGACAAGTTACAGGGAAAGAAAAAAAAAAATACAGCTAGAGAAGACTGGCTGCCAGGCACCAGGAAGAAAGTGGGAGAAGAGAAGGGGACAGGGAAGGAAGGTGCTTGTGAGACATCTCCTGTTTGGTCAGGAGTGGGTACAACACCTCTGGGCTCACACCAAGGGGGGCGCAGAGGGGAAGAGGCAGCCTGATGGAGGGTCCAGGGCAGTGCCTCTTAGTGCTAACCACCTGCCTCTGGACCCATTTCCTGACCACTCCCTGCCCTAGCCCTCCTCATCCTCACCTGTCCTGCAGCCACAGCCCTAGACTCCTCATGTACCATCTAGACTTTTGCAGAAATCTCTTAAATGGTTACCTTACTGCTTTGTCTCTTTCCAACACTCCATCTTCCAGCTGCTGCCCAGAGTAAGTTACCTTTCAAAGCAATCAATCTGATCTCATCATTCGTCCACTGAAAAAGCTCCAATCCTCCCCACCTCTGGGAAGTTTCTTTGGTGTGGCATTCAAGGCTGTTCACAAGCTGCTTCATGGGGGCATTTCTTTTTCTCATCTTCAGCCACATTACCCCACCTATGCTTCTTTCCTTTCTGGCTTCTTTGGTGACTTTTTTTTTTTTTTCTCAGATCTATATGCTTCCGTATAAGTGATTCTATCTTCCTGGAATTTCCTTCACCCCCTTGTCCCCAAGTCCAGTTCAAGTATCCCCTACTTTATGGACACTTCCTTGTTCACATTTTCTTTTATTTTTTGATTCTAAAAAATTTATTATTTATTATTATCTTTCTTAGTGATAGACTCTTGCTATGTTTGCTAGGCTGGCCTCAAACTTCTGCCCTCAAGTGATCCTCTCATTTCAGAGTATAAAGTGTTGGGATTACAGGTATAAGCCAACACACCTGGCTCTTGTTTCCATTTTAACAAGAGAAGTGGTTGTGTTAAAGGAATGAAGATCTAGCCACACCCTGGGGCACAAGGTGAAGAGAAGTTTGTTGAAGGTGTAGGAAAGGAAGGAAGCTGGCATAGAGTACCTACAGTGTGCTGGGAATTAACAGACCTAATCACCTTTGGACACTTCAAGGATTCTAAGAAGTAGAGAAAACTGAGCCCAGGGTGGTACAGTGGCTTGCGTGAGGTCTCCCAGCTAGTATGAGGCAGATCTGGGACTGGAACCCACGTCTTCTAGACTCCCACTGCCCATAGCACTAGGCAGTGTCCTCAGCAGCCCTGAAATTAGGGTGTGGAGACACAGCTTATTCCTCCAGTGAGGATGGCCCTGTTTGTCTATAGGCTGGAAATGAGGAATCTGAGGCCCAAAATTGTCCTGAATCACCCTTCAGTATTGCAAGACACCATTAGTGTAGTTAAGAGACAGAGATACTTTAACAAAACATTTTTACCTCTAGGGTCGGAAGATGACACATTTCTTGGTCAAATTCCAGGTGGCCAGAAGCTTCTGACACTTGAACCACCTGGTCACTGAGTACTCTCAGTAAAGATGGGCTCACGCACCTGCAGCTCAGGAACGAGATGGCTTGCCCTCTCTGTGGAGGCCTTCACACTGTCTTCCTCATTTCCCCTTTCATCCTGGATGGCTCTTACCTCTTTTCCAAGCATCAGTTTACACATCACTTCCTTGGGGATAACCTCCCTGAATTTAGATCCCCCTCATGTACTCCACTGTCTTCTCCATGGCACTTGTATCACTCAACTGGGGTTGTATTTGGAAGCAAACCAGAAGAGTTGTTTGCTTAATTGCTGCCTCCCCTGCTGCACTATGAGGGTCATGAGGAGAGGAACTGTGCTACTGTTGCCATAATTTTTTGGCTCACTGCTTTATCTTCAGCCCCTTCTTTGTGCCTGGCACACGACAGTCAATAAATCTTTGTGGACTCAATGAAGAGCACATAGTAGATGCTCAATGCCTTCTTGTTGAGTTAAAGAAGGGCAGAGTGGGTGGTTCTGCTGAATCTCTGCCACTGGGGGGCAGAATCAAGAGAAGGCTCCTGAAAAACCCATTCCCAGGATGCTGAAGTCAAGGAGGGGCTCTTTTCTCTTGTGGAAGTTCTAAGATTAAAAAGGAGCAAGCAGAGGGAGGGGCACAGAAAGGGGGCTGTGGGGAAAAGAAGTCTAGACCTAGGTTCTGGGCCCAACTCTAACATTCACTTTGACTTTTCATCCTTAGTCTCCTCATCTGGAAAATGGGCATTTGGGCAAAATGACCCTTAAGGTTCTTTCTAAGAACTATAGTTGATGATCAAGTTGGCGGGATATGGTAAACATTGGCCTAAACTGAGGACCAGGGCTGGAGGTCTAGTTCTAAGTCTTCCAACTCATTCCCTTTGTGACTTTAGGTAAATTACTTGCTTTTTCTAAACTCCATTTGCCCATCGTACAGTGGGGTGTTTAGGTGAGATGACCTCCAAGATAAAACCAGAGGCCCCAGGAATCCTGACCTAACCCACTTGGTTTCTTCTGGTCTACATACAACTAGGTGAGATCATCAGTTATTTCCTCCCTTCAAGTAAGATTCTTCAAATTTAGAATATAGGTGGACAGCTTAGTGTGGAAATATACACACCCCAGCGACAATTAGAAGGCCTATGTTTCTGTCTTGATTCTACCACAATTTGCTGTGTGACCTTGGGTTGGGTATTTTACCTCTCTGAGCCTTAGGGGTTACATTTCCAATGAAGAGGAAGTAGATAATCCTGAAAGGCCCTTTCAGTGAAACCATTATTTGACCTTACTTAAACGGTATGTAGAAATTCCATTACACAATCAAACATAAATAAGCCTTGCTAAGGCAGCCTTGGGAGAAGAGAGCCCTTTACCTGATTGTGCCAGCTCTGGGCACCCGGATCTGAACCTCACAGGTTATTTGGGGTCTACACAAACATGGCTTGGTTAAAGCATCTGGAGGGAGATCTTTTCTTCAGATTTAGTGAAGGCTTTGACATGATATGTTGGGGGTGTCACAGTTTACAAAGGCATGAGAATTGAATACCAACTTGTGTATGAAGAACCCAGTTGACACTAATTTGGGACCCTTGCTCCTTCTCACCAAGGACTCAAGAGACCTATAAATGTGTGCCTGGGATAGTGGGAGAAGTGATCATCCAGACAGCATTCCTCTTTTTTTCAAGTTCTGCAGATTTTCTTCTTTATGTTCAATATAATCCCTATCACGCTCATGTCATTCATTCTGCTAGTATTAATTAAGCACTTACTGTGTGTGCCAAGCACTGTTTTAGGTCATGAGTCTGTAGCAGAGAACAAAACAGACAGAGATCCCCGCCTTTTGGAGCTTACCTGCTTGTGAGAGGAGGCAAAGAATAAGTCGATAGGTAGATCTATCACGTGGTATGTAGGGCTAAGTACCAAGGAGGACAATACAAAAAGGAAGGGCAGCAGAGGCTGGCAGGTGCCCTTCTGTGGAGTGGTCAGGTAGGCGAGGTGAGGTGAATGAAGGGAGAGAGTAAGTCAGGCAGGTATCTGGGAAAAACATTTGTCTGTCTCTGTTTTTTTTTTTTTTTTACTTTTGAGACAGGGTCTCGCTCTGTCACCCAGGCTGGAGTGCAGTGATGCAGTCATAGCTCACTGCAGCCTTGACCTCCTGGGCTCAAGCGATCCTCCCACCTCAGCCTCCTGGGTAACTGGAACCTTAGGCCTAAGACACCATGGCTGGCCTGCTTCTGCTTTTAAGTAGCCTCTACATTTGAAATGTACAGGAAGCCATTAGGATTGGAGGCTCCATCTTTTTTGTCTCTCTAATATCCACCTCCCTAATATCCAAATGCAATGTGACAACTTTCTCTCCAATCTGATCTTCTAGTTTCTGTTTTCTTCGAGGACTAGTCAGTCTCTCTTTGCCTAGAGGGAATGGCTATGTCTCCTGTATAGTCTGTGCTGAAGCAGATTCCCCCTTGGGCAGAAACATGGTCGCCATGAGATCCTCTGTGCAACACCGTTTTACTTCCCCTGGAAACAGTGTTGCAGAACTTGATGGCTGATAGCTTCATGCCCAATGTTGTGAGCATTTCAAAATGATCTTTCAGAATTCAATCATTAATGTTCATTAGGTATTGGGGGGAGATTCAATGCCTGACAAAATGGCCAGTGTGGAATTACTGAAGCAGGAGACTTTGGAATATAAATGAGGGCTTTTCTAGTCTGAACACCTGGTTGCAGAGAGAGGGGCACCCCAAATCATGGCAGGAATGCTCATCAGGAGAGACAGCAATCGCAAGCGCCAGATATTTGGCTCTTGTGTTTGTCAGTGATTCATGAAGTGATTATCAACATTCGAAACCACTTCATGAATCAACCAGGAGCTGAAAAAAATATTTAACCATAATGAGCTCATTTCCATAGAAATAGGATGAGACCCACTGGTAGGTCAAAGAGTTGCTGTGTCTTAGACTTCACACCCGCTTCTCCTGCCACCTCCTTACATCTGACAGGCTTACTGTAGGCCTCATTATCTTTCATCCTCTTGGTCTCATCATTGCTTTGCTCTCTAACCAAAAGTTATCACATCCAGGAATTTGGAAAATGATGAAATCAGATTCTTTGTTCAGATTGGAGGTGGGCATCTCTCTTGGGGTCTGCTGTGGATTTGAGTCCCCGCCAAATTTACATGTTGAAGACATAACCTTCAGTAGCTCAGAATGTGACTTTATATGGCGACAGGATCTGTACAGAGATAACTAAGGTAAAATGAGGTCAAATGGGTGAGTCTTAATCCAGTATGACTGTTGTCTTCATAAGAAGAAAAAATTTGGATACCGACATGTATAAAGGGACAACAGGGTGAAGAAATAGAAAAGATGACCACCTACAAGCCATAGGGAGAGGCCTCAGAAGAAACCAACCCTGCTGATATCTTGATCTCATACTTCTAGCCTCCAAGACTAAGAAGATAAATTTCTCTCAGTCTGTGGTGCTTTGTTATGGTTGCCCCAGCAGACTAATACAGGGTCATTGAATGCCCATTTTTCTTGGGAAGCATTTGTATACCCAAACTTTACTGACAAGGTTGCATGGTCAAGGCATCTTCTCTGGAGGCCACCTAATTCCTTTCCTTACAGATATATCAGCTTCCCTTCACAGTGCTGGAATTTGCTGTCCTTTGATTGCTGACACTTGTCATTTGAACACGTGAGGCTATTGGGGTCCTCCATATCAATAGGTTTCCCCACTGTCTTAGTTTGGGTCTCCCTAAATGCAGATCCTAAGATAAATACTGGGTATGCAAGGTTTACTTTGGAAGTGATCCCAAGAAACTCTATAGGGGAGTGGGAAGATGAAACAGGGAAGACAGCAAAGCTAATAGCTGGGGTGTGAATGAATGACTTACTGGGTCAACTGGGCAACTGGGCAGTTGACTGCAGGCATCTGGGCTCAGTTACTGCAGGCAACTGGGCTCATTCTCACTGGGAGCCCTCTGGGAGTATATGGGACACACCCAGGATTATTCTACCGAGCGCCATGGAAACGAGGATGTATATTCACAAACTCCCATCTCACATCGGTTGAGGGTCTCATTTGAGGCGCTAAACCCTCCTGTACTTTAGCTTGTCTTTTTAAGTGGGCCAAGCACACGCCTGCAGCCAGCAAAAGCCCTCAGGCAGAGAAGTGGAAAAAGATGTTGGCATGCATGGCAATATTGGCAAATGACCCCCAGAGTGAGCTGAAGAGTTCTGGGGTAGCACCAATAGGGGCAGCCACACAAAGCCCCTTCCTCCCCACACCTCTCCTTCCATGGGCTCCAGCATGTTCTGCACTGAGCCCACCCAAATGCAGAGCACTTTCCCTCTCCCTCTCTCTGGCTGAGTTTTCAACTCCTCTCCAAGAGGCATTTGCTCTGTTAACACTCAGCATCTGGTTCAGACGTGGCACTTCAATAGAGCCACTTCTGTTCCTCTGGACTCCCCCTCACCTAAATGAAAGGCAGAGTCTCACAGAAACCAGAATGAAAGGCTTTCTCTGGCAGGTCTCTTTTCTGTTTTCAGATCTCTGCATCCTGTTGCTTTAGAGAATCCTGAGTTAGCCAGGCAGCACAGCAGCAGGGTGAAGAAGTATTTCTGGAGCAATAGCTGTCATTGCTCAATAGCCATATTTGAAAGTGGAGCCCTTCTGGGTTCTATTTTACTGGTCCCTTTAAAAGAGATTGTGATATAATTTTAAGAGGATTGTGCCTCTGAATACTTCAAATAAGTGGTTCAATATGGCCTACAAAATTCTAGACTTGGAGGCTGGGTGAATGACATTTGTGTCAAGTATGAAGTTTATTCCACTTTCCTCTCTGAGAAGAAAAGATGTCAGAAATGATGGCCAAGTTTCTGATGTCGAGGCCAAGCCTCCAGGGTCATTGTTTGGTAACCCCTGGAGGTAGGGGAAGACAGGCTTATGGTTGCGAGTTTTCAGAGCTTGGGTCAAATGCCAGAAAAAACAAATAAAACAAATATTGACCACAGGAGAGTTGAGCAGCCTCAACAAATGAAGTTGCCATTAGACTGTTAATTTGAGGTTCCCCCAAATCAGAGGTGGAGACGAGGATCTGGGTGCAGATAGTTTATTTGGGAGATGATCTTATAAAGTACAGTGAAGGACTGGCCAGGTGCAGTGGCTCACGCCTGTAATACCAGCACTTTGGGAGGCTGAGGCGGGCAGATCACCTAAGGTTGGGAGTTCGAGACTAGCCCGACCAATATGGAGAAACTCCATCTCTACTAAAAGTCCAAAATTAGCCAGGTGTGGTAGTGCATGATTGTAATCCCAGTTACTCGGGAGGCTGAGGCAAGAGAATCACTTGAACCTGGGAGGTGGAGGTTGCAGTGAGCTGAGATCCCGCCATTGCACTCCAGCCTAGGCAACAAGAGTGAAACTCTGTCTCAAAAATAAATAACTAAAAAACTAACTAACTAAATAAATAAAGTACAATGAAGGAGCAGATAAAGCAAGACAGGAAAGGAAAGAAAACAAACACAAAAAAGGGGTACACTAATGAGGTGGTTATTGATGAGGGTGTTGGGTCTCAGTCCTACTTGTGACCTTATGAAGAAAGATGTAGAACACACTCAGAATTGTCCCACAGAAGATGGGGAGGCAAGAGTTTCTCTATTCACCCCCATCCCTTAGTAGTTGAGATGTATTCATGAGCACATTGACTGCCCCTGTACTTACCACTTCCTATAAGGTAGCTAAGTGGCCTTCTATGGGTTTCACTTGAAGAAAGACACTGGTGTTATCCAGGGAACTGTCTATCACAGGTGTGCTGAAATCAGGCAGGCTGAGGGGAGGGGGTGTGGTGCATCACAAGTCTCTGTCATAGACCTTTAGTTTGAAGAATTAAGCTTCATTCATGGTTCCCATCCATTTCATTCCAATTTGAGCACCTTCTATATGCCGAGGACTGTACTAAGAGTTGGATATAGAGTGGTGAGCTCTCATACTCCTGTCTCTTGGGAAGCTTATAGTTAGAGGGGAAGGCAAATTATGTAATCACAAAATTCTCAGAATCTCCAGCTCTCTCCTGGGGGACGGGAATCAGGCCAGCTGAGATCTGACCACAGGGCCCTTCATTGTCCCCATACACACTTGCAAAATAGATCTAGAGATGGTCCTTCTGGAAGGGGCTCTGTTGTCTCATCTTGCTGAGGGAAAAATGGCACATGTTTGGACAAGAGGCTGGTTTTTCCACTCTTGTGAGATTATTTGCTCATTGGCAATCAGTTCCTCTACTCTAGCCCCAAACAGAATGGACCAGCTGCTGATCAAGGAAGAGAGTTAGCTGTGCAGAAGGACTACCTGACAGGTTGGGCTGTGTATCCTCACATATGCTCCCCAGGACGTCCTTAGGTTAGTGAGAGGTGACAATGTGCTAGCAGTCCTCACTCTCAGCACCTCCTCAGCCTCCGGCCTCGGAGTCCACTCTGGCGGTGCTTGAGGAGCCCTTCAGCCTGCCACCACAACGTGGGAGCCCCTCTCTGGGCTGACTGAGGCTAGAGCCTCCTCTCTCTGCTTGCAGGGAGGTGTGGAGGGAGAGGCGCGGGTGGGAACCGGGGCTGCCCTTGTGGGCCGGTGTGAGTTCCGGCAGGCACCGGCGCGGGCTCAGCAGGCCCTGCACACCGAGCAGCCAGCAGGCACCGCTGGCCCAGGGCAGTGAGGGGCTTAGCATCCGGGCCAACAGCTGCGGAAGTTGTGCCAGGTCCCCCAGCGGTGCCGGCCCCACGGTGCCACACTCAAATTCTCACTGGGCCTTAGCTGCGTCCCCGCAGGGCAGGGCTTGGGACCTGCAGCCCGCCATGTCTGAGCTCTCCCACTGAGGTGGGCTCCCACGTGGCCTGAGCCTCCCCTATGGGCGCTGCTCCCTGCTCCGTGGCACCCAGTCCCATTGACAGCCCAAGGGCTGAGGAGTGCAGATGCAGCTCAGGACTGGTGGGCAGCTCCGCCTGCAGCCCCGGTGCAGGATCCACTGGGTGAAGCCAGCTGGGCTCCTGAACTGGATGGGGACTTGGAGAACTTTTATATCTAGCGGGAGGATCGTATGTGCACCAATCAGCACTCTGTGTCTAGCTCAGGGTTTGTAAATACACCAATCAGCACTCTGTGTCTTGCTCAGGGTTTGTAAATACACCAATCAGCACTCTGTGTCTAGCTCAGGGTTTGTAAATACACCAATCAGAACTTTGTGTCTAGCTCAGGGTTTGTGAATACACCAATTGGTGCTCTGTATCTAGCTGACCTAGTGGAGACTTGGAGGACTAGCACTCTGTGACTGTGTCTAGCTCAAGGATTATAAATGTACCAATCAGCACTCTGTGTCTAGCTCAGGGTTTGTAAATACACCAATCAGCACTCTGTGTCTAGCTCAGGGTTTGTAAATACACCAATCAGCACTCTGTGTCTGGCTCAGGGTTTGCGAATACACCAATTGGTACTCTGTATCTAGCTAACTCTGTATCTAGCTAACGAATACACCAATAGCTAACCTAGTGGAGACTTGGAGGACTAGCACTCTGTGACTCTGTGTCTAGCTCAAGGATTGTAAATGCACCAATCAGCACTCTGTGTCTGGCTCAAGGTTCGCAAATACACCAAGTGGTACTCTGTATCTAGCTAACTCTGTATCTAGCTAACCAGCACTCTGTGACTCTGTGTCTAGCTCAAAGATTATAAACGCACCAATCAGCACTCTGTCAAAGTGGATCAATCAGCTCTCTGTAAAATGGACCAATCAGCAGGATGTGGGTAGGGCCAGGTAAGGGAATAAAAGCAGGCTGCCCGAACCAGCCAGTGGCAACCAGAGTGGATCGTGGAAGCTTTGTTTTGCTCTTTGCAATAAATCTTGCTGCTGTTCACTCTTTGGGTACAGGCTGCCTTTATGAGCTGTAACACTCACAGCAAAGGTCTGTAACTTCATTCCTGAAGCCAATGAGGCCACGAACCCACCGGGAAGAAGGAATAACTCCAGACGCGCTGCCTTTAAAAGCTGTAACACTCACCACGAAGGTCTGCAGCATGACTCCTGACAGTGAGACCATGAACCCACCAGAAGGAAGAAGCTCCAGACACATCTAAACGTCTGAAGGAACAAACTCCGGACACACCATCTTTAAGAACTGTAACATTCACCGCGAGGGTCTGCGGCTTCATTCTTGAAGTCAGTGAGACCAAGAACCCACTAATTCCGGACACAGTGGGACAAGTGAAGAAGGGGGAACCGAGGTCAACATGATGAGCTGTAATTGGATGACCGGATAGGTGTCGTGTGCTGTCCATGCATCTGGGAAAGTCAGTAGAGGGGCTGGCTCTGAGGCAAGGAGGAGGAGCCCAGCTTTGACCTGTTGAGAATGAGGTGAGGGAGAGACCAGGCTGATGGGTCCAGGTATGACTACCCATTTTTCTTGTTCTCTTTCCATCTGGGCCCTGCCTGAGTTTCCTTTCTTGGTATCTTGGATTCATCTCTTCCAGATCCTGGTAGGTCCCTCCTCTGGATCTGGCATCATCTCTGACTTCCTGGCTTGCCCTGATAATTGTTTCTGGTTCCCAGTGAGAACAGGTGATGCAGTGGAAGGGGCCTCTGACCTGGAGTCAGACAAAGGTTGGCTGTCCCACTCAAGAGCACTTTTGGGGCCAGAGCATTCACTGGCCTCCAGTTTCCTCTGCTTTCCAAGTTTCTGCTCAAAAGTCGTCAACTCCATGGAGAGGACCTCTCTGACATCTTAACTAAAATAGACCTCATCCCACTACTCTCACGCTTACCTTGCTTTATTTTTCTCTGAGCCTGTTATTACCTTCTGACATTTAAATGTGTGTGTTTACTTGTTTATTTTGTGTATATGGCCCACCAGGGAGTCAGCCAACGGAGACCTTGTTATTTTGTTGATATGTTATACTGGTAAGTGCACAAAGCAGTTCTTGGCACATAGTAGGCTCTCAATAAATATCTGGTGAATGAATGAATGAAATAAACCAATTTCTCAAGATTGTAGATGTGAAGAGGCCCAGAGTGTACCCTAGGATATGGAAGAATTATTCCACTCCAAGCCTTAAGACCCATCCCATCAGAAATAATAACATGGAACCCCTTCCAGCTTTTATTTGAAACAGAAAAGGCCCGCATAAAACACACACCAAACCTTCATTTGATCAGCTGGACTTACTACACCAGCGTGTCTAAGGTAATATTTCGCTGGATTTCACCCTGCATTTGAAAGCAAAACAATTCGCATTTGAAAATCTCATTACCAGCATCTTCCCTCCAAATCCATTAATGCCCTGAGTGTTTCTGGCAACTGAGATCACCTCAGATTATAGTATGAAATTCAGCTCTGGGGAAAACTGTATGTTTCAAGATGTTCATACCATTCAATTGTCAAATATTCACATGGTTATGATTCTCAAAGAAATCACACAATGTAGGAAAATTGGTAACAAAATAAAAGCTCTGGGATGTATTGAGAGAAGGCGGCCAAAGGATTCCTCTCTGACATACCTAATCTCGAAGATAGGAAATTAAAAACCGTGCCAGAATACCAATGCCTCACACAGGGTATGGCTTGCTTTTCTTGAGTAAAATTCCGGGTCTCATCCTGCATAACAATCGCAGATTTCTTCACTGGACCTTCAAGTCTCCTTGTGACTACACTTTGTCCCATCTCACAAAAAGGGAGCTCCTCTTTCCCCATCACTCTCCACACCAGCTAAAATAGGCCACTAGCTAATCTGAATCTATATAGTCATATTTGCTTTGGTATACTTGGATGAAGTTACAGACTGTTAGAACTGAAGAGGCCGTGGAAATCATCCAGAGTAGTGTTTACCGAGTTCCTATTCTAGGTGAAATTAGTTAATAAGATAGACAGTGAAAAAAAAAACAGATGGTGAAACCCTGTCTCTACAAAAAAAATTTAAAAAATTAGCCAGGCATGGTGGTGCATGCCTGTAGTCCTAGCTACCTGGGGGGCTGAGGTGGGAGAATTGCTTGCGCCTGAGAGGTGGAAGTTGCAGTGAACTAAGATTGCAGCACTGTACTCCAGGCTGGGTGACAGAGGAAGACCCCGTCTCAAAAA
>NW_012103354.1:985089-1002984 GCF_000951045.1 Mandrillus leucophaeus
AAAAAAAAAAAAAAAAAAAAAAAAAAAGAGAGAGTTGGGGTTCTGTAATCAAATGAGTTTGGGAACTACAGCATATTCTACCCTTCTCTGTGGAGCTTCCTGGTTCACACAGGTGTGTTCATATCTGAGATATCCCATGGTCAAGAGGCTTGTGTATGTTTATTTAACCTGGCATGGTCAAAAATTAGCTGATCATGCACCCTTTGTTTTGAACATATAAACTATTCAAGTTCTGTGGAAAACAAGCGTACAAGTTGGAATTCCATCAGTTAAACAGACAGGAAAATGAAAGGAAAAAAGGCTACTCAAAGTTCATGGTCACTAGGCTGGTCAATGGCAAAGCCAGAAAGGACGGAACACCAGAGACCATGACAACCAGCCCAAGGATCATCTACTGCTTTCCCTCAATTAACTTCAATCTCATCCCACTCCATCCCACCCCACTACACCCCATCCCATTTAATTCCATCCCATCTAATCTCACCCAATTCCATTGCACCCCATAACGCCCCATCCCATCCCATCCCATTTCATCCCACCCCATCCCACTCCATCCCATCCCATCCCGTTCCATCTCATCCCGTCTTATCCCATCCCATCCCATCCCATCCCATTTCATTTTATCCCATCCCATCCCATTTGATTTTATCCCATCCCATCCTATCCCATCGTATTCCATCTCATCTCATCTCATCCCATCGCATCCCATCCCATTCCATTTCATCTCATCCCACACACCCCATCCTGTCTCATTCTATGTTATCTCATGGCATCCCATAAATATTTCTTAAGCCTTTGCCATGGCCAGGTGCTGTTCTGGGTGCTGGGAACACTGGTGAACAGACAGACATAAGCCTGGACAATACAGAATACAGCTTTGCCTTCACAGAGCTAGGAGTCTAGTTTATGCTTCTTATCATTTTCTACCCTTCTTTTCTCTATTATCTCCCCCTCCCCTTTTCTTCCTTTTCTCCTTCACTCTGAACAAGATAAATGGTCCTCAAACTGTACTTAAATTGCATCACTCCTTGGGTGAGGACTTTAATTGATTTCATTCAGTCTCCCACAACAGGTTTACTCTGTGGGACTGTGAGCTCTGATAGCAGGGCTGGGCCTGATCTAATTCACTCTGTGTGCAGAACACCTGGCTCATAGTAGGTGCTCAGCTGGCAACTGTCCCTTGGCTGGATGTTTGCCAATCTTGCAAGACATCCTCATCCTCAAACCTTGAACTCTTTTTTTTTTTTTTTTTGAGATGGAGCTTCACTCTTGTTGCCTAGGCTGGAGTGCAATGGCACTATCTGGGCTCACTGCAACCTCTGTCTCCTAGGTTCAAGCGATTCTCCTGCCTCAGCCTCCCGAGTAGCTGGGATTGCAGACATGTGCCACCACACCCGGCTAATTCTGTACTTTTAGTAGAGACGGGGTTTCTCCACATTGGTCAGGCTGATCTCGAACTCCCAACCTCAGGTGATCCTCCGACCTCGGCCTCCCAAAGTGCTGGGATTACAGGCATGAGCCACTGCACCCAGCTGACCTTAAACTCTTAAACTCTTTCTCAACTCAGTCTGAAACCTTCCCTTCGGGCCAGACAGTAGCCTCAATGTGTTCTCCATGCAATCCCACATTCCTTTCCTTGTGATTTTTTTTTATTTTTGTCTTCTAGGTTGTGTTTAATCATATTTTCATTATAAATTCTGCTGCACTATTCACAGTAGCAAAGACATGGAACCCAACCCAAGTGTCCATTAACAGTTGACTGGATAAAGAAAATGTCATACACATACTCCATGGAATAATATGCAGCCATGAAAAAGAACGAAATCATGTATTCTGCAGCAACATGGATGCACTGAAGGCCATCATCTCAAACAAATTAATGCAGGGACAGAAAAGCAAATATCACATGTTCTCAACCATAAGTGAGAGCTAAACATTGGGTATTTAGGGACATAAAAATGGCAACAATAGACACCGGTGACTACCAAATGGATAAGGGAGAGAGAGGGGCAATGGCTGAAAAACTAACTGTTGGGTCTTACACTCACTTCTGGGGTCATGGGTTCAATCACATCCCAAACCTCAGCATCATGAAATATACCCATGTAACAAACCTGCACGTGCATCCCTGAATCTAAAATAAAAGTTGAAATCATATAAATAAATAGATAAATTCTGCTGCATTAAAGAACCTTGTAACTTATCGTTTCACATTTACCTAATCTATGTTTCACGCATTGGTAATAGATTTATGATTTTTTTGTTTAGAAATGGTTTAAACTAATAAAAAAATTTAAAATATAGACTTATCGAGTGATAAGCCCATATTCCCTACAGTCAGAGATAAACAGCTTGGTGTATAAGTTTTAAGTTATTTCCTATGCATATTTAGCAATACTAATAATATTTGAATTTTTAATTGAAAGAAAATTACTATGTATTATTCTTAGTTTTGTAATCTGCTTTTTCTCACATAATGTAATATTGTAGGCACCTTGCATGTGTTCAAAATATAGGTTAGATCATCCTTTTATATGACTTCATTGTATCCCTGTATGAATATGCCATATTTCTAAACAGCATTTACCGTAATTTAGATTTTTCCCATTTTTCACTCTTACAAACAACTCTTCAATAAACATGCTATACATACACTGGGGTGCGCATTTGGTTGTTTCTTAGGAATGGAATCCCTGGGTCAAAATGTAAATAGATTTATGATTCTGATGCATAATGCCAAGTTACTGCCAGGAAAAGTTGCACCTTGACACTCGAATCAAACAGAGAATGTTTCTCATACTCTTACTCACATGGAATATTGCTCTTTTTCCTCTTAGCTAATATATGGGCCAAAAAAGATTATTTTATTTGTTGATTATTAGTAAAGTTGAACACCTTTTCCTATGTTTATTGGTTATTTGTATTTCTATTTCTGTGAATTGCCTTCCCATTGCCTGTGGGGTATTTTTCTTTTCTTCTTATAAGGTTTATTTTTTATAGTAATGATATCAACTCTTTCTCTGATGCATTTGTTGCAAGTATTTTCTTTCTTTTTTAAAAATTATACTTTAAGTTCTAGAGTACATGTGCACTACCTGCAGGTTTGTTACATATGTATACATGTGCCATGTTTGTGTGCTGCACCCATTAACTTGTCATTTACATTAGGCATATCTCCTAATGCTATCCCTCCCCACTCCCCTGACCCCATGACAGGTCCCGGTGTGTAATGTTCCCCTTCCTGTGTCCAAGTGTTCTCGTTGTTCAATTCCCACCTATGAGTGAGAACATGCGGTGTTTGGTTTTTTTGTCTTTGTGATAGTTTGCTGAGATTGATGGTTTCCAGCTTCATCCATGTTCCTACAAAGGACATGAACCCATCCTTTTTCATGGCTGCACAGTATTTCATGGTGTATATGTGCCACACTTTCCTAATCCAGTCTATCATTGATGGACATTTGGGTTGGTTCCAAGTCTCTGCCACTGTGAATAGTGCCGCAATAAACATACGTGTGCATGTGTCTTTATAGCAGCATGATTTATAATCCTTTGGGTATATAACCAGTAATGGGATGGCTGGGTCAAATGGTATTTCTAATTCTAGATCCTTGAGGAATCGCCACACTGTCTTCCACAATAGTTGAACTAGTTTACAATCCCACCAACAGTGTAAAAGCTGTCTCTTATACACATCTAGATGTGTATAAGAGACAGGTCTGGTCCTGGACTTTTTTTGGTTGGTAGGCTATTATTGCCTCAATTTCAGAGCCTGTTATTGGTCTATTCAGGGATTCAACTTCTTCCTGGTTTAGTCTTGGGAGGGTGTATGTGTCCAGGAATTTATCCATTTCTTCTAGATTTTCTAGTTTATTCACGTGGAGGTATTTATTCTCTGATGGTAGTTTGTATTTCTGTGGCCTAGGTGGTGATATCCCCTCTATCATTTTTTATTGCGTCTATTTGATTCTTCTCTTTTCTTCATTAGTCTTGCCAACAGTCTATCCATTTTGTCGATCTTTTCAAAAAAGCAGCTCCTGGATTCATTGATTTTTTGAAGGGGTTTTTGTTTGTCTATCTCCTTCAGTTCTGCTCTGATCTTAGTTTTTTCTTGCGTTCTGCTAGCTTTTGAATGTTTGTGCTCTTGCTTCTCTAGTTCTTTTAATTGTGATGTTGTGTCCGGAATTGGTGGGTTCTTGGTCACACCGACTTCAAGAATGAAGCCACGGACCCTTGCAGTGAGTGTTACAGTTCTTAAAGATGAGGTATCTAGAGTTTGTTCCTTCAGACGTTCAGACGTGTCTGGAGCTTCTTCCTTCTGGTGGGTTCATGGTCTTGCTGTCAGGAGTGAAGCTGCAGACCTTCACAGTGAGTGTTACAGCTCTTAAAGACAGTGTGTCTGGAGTTGTTCCTTCTTCCCGCTGGGTTCGTGGTTTCACTGGCTTCACGAGTGAAGCTGCAGATCTTCGCCGTGAGTGTTACAGCTCATAAAGGCAGCATGGACCCAGAGTAAGCAACAGCAACATTTATTGCAAAGAGTGAAAGAACAATGCTTCCACAAGGTGGAAGGGGACCCAAGTGTGCCTGCTGGCTGGCTTGGCAGCCTGCTTTTATTCCCTTATCTGGCCCCACCCACATCCTGCTGATTGGTCCATTTTACAGAGAGCTGATTGGTCCACTTTACAGAGAGTTGATTGGTCCCTTTTGACAGAGTGCTGATTGGTACGTTTATAATCCTTGAGCTAGACACAGAGTCACAAAGTGCTAGTTAGCTAGATACAGAGTTAGCTAGATACAGAGTACCAATTGGTGTATTCACAAACCTTGAGCTAGACACAGAGTGCTGATTGGTGCACATACGATCCTCCCGCTAGATGTAAAAGTTCTCCAACTCCGCATTCAGTTCAGGAGCCCAGCAGGCTTCACCCAGTGGATCCTGCACCAAGGGTGCAGGCAAAGCTGCCTGCCAGTCCCCGGCGGCGCCTGCACTCCTCAGCCCTTGGGCTGTGGAAGGGACCGGGCGCCACGGAGCAGGGGGCGGCACCCATGGGGAGGCTCAGGCCGCGTGGGAGCCTTCTGCAGGTGAGGAGCTCAGACATGGCCGGCTGCAGGTTCCGAGCCCTGCCCCGTGCGTCGCGGGGAGGCAGCTAAGCCCTGCGAGAATTTGAGTGCAGCGCCTGTGGGCCGGCACTGCTGGGGGACCCCGCGCAACCTCCGCAGCTGCTGGGCTGGGTGCTAAGCCCCTCACTGCCCTAGGCGGGGGGTGCAGGCTGGCCGCTGTGTGCGGCCCCGCGCCCGCTGGAACTCACACAGGCCCGCGAGCACAGCCCCAGTTCCCACCCGTGCCTCTCCCTCCACACCTCCGCACAAGCAGAGGGAGGAGGCTCCGGCCTCAGTCAGCTCAGAAAGGGGCTCCCACAGTGCTGTGGTGGTCTGCAGGGCTCCTCAAGCGCGGCCGGCCGGAGTGGACGCGGAGCCAGAAAGATGCCTAGGCCGGAGGCTGAGGAGGCGCTGAAAGAGTGAGGACTGCTAGCACATTGTCACCTCTCAATGTTCGGGTGTCAATTTTAGATTTTTCCTGCTTTCTCTTGTGGGCATTTAGTGCTATGAATTTCCCTCTACACACTGCTTTAAATGTGTCCCAGAGATTCTGGTATGTTGTCTTTGTTCTCCTTGGTTTCAAAGAACATCTTTATTTCTGTCTTCATTTTGTTATGTACCCAATAATCATTTAGGAGCAGGTTGTTCAGTTTCCATGTAGTCGAGTGGTTTTGAGTGTTTCTTAATCCTGAGTTCTAGTTTGATTGCACTGTGGTTTGAGAGACAGTTTGTTATAATTTCTGTTCTTTTACATTTGCTGAGGAGGGCTTTACTTTCAACTATGTGGTCAATTTTGTAGTAAGTGTGATGTGGTGCTGAGAAGAATGTATATTCTGTTGATTTGGGGTGGAGAGTTCTGTAGATGTCTATTAGGTCTGCTTGGTGCAGAGTTGAGTTCAATTCCTGGATATCCTTGTTAACCTTCTGTCTCATTGATCTGTCTAATATTGACAGTGGGGTGTTAAAGTTTCCCATTATTATTGTGTGGGAGTCTAAGTCTCTTTGTAGGTCTCTAAGGACTTGCTTTATGAATCTGGGTGCTCCTGTATTGGGCGCATATATATTTAGGATAGTTAGCTTTTCTTGTTGAATTGATCCCTTTACCATTATGTAATGACCTTCTTTGTCTCTTTTGATTTTTGTTGGTTTAAAGTCTGTTTTATCAGAGACTAGGATTGCACCCCTGCCTTTTTTTGTTTTCCATTTGCTTGGTAGATCTTCCTCCATCCCTTTATTTTGAGCCTATGTGTGTCTCTACACGTGAGATGGTTCTCCTGAATACAGCACACTAATGGATCTTGACTTTCTCGAACTGATTTCCCAGCAAGGGAAGGTGAGCCCTGTTCATTCAGTCCCTGCCCTGTTGATTCAAATCTCATATCCAGCTCAGACTTCACTGAAATTTCACTGAATTCCTTTCTCCCTACTTCCTTCCCTTTCTCTTTCCAACTCGCCTTACCCTGCTCCACCCCGCCTTGCCCTCCTTTTCTTTCCTTTCCTTCCTCCCTCTCTCCCTCCTGCATTCCTCCTTTTCTCTCCTTCCTTCCATTCCTTCCTTTCTTGTATCCTGACTCATAACTCTGTGAAGACAAAGCTGTATTCTGTATTGTCCAGTCTTATATCTGTCTGTTCTCCAGTGTGTCCCCAGCACCCAGGATCGAACATTATGCCAGGTCCTATGGATACACATATGAATTATGAGTAACCTCTGTCTTTGGGGATCTCATGGTCCACTGGGGAAGAGAGACAAGTAGTTTTAATGCAGTGTAATTTTGCCACGACAGATGCATGTATAAGCTGCCAGAGGCCTACAAATGGAGAGCCAGCTCATATGGGGTCGAGAAAGGCTTCGAGAAGAAGGGGATATGCAAGCTGGCACTTGAAGTTCAATATGAAGACAGGAGAAAACTTACTGGGATTGGTGGAGAGGCAGGGTGGAGAGGAAGTTTGAAGTAAGAGTTTCAAATCAGGGATATCACATCTTCTCAATTCCCCAGTGATTGCAGACCTCATTTCTAAATGTTATTTGGAGTCAGAACTAAGATCAGGACCCATCTCTGTAATTTACTTTTATTAGATAAGTTAGTTAGCTTCACAAAGCTAAGTAACACTTACAAAACCAGAGTATTCACTTTTTTTGACTCTATTTTTAGGTCCAGGGGTACCTGTGCATGTTCGTTATATAGGTTAATTATGTGTCATGGGGGTTTGGTGTGCAGATTATTTCATCACCCAGGTAATAAGCCTAGTACCTGATAGGCAGTCTTTGATCCTTGCCCTCCTTCCATTCTCCATCCTCAAGTAGGTGCTGGTGTCTGTTGTTTCTGTCTTCGTGTCCATGTGTACTCAATGTTTAGCTCCCACTTATAAGTGACAACATACAGAATTTGGTTTTCGGTTCCTGCATTAGTTCACTTAGGATTACGGCCTCCAGTTCCATCCATGTTGCTGCAAGGGACGTAATCTCAATCTTTTTTATGGCTGTGTAGTATTCCATGTTGTATACGTACCACATTTTCTTAATACAGTCTACTGTTGATGGGCATTTAGGTTGATTCCATGACTTTGATATTGTAAACAGTGCTACAGTAAACATACATGAGCATGTGTCTTTATAATAGAATGATTTATATTGCCTTGGGTATATACCCAATAATGGGATTGCTGGGTGGAATGGTACTTCTGTTTTAAGTTCTTTGAGAAATAGCCACACTGTTTTCCATAATGGCCGAGTGAATTACATTCCCATCAGCAGTGTTTAAGCATTCCCTTTTCTCTGCAGTCTCACCAGCATCTGTTATTTTTTTGGCTTTTTAATTGTAGCCATTCTGACTGGTGTGAGATGGCATGTCACTGTGGTTTTGATTTGCATTTCTCTAATGAATAGTGATGTTGAGCATTTTTCAATTGCTTGTTGGCCACATGCATGTCTTCTTTTGAAAATGGTCTGTTCATGTCCTTTGCCCACTTTTCTTTCTTTTTCTTTTTTTTTTTTATAAGATGGAGTCTCGCTCTGTCACCCAGGCTGGAGTGCAGTGGTGTGATCTTGGCTCACTGCAAGCTCCGCCTCCAGGGTTCATGCCATTCTCCTGCCTCAGCCTCCAGAGTAGCTGGTACTGCAGACGCCAGCCACCTTGCCCAGCTAATTTTTTGTATTTTTTAGTAGAGACGGGGTTTCACTGTGGTTTTGGTCTCCTGACCTCATGATCTGCCTGCCTCAGCCTCCAAAAGTGCTGGGATTACAGGCGTGAGCCACTGCACCTGGCCCCTGCCCACTTTTTAAATGGGGTTTTTGAAATCAGAGTATTCTTAGCACAGGGCCTGGTGCTTAGTAGGTGCTCAATAAATATATGTTGAGCAAATGAATGACTATCTACCTAATAGTGTTTATTATTGCAAGTATATGAAGTAATGATGTTGCTTGTCGTGTGGTAATTCCCTGTGGTTTTAGTTGTTGTTGCTTTTGCCCTAAGAGAGGTACAGAGAGAACAGGGTATTGGCTAAGACTTGAGAAAATCTGTGGCTCATATCTTCCTCCCAAGAAGGTTCCCTAACTTCCATTAGCAACTCTTTCTTGGCCCAAAACTTCAGACTTGACCTTTCTATTTAAATCCTGATAATAAGCTAAATGGAGCCTATTTTTCTCCTCCTCTACCCCCTAATTTTTCTGAGTAAAATGTCCATGCAGTGGCAGAAGTATTGGCAATGATCCCTTTTAAAGTTGCCAGGTGATCGTATTTTACTAAATCTGACTTTTTCTTCTGTCACTCTCCTGACCTTTTGCCCTGCATTAAAATGAAATCCTTCTGTGTCACTGTCCTGTCAGTGGCTGGCTACGGCTCCCTTTGCTATCATTTTCTGCTCTAATGAGTTGCTCCAATGAGCTTCGCTGACCTTGCTGCCACCTAAGTGGGACCATATTTTAGGCATTCCCTTTGCCTCAGCAGAAACTGGGAGGGGACAGGTGACAAAGAACAACTGGCATTTGTCAAGTCGATAACTGTGCCAATCACTGTGTTTAGTGCCTCACCTTCAGTATTGCATTTAATCTTCATAGTGGCCGTGGTTGTTTAGAAATTCAGAGTTCAGGCTTCACTCCAGGCTAATCAAATGAGAATCTGAAGGGTGGGGCCTGTACATTGGTATTTTTAAAATAAACTCCAGGCCATTCTAATAGGCAGGCCAAATTGTAAATCATTGCTTTATATCAGGCTGCCTCTCAGAAAGCATGTTTCAGAGAATTTTAGGTGCCATCCATGTAAATACCAGTTTGAAAATGAAAAGGTACTTGGAGTAAGGCCATTGATTATGGTCATAATTTAGACAAGAACAAATAGGCTTTCTAGGGAATACGCTAGTCAATCAAAAGTACAATTTAAGCCTTTTTTTCCCAAACATAAAGGAAGAGAAAATACAAATAGCTACAATACCTAGGGGACATTTGATAGAGTAACACAGGAAAAAAGTCTAGCATGAATTGCCTTCCTACATAACAAGGGGCAGTTTTTTATGTAGCACACTTCCTAAGAGTTGTGTGCAGTGATGCCAGAAGTCAGCGTGGCCTCTTTAAATCCCCTACTGCAGAGGACCATAGAGAATTCAATCCAGACATTGTGTGCATTTTGCAAATCCAACACCAAAATGTTTAATAAATGTTATTGATTGAGATTAATGGAAAGAGCTTCTAACAGAAAGTAACTGGTCTGCTATAGACTCCTTTGAGACACGGAATAGTCAGAGACATGGACATCTTGATATTGTTTCAGAATCATTTCCCTATGCTACATGTGCCTGAGGATTTCCCTCATTCTTTGGTGGGGAGAGGTTTGAATTAATACCAGAAATGTACAATAGTGATTTGGCTATTTGTTGTTTGATGCGCATTTGTTTATATAAATCATATACTAAATTATTTTAATGCCTTCCATATTGTGGATTCAATCGTTTCCTGTCATTATGTTATTAGTTCAAGCAACCTTTCTAGGTTTGTAAAGATGGGTATGTAAGAATAGTAAGCCTAGCCGATAATGTATACAAGTTCTCCAGTCCTCAATGGGAAAACTAAGCAAGCACACCATTTTACAGAATATAGGAGAAACATCTTTGGATTCTTTGGGGGAGAGCACTTAAAATAAATGCACCTCAATCTTGTACCTTTTAGGGTAGAAAAATCAGTATGTTAAAGTCCATTATTAAATCACAGTAGAATTAAGTGGCCGGACACACAAATGGATTCTCCCCAAATGTACAAAACATCTTTTGTTTCTCTTTGGAATCATGTAAACCACATACTTTTTTTTTTTTTTTTTATTATACTTTAAGTTCTAGGGTACATTGCATAACGTGCAGGTTTGTTACATATGTATACTTGTGCCATGTTGCTGTGCTGCACCCATCAACTCGTCAGCACCCAACTACTCGTCATTTACATCAGGTATAACTCCCAATGCAATCCCTCCCCTCTCCCCCCTCCCCATAATAGGCCCCGGTGTGTGATGTCCCCCTTCCCGAGTCCAAGTGATCTCATTGTTCAGTTCCCACCTATGAGTGAGAACATGCGGTGTTTGGTTTTCTGTTCTTGTGATAGTTTGCTAAGAATGATGGTTTCCAGCTACATCCATGTCCCTACAAAGGACACAAACTCATCCTTTTTTATGGCTGCATAGTATTCCATGGTAAACAACATTATGGAGTGGCAAAGGCATGGGCAATTGAGCTAGGTTTCTAGACTTTAAATAGCTCTGTCACTTACCAGCTGTGTGACCTTGGGTAACTCACTTAACTTCTCTGAGCCTTATGTTTCTCTTCATTGAAGTGGAGATAAAACAGAGATGACAAAAATACCTATGTAAGAAGATTGCTTTGAGGGTTTAATCAGTTAATCAGTTAAATCAGTTAATATTTGTAAAACATGTGGAACAACAAATACGTGTGTTCCACATGTTTTATAAATATTAACTGATTTAACCCTCATAGCAATCTATGTGTTTCTTAAATAAAAGCAAATTAACTCCCACTAGTATTTCTCAAATTTCAATGTGCATATGAATGACATGGAGATTTTGTAGAAGTGCAGACTCTGTTTCTGTAGGTCTGGGGAGGGGTCTGAGATTTGGAATTGCTAACAAGCTCCCGCGCAGTACTCATGCTGCTGACTCATGGCCACACTTAGGGTGGTGAGAGGTCTATGTCCTTCAGGAGGATAGGAGTGGGAAGGATTCAGGTGTGACTCATCTGCTCTATTTAACTTGCCCAAGCTTTCCATCAGGTGTAGGTGTTTGAAGTAAACTCTTGGGACCAACCTCTTGTAGTTGCTAAGAGAAAACCCAGGCCTGAACACTTACTATTCTGTCCTTAAGCAGGATGACTTTTATTTGTTATTTGGGTACCCAACCACTTCTAATCACGTGTGGTATTCAATCCAACAGCTGCACTCTGAGTAAGAAATGAGTGTGGGCTGGGCGCGGTGGCTCAAGCCTGTAATCCCAGCACTCTGGGAGGCCGAGGCGGGTGGATCACGAGGTCAGGATGATCGAGACCATCCTGGCTAACATGGTGAAACCCCGTCTCTACTAAAAATACAAAAAACTAGCCGGGCATGGTGGCAGGCGCCTGTAGTCCCAGCTACTCGGAGGCTGAGGCGGGAGAATGGCGTGAACCCGGGAGGCGGAGCTTGTAGTGAGCCGAGATCGCGCCACTGCACTCCAGCCTGGGCAACACAGCGAGACTCAGTCTCCAAAAAAAAAAAAAAAAAAAAAGAAAGAAAGGAGTGTGGACTGAGACTTCAGACCCTTCCAAATAGAGCATCTTACAGACCAGTCAGCATCTCACCCTGCCAATATGGGCCCCCTCTAGGGAGTTACTGTACAAAAATGATTTGTTTCATGTCTGAATTGAGCACCCTCAGCAGATGATCTCTTTATTATCCTGTTTTGGTAATTTCCAGACCCAAGGAAGAGGGTGGGGGAAAGATGAGACCGCTCCTCTCAACACCAAGAAAAATGGTTTACTCTACATTTAAGCTATCTGGCGTTCTGCTTATTTATTTTTGAATGCATGATCTACAATTAGATTAAATTTGTCATCCACCAAGTAAGTTGATGAAAGCTTCTTTAATATCTCTTGGTATATCATGTATATTTAAAGCATCTGAAAATGGTTTCAGGAAAACTAGAGCCCAATGTGTACAAAAGCCCCACTTGTTGAGATAAACACCAAAAAGGCTAAGAGGGGATTGAGAATGATCTATATTGTGATCATGTTCATTGTTTCATATCACATGTGGCAGCTCAGCATTCAGGTGCTGATACGGTTTGGCTGTGTCCCCACCCAAAATCTCATCTTGAATTGTAATCCCCATAATCCCCACCTGTCAAGGGAAAGACCAGGTGGAGGTAATTGAATCACGGGGCAGTTTCCCTCATTCTGTTCTCATGATAGTGGTGAATTCTCACGAGAGCTGATGTTTGGTAGTTCCTCCTGCATTCATTCTTGCTCCTGTTGTCTCGGAAGAAGGTACTTGCCTCCTCTTTGCCTTCTGCCATGGTTGTAAGTTTCCTGAGGTCTCCCCAGCCATGTGGAACTGTGAGTCAATTAAACCTCTTTTCTTTATACATTACCCAGTCTCAGGAAGGTCTTTATAGCAGTGTGAGAATGAATTGATACAGGTGCTTACTTATTCTTGACTACCTGGGCCTCACGTAGGTGACAGTGCCATTTGGTAAATGGTAAAGACCAGATTATAGCCTTATTGTTTGACCAACCAACTGTGTATACTTAAGGGCACCATTGTAAATTTACTAGAAAATTGGCATCTTTCTCCAAGTAAGTATGCTTCAACAGGAGGGGCAGGAGGAATTATTTACAGGAATCATAGATAACATTAGAGAATGAATCATTTCAAAAAAATAAATTTTCTTTTTTTTTTTTTTTTTTTTTTTTTTAGGATAGTCTCACTCAGTTGCCCCAGCTGAAGTGCAGTGGTACAATCACAGCTCACTGCAGCCATAAACTCCTGGGCTCAAGTAATCCTCCTACCTCAGCCTCTCAAGTAACTAGGACAATAGGCACATGCCAACATTCCCAGATAATTTCATTTAATTTTTATTTTTGTAGAGAAGATGTCTTACTATGTTGCCCAGGCTGATCTGAAACTCCTGGCCTCAAGTGATCCTCCTAAGGCTTCCCAAAGTTGTAGGATTATAGGCATGAGCCACTGCAACCAGCCACAAATTTTTAAAGAATACAAATATTTCAACATGATTTGGTGCCCTTCACTGATGCCTGCCTGCTATTAATCACTGCTTAACTGCCTCCTGATATTTTCTCAGGCTTTTGTACATGTTTTATTTTCTCCATTTCTCCTTTTAAAATGTTAGATCCTTGTTTTTTTAATTGACATATAAATAATATACAGTGAAATGCACAGATCTTAAGAGTCAAATTTAATGAGTTTTCACAAATGCATATAGCTACGTAACCCACATGCCTGTCAAGACACAAAACGTTTCCTTCATCCCTAAAATATTCCTCCTGCCTCTTCTAATCCATTCTCTCCCCCATCCCCCTTGCCCTCAGGAAAACACTGCTCTAATTTCTTTCAATAGAAATTAATTTTGCCTGTTCTAGAACTCCATATAAATTGAATTGTACAGGATGTATTCTTTTGCATCTGGCTTTTTTCAACACAATGTCTTTGAGATTCATTCCTGTTGTTGCATGTATAAATGTTTGATTCCTGTTTACTGAGCATTCTTTTACATGTTTATAACTCAGTTGTTTGTTGACTTGTTGAAGGACGTTTGGGTTATTTCCAGTTTTTGGCTATTATGAATAAGGTTGCTCTGAATATTCTTTCACAATTCGTGTTGTGCCTGTATGTTTTCATTTCTCTTGGGTAAATACAGAACAGTGGAATTGCTGGGTCACAGGGCAGGTGAATGTTTAACTTTATGAGAAACTGCTAGACAGATTTCCAAAGGGGCTACAGAGTTTTACACTCCTGACATTAATGTAGGAGAGTTCCTATGTTCCACATCCTTACCAACCGTTGGTGGTGTTAGTCTTTCAAATGTCAACCACGTCAGTGTGTCTATATAGGATTATAATCTCATTTTTGTTTTAGTTTGTATTTCCCTGATAGTAGGGCTATTGAGTCCCTTTCTCATGTTCTTATTGGCCATTCATATAACTTCTTTTGTGAACTGCCTGTTCAAGTCTTTTTACTCATTTTAAAAATTGAGTTTTTCTGGATAGCCACATGTAGAAGAATGAAACTGGATTTCTATCTCTCACCATATACAAAAATCAACTCAAGATAGATTAAAGACTTAAATCTAAGACCTGAAACCACAAAAATTCTAGAAGCACCCCTAGGAAAAACTCTGCTGGATGTTGGTTTATGCAAAGAACTTATGACGAAACCCTAAAGGCAGATGCAACAAAAACAGAAATAAATCAATGGGACCTAATTGAACTACAAAGTTTCTGCATGGCAGAAGAAATAATCAGAACACACAGCCCACAGAATGGCAGAAAATATTGGCAAACTATTCATCTGATAAAAGACTGATAATCCAGAATCTACAAGAAACTTAAATCAGCAAGAAAAACCCCCACAAATAATCCCATCAAAAAGTGGGCAAATAACATGAATAGATACTTCTCAAAAGAAGATATACAAATGGCCAACAAACAGATTGAAAGAAATGCTCTTATCACTAACTATCAGGGAAATGGAAATAAAACCATAATGAGATGTCACCTTATCCCAGCCAGAGTGGCCATTATTAAAAAGTCAAAGAATAGATGTTGGCATGGATGTGGTGAAAAGGGAATACTTTACACACTGCTGGTTAGAATGTAAATTAGTACAACCTCTATGAAAAACAGTATGGAGGTTTCTCAAGTAACTAAAAGTAGACCTACCGTTTGATATGGCAATCCTAGTACTGGGTATCTACCCAAAGGTAAGGAAGTCATTATATCGAAAAGATACCTGCAGGTATATGTTTATTGCAGCACAATTCACAACTGCAAAGATATGAAATCAACCTAAGTGCTCATGAACCGATGAGTGGATGGAGAAAATGTGGTATGTATACACCCTGGAATACTACGCAGGCATAAAAAAGGAGGAAATAACATCTTTTACAGCAACTTGGATGGAAGTAGAGGCCTTTATTCTAAATGAAGTAACTCAGGAATGAAAAACCAAATACTTTATGTTCTGACTTATAAGTGGGAGCTGAGATATGGATATGCAAAGGCATGCAGAGAGGTATAATGGACGTTGTAGACTCAGATGAGGGGAGGACAAGAGGGGGTAAGGGATAAAAAACTATATATTGCATACAATGTACAGTACTTGGGATGACAGGTGCACTAAAATCTCAGGCTTCATCACTGTGCGTTTCATCCATGTAACCAAAAGCCACTTGTACTCCAAAAGCTATTAAAACTTTTTTAAAAATCAGGTTTCCCTAAAAAAATGAATTTTAAAATAACGATTGAGGTTTGAGGAATTCTTTACATATTTGGGTTTAAGGACTTGTCAGAGATATTTTGTGAATAGTTTCACATAGTCTGTCTTATCTATTCTGTTTCTTAATGTCTTTTCATAAAGATTTTTAATTTTGATAAAAATCTAATTTATCAAAATTTCCCATTATGATTAACGTTTTCTCATTCCTGTCTAAAAATATATCTACCTCAAGGTTGCAAAGGTATTCTTCTGTGGTTTCTTCTGGCAGTTTTATTGTTTTAAGCTTTTATGCTAATAGGTATGATCCATGTTGAATTAATTTTTGAGATACGTGTGGTAGTTTTTCCTTTTATAAATAGATATGTGTTCCAGTGCCATTTATTGCTAAAACAATCCTTTCCCCCATTGAATTGCTTAGTTTCCCTAGCCAGAAATCAGTGGTTATATAAGTATGGATCTTTCTGGACTGTGTTCTTCTCTATGGATCTATGTATCTTTCATTACCAATACCACAGCTTCTTGATTACCATAGTTTTACGGTAAGTTTTGAAATCTGGCGGTGAAAGTCCTTATCAATTTCACTCTTTCTTAAGTTTGCCTAGCTTTTCTAGCTTCTCCGCATTCTTTTTCCACTTTAAAATGACATCAGTTTCTACAAATAGAAGCTAAGATTTTGTAAAACTGTGGTTTAACTTAAATCCAGTGAAATGCACAGCTCTTAAGTGCGTAGGTCAACCTGTTTGACACACATACGTACTCATAAACAACACTCCTATCAAAGCATTTCACTAACCCTTAAAAGCTTCCTTGTGTGTCTTTCTAGTCATCCCTCCACCTCCACAAAAATATCTTCAGTGATAGAAGTCAGAACAGTAGTTTAGTTTCCTGTTCTAGAAATTCCTATAAAGGGCACCAAGAAGTGTGTACTTTTGTGGGAATGGCTTTTGCTTAGCATCATATTTTTGTTTTGTCAGTGGTTTGTTCATTTTCATTGCTGAGTATTATTCCATTGTATGAATATTACATAGTTTGTTTTTCCTTTCATCTCTGATGGGCTCCTGGGATGCTGCCAGTTTTTGGTTGTTGTGAATAAAGCTTCTATGGATAGGTAATGCTTTTTTTTTGTGGATATTTGCTTTCATTTTTTGTAGGCGAATACCTTGGTGTGGAATTGCTGGTTGTAGACTAAATATATGTTAAACTTTAAAAAAGAAACAACCAGAACTTTTTCCTGAGTGATTATGATATTTTACAGTCACTAGCAAGGCACAAGAGTTCTGAGTGTTTCACATCTTCACAAATTTTGGGGGTTCATTTTAGCCATCCTATGGATGTGTCATTGTAGTTTTCATTTGCTGTTCCTTGGTGACTAAAGTTGTTGAGCAAAGTTTCAAATGTGTATGCTTTCTTTTGCAAATGTCTGTTCAGATCTTTTGCCTGTTCTTTATTAACTTTATTGTATTATTTGTTTTTATTATTTGGTTGCAGAAGATTATATATGTATATATGTATTATGTATCTATTACATATATATCGTGTAGAGAGATATATTAATATGGTTTGGCTCCGTGTCCCCACCCAAATCTCATGTCAAATTGTAATCCCCACATGTCAGGGGAGGGACCTGGTGGGAGGTGATTGGATCATGGGGGCGGATTTCCCCCATGCAGTTCTTGTGATAGTGAGGGATATCTCAGGACATCTGATGGTTTAAAAGTGTGGCAGTTCCCCCCTCACTGCCTCTTTCTCACCATCTTGTGAAGAAAGTACTTGCTTTTCCTTTGCCTTCTGCCATGATTGGAAGTTTCCTGAGGTCACCCCAGCCATGTGGAACTGTGAGTCAATTAAACCTCTTCTTTATAAATTACCAAGTCTCAGGTAGTTCTTTGCAGAGGTATGAAAATGGACTAATACACATATGTACTTAGAAAACATCTATCTTTTCCATATAATGTATATATGCATAAATATGTAGAACATTACCTATATTCTACATATCTTTTGTCTGGGTGTGTTACGAATAGTTTTCCTTATCTATTGCTTACCTATTAATTTTCTTAACGGTGTCTTTTGATAAGCATGAGCTATTTTATAAAAAATTTATAAATTCAACTAATTAATTTTTTATGGTTATGGCTTTCTGTATCGTAAGCAAGATTATCTAGGCCAGGTTCACAAAAAATATTCAAAAAAGTATTCTATTTTTTTTTCCTGAAAGTTTTATAGTTTTAGCTTTTATATTTAGGTCTATGTATTCTACAACATTGATACATTCACTTACTAGTGCTACAGTTTGTTTTAGATTTATTAGAATT
>NW_012103354.1:1004354-1013540 GCF_000951045.1 Mandrillus leucophaeus
AATATTTAATCATCTTTAAAAAGATGAAGAAATGACAGAAAAAGTCTTTCATGTTTACCCATCTGTTTTCTGTGTGTGGTATGCATCATCCCTTTGATATAAGATAGAAATTCAGATTTACACATTTTCCTATTCCCTGAAGAACTTCCTTCAACATTTTTTATAATGTCGATTTTTTAGCTATACATTTTTTTCAGGTTTGTCTAAGAATTTCTAAATTTGTCATCATTTTGAAGGGTATTTTTTTCTGGATACAGAATTTTGGAACAACAATCTTATTTTAGCACTTTAGAGGTGTTCTAATATTTTTTGGACTGCATTACTTCTGGTGAAAAGTCAGTGGTAATTTTTCTTTTTTCAGTTTTTTATCCTATATATGTCTTTTCTCTGGCTACATTTAAGATTTTAAACTTTGGTTTCTCAGAATTCGGTTATATTTAGTTATAAGTCTCCGTGTAGTTTTCTGTTTTCTTTATATATCATTTTTGAGTTGTATGGAACTTCTTAAATTTGCAAGTTGATATTTGTTGGCAAATTTGGAAAATTTTCAGTCATCACTGAATGTTCTTTTTCTATCACAATCTTTGTCCCTTCATTTTGGGACTCTAATTTCATGTGTGTTAGGCTACTTGATACTGTCTCATAGTTGAGATTGTTCATTTTATTTAGCCTTTTTATCCCTCTGTGTTCCAATCCAGATGCTTTTTTAATCTACAAAGCTAATGATTTCTTCTGTAAGGTCTAATCTGCAACTTAGCTCATTCGTGGATTTTTAAATGTCAGATAGTCTATTTTGCAGTTTTAGAAATTTCATTTGGCTCTTTTTAAATTAATAGATTTATTTTTAAAGAATTTTAAAATTAACAGAAATTGCACAAAAAATGCATAGTTCCCATATACCCTGTCTCCTCTCTCTCCCATACAGTGTTCTCTATTGTATAGTTCGATGAGTTTTGACACATGCCTAATGTCATGTGTCTGTATTACAGTATCATATAGAATAGTTTCACTGGACCTAAAATCCATGGCCCCCTCATATTCGTCCCTTCTTTTTTCCCCTCCCTCAAACCCCTGGTAACCAGTGATATTTTTACTCTGTTGCTAGTTTTGCCTTTTCCAGAACATCATGTAGTTGAAAATATACAGTATTTAGCCTTTTCAGACTGACTTCTTTTCACTTAGAAATATACACTTCAGATTTCTTCATGTCTTTTTGTGGATTAATAGCTGATTTCTTCTTATTGCTGAGTAATATTCCATTGTGGGAATGTAGCATAGTTTATTTATATATTGAAAGATATCTTGGCTAAGTCCAATATTTGTCAATTATGAATAAAGCTTCTATAAACATTCATGTGTAGGTTTTTGTTTGGGCATATGTTTTCATTTCATTTGAGAAAGTACCTAGGAGCATGACTGCTGGATGGCATAAGCCTATATTCAGCTATGTAAAAAACCATCCAACTATCTTCCAAAGTGACTATATCATTTTGCAGTCCCACCAGCAGTGAATGAGAGTTCCTGCTGCTTCACATCCTCATAAGATTTGGTATTGCCATTGTTTTGAATTTTAGCCATTCTAGTGAGTGTAGTTCTTTTTATAGTCTTCATTTCTCAATTGAGAATTTCTATTTGTTCCCTCTTTATATTCTTGTGTTCTTTAAGTTTTTGAACTACCAGCTATTTTAAGTTCTTGTCTCTTAATTCTATCCTCTCTGACCCTTCTGAGTCTGTATCTATTGACTGATTTTTTTTCAATAGATACAGATATGCATCTCATTTTATCTAGTTTGCATGTTGATATAGTTTGGATACTTGTCCCCACCCAAATCTCATGTTGAATTGTAATCCCCAATGCTGGAGGTGGGGCCTGGTGGGAGGTGTTTGGATCATGGGGGCAGATCCTTTATAAATGGCTTGGGCCATATCCTTGGTGGTAAGTGAGCTCTTGCTCTGAATTCACGCAAGATTTGCTTGTTTAAAAGTGTGTAGCTCCTCCTGCCTCTTACCTTCTGTTGCTTCTGCTCTGGGCATGTGATGTGCCTGCTCTGTCTTTGCCTTCCACCATGATTGTAAGCTTCCTGAGGCCTTCCTAGAAGCCAAGCAGATGTCAGCACGACACGTCCTGTAAAGCTTGCAGAACTGTGAGCCCATTAAACCTCTTTTCCTTATAAATTACCCAGTGTCAGATATTTCTGTATAGCAATGCAAGAATGGATTAACACACGTGTCTAGTAAGGCTTTTGTTTTTGTAAAATTGTGTGCTGAACTTTATGGATGCTCAGTTCTTAGGTGTTGAGATTTTGATGTCTTCTTCATTCCACAGTTTGGTTCTGTTTTGTTCCAGCAGAAAGTAACATTTACTTGTGGATCTCTTAATTCATTCAAGGGTTTTTAAAATAGCTCTGTGTGGGTGGTTCTAGGACTAGCTTAGCCCTATGTCTAAGACATGGCCCTTTTACTCTCTCTACCAGATGCCTGGGGTGTTGAACTATCCTTTGTTTCTCATTGGTTGGAGCCTCTCAGCCTATGCGAGCACAGGCAGTTCAGATCACAGTTCCTCAGTAGTTTCTTTCTCCCTACTAGCTGTCCTTTGTTTCCTGGAGTCTTGCCTTGTGCATTCAGGGCTTAGAATTCAACAAAAGATTCAAGAGAACTCCTATGTACATTTCTGGAGTTTCTCTCCTTAGACACCTTCTTTCCAGTACCATGCCCTACAAATTGCGGCCCCCTCAACCTCTTTCAACTCCAGTTTTTGTTGCCTCTTCCCATGGAGGTATCCAGCCATAATGAATCACCTAGGCAGAAAGTCAGAACCAACATGCGCCCTTATCTCATTAGCAGACTTGCACTGACTGTTGCCTACATCTGAAATCAGTTATCTCATGTATTTTTCCAGTATTGTAGTTATTTAATATGGGAAGAAAACTCTGACATCAGTTATCTCTTCATGGCCAAAAGTAAACATCCCACTCATTCTTTGTGTCAGATTTAACTTTCTTTTCATGAATTTCATGTTTCACAGCATCAGTCTTATTTGGTATCTTATCTGAGGCTCTTGCCTTTCCCCCCTCTTTCTAGGAGACAAGTCTGATAATACCTTGGTATTTAGTAATGCTTCCGTTTAACAATATTAACTAGCATTTGTTAATTAGCATTAACTAGTACTACCCAGGGCTGTCACTGGCATCTTTGTCTCAGTGGAATAAAAATTACCATTCTTCAACTATTCCAGATGAGGAAAGGAAGGCTTAGTTTGGGGAAGTAATTTGCTTAACACCTCTCAGCTGGTAGGTGATGGTTTTCTGACTGTAAACCCCCTCCGTACTTGTAGATTTTAGTACAGTTTCTACTGTCCTTGTAAATTTTCAAACCAACTCCTCAGAGCCTCCTCGGGCCTCAAAGAGTAAGAGAGAGAGGTTGAGTGTATACTCTTACCCCAGCCCACCCTATATGCTGTTTGCACTAGAGCAAAAATGCTTTTTAATGTTTAACTTATTAGAGTTCCATGCAAAATATATTAAAAGCCTTTCTGCAACAAACAACTTTGTGGGACACTAATGTGCCACATGAGACATTAATTTGCCCTTTTAAAATATTGGTTTTCTCCAAGAGGAGCAAGAAACTGCTAAGAAAGAGAAAAAAAAGTCTCTGTGGTTTCCTTTACTTATTGTGTGATGCTGCAGAAAGCATATGGGTTCTCCAGTTAGAATCCTGGCTCTACCACAAAGCTATCAAGTTCTCTTTAGTTTACTTACACTTCCATGGACTCAGCTATACAGTCTGCACAAGTAGGAAAAAAATCTTCTCTAAAACATCTTGTTTTCAATAAACATATGTAAAAAGCCTGGCCTTTAAAAAGGTCCCCAGTGATCCCTGCCTTCCACTGTTGCTACCCTTGTGTGACCCCCTCTTCTTAAGTATGGGCTGGACCTAGGGACTTGCCTCTGATGAGGGGAATACAGGAATGGTAATGAGGTGTTACTTCCAGGATTAGGTTACGAAAAACTGTGGCTTCTATCTTGAGTGCCCTCTCTTGCTCTCTCCCTCACTTGCTCTGAGGGAAGCCAGCTGCTATGTCAAGAGCTGCCCTCTGAAGAGGCTCAAATGGCAAGGAAAGGATGTCTGCAGCCAACAGCCAGCAAGGACTGGAGGCCTGCCAATAGCCATGTTTGTGAACTTGGAAGCAGATCTTTCCCCAGTGGAGCCTTGCAATGCCTTCAGCTCCTGCCAATGTACCTTGATTGCAGCCTTGTGAGAGTCCTTGAGCCAGAGCACCCAACTTGGCCATGCTTGGTTTCCTGACCCCCAGAAACTGAAAAATAAATGTTATCAAGCTGTTAAATTTTGGAATAATTTGTTATTAGCAATAGACAATGCATACAAATAGTGTCTGGCACAGAGCTGATGCTCTGTTAATGATAGTTTCTCCCTTCTCCCCGCTCTCCTCCTTTTCCATCCCCAGGGAATGGTGACTTGCAGCAGCCTGACTCTGCTCCTCTGCAGAGATGGTGCTCACTTTGGACTCTGACCTAACAGAAGTGGAATTTTCCACTGCCAGTTCTCCAAGTTCTCCTTTCCTTTTTGATAAGGATTGCATTTGGGTGTGGTGAGAAGTACAACTTGTATCCTAATTGCTATCAGAGCCGAGAGTCGTAACACAGAATTAGATGTGCATATAGTTGGAGATACGGAAATTGCAGTTCCTATCATAGGACACCTTTTATAAAAGCTCTAGATGTACTAGACACTTAAAGCAGGTACAGCATGGCTCCACCACATGAAAGTGATCTTACATCGTTTCCTGTGCAGGCACATTTGGAATGTGTTTGCTTTGTGTGCTTTGTGAGGTTTTTTCTTCTTTTCCTTCTCTTTTACATTCTCTGGCTGACTAAAGTTAAGTCTCTTCCCATGGGATCATGTTGAACTTTTATCTCTTCTATAGGTTCTCAGCTTTCAGCTCCTGCATCCCTTTTTCCAAGTTATGAATCAACAGCTTGAAAACTGAGAAGCCTGAAGTCTTCAGGGTATTGTTCATTTGATGAAATGTCCATCCCTTGGTGATGCAGATGCTTGTGGAATTTCTGGGGTTTGCCTGCTGGGATGAATTTCATTTGATCTCCCTGAGAATTGAAGAAAATCAAAGTCTTAGATCTAAAGGGAGATTACTGAGGACTGGTACCCTACTTTGTTTTGAAACCTTGAAATTCCGGAAAAGGTCTCTTTTTTTTTTTTTAATCTCAGATTTGGGGGGAAAATCTCTGTTAGGTATTTGCCAGCGCTTTGTATCTGTTTCAGCGTGGGCGAGGAGCAATTTTATTCTTTAAAAAATATTCTTGGCCAGGCACTGTGGCTCACTACTGTAATCCCAGCACTTTGGGAGGCTGGGACGGGTGGATCACCTGAGGTTGGGAGTTTGAGACCAGCCTGACCAACATGAAGAAACCCTGTCTCTACTAAAAATACAAAATTAGCCGGGCATGGTGGCGCATGCCAGGAATCCCAGCTACTTGGGAGGCTGAGGCAGGAGAATCTCTTAAACTTGGGAGGCGGAGGTTGCGGTGAGCCAAGATCATGCCATTGCACTCTAGCCTGGGCAACAAGAGTGAAACTCTGTTTTAAAAAAAAATGTATATGTATATAATATATAAAATATATATTATGCATATTACATATAAAATATATATTTTGCATATTATATATGTTATGTATATACAATATACAAATGTATATACATACATGAAAAAATAAAAAGCTTGGGGAAAGGCCACAGGGAGGGAACAGATTTTTGATATATACATATATTATGTATATTTGTATGTATATATCACAGTGTATATATACTGACACATATTTATATATATTTAAAAACTGAGTTTGCAAGCCACCCTTAGCCCAGTGACTTCTCTCTAGCACTTCACTCCAAACATCATTAGATCTCTTGAAAGCTACACATCTGGGGAGTGACATTTCCCCCTGTTGAATTAAGTTTAGCCTAAAGCTGCCTCCTTACATATTTTAAGTCAAGTCTAAAGATTTTTCTGTACATAGGGAACTATAACATAAATGGATATGGAAATCGGCTGTAACCTACTCTTGGTACCAAGAGTACAAAACTCTTGAGTTTTGGCCAAAGGTGGCCAACTGTTCAAATCCTGTTCAAATAAGGCCAGTACTGGCTGTAACAAGTCCAGCTGCTTGTTGACTGCACTTCCGTTTTCTGCAGTCACTTTCCTTTTTCTGTCATTCTTCTTTGACCATGCAGTGATGCCAGTCTCTCTGAACCTATTCTGGTTTGGGGACCAGCTGGTTTGAATGCGTTTCCTAGATGTGGGGTTTGATGCCATCTGACTGTACCACCATCCACCTTATAGGTGCAAGGTCGATGCCTATATTGTTTATCAATGTGTCCTGTATGCTTCGAACAGTACCTGGCGCACAGTAGGCCCTCAGTAGATATTTGTTAAATGGTGTATAAATTTTGCTGAACATGTTGAAAAATAAGGATGAGTCCTGTGAGAATTTTCAGAGAATTTGATCTAAAATGTTGCTGAACATCACATTACCTGTATATCATGGTATTCTCTCATGGTATTTTCAAGAACTCTTGGGAGAATGAACTTTGTTTTAGAATGAAGAATAATTATGCCTCTCTTGGAAAAAAAATCACTTAAATTATGTGAACATAGATTTCCTTTTCAGGCTGGCTACTAGGAAACTCAAAATATGGGTTTGATCAGCCTCTTTCAATTACATGAGACTCGGTGGGATCCTCTGTTTTTCTTTAGAAGCATGCTTTTCTCATAGACTCCTAATGTTTGGCGATCGTGCTGTATTGTAAATGTTTTTGAAAGCAAGTTCCAGGGAGTGAATAAATAAAGACAATGCCATAGAAAGGGAGTAGGAATTAAAGAAGCAAATGGGAAGAGAATGAGAGTGGGGTGAAGAAAACAGAAGGAATTCACTGGAAAGGGAGGAAGACAATGGGACGGGAAGAATATGACATTGAGCTGGAATCTCCTCCAGGCCTTAGGACATCTCAGGAGGTGGTCTTTGAGGGCCCATTAGGTTTTGATAATGCAGTGGGCATGTGGCTATCACCTCTGGGTCAGCTTGTGGCTTGGAACTCTGAAGATGGAGAAGGAGGCAAAACCATGAGGATATTCTCTGGAACCAGATTTATGTCTCCACTTTGGCACTATGAGCTGCCACTTGCAGCTTCAGTTTTATATCTGTAAAATGGGGCTAATAACAGTGCCTTCTGCTAAGTTTCTCTTGGAGGCTCCATGAGGTAATGAATAAGAGGTAATGATAACATTTCCAGTGCTCAAATGGTAGTTATTGTTATTGCGTTGAGCTTTCCAGCTTCCTGTCTCATCTTCTGTCATCTCATGGCTAGGATAGAGTAGCATAGAAAACAAGGAGAAAGTCTCAATTTCTCCACATTTACCATCAGGCCTTTCTTGAAAGTTTCCTTAAAAAAAAATTGACCCTGATTTACTATGCCAAAACCTTGGAAGTTTTCTTCAAACCCAAACATAACTGGACCTCTTTCAGTCATCCTGGCATTTGTCCAGTACCTCCTGTCTGTAGGCAAATCTCATGAACTTAGCATTAGTAAAAATCACAAATATAATCCCAAAGTCTTTATAAGTAATGGAAGTTTTTAAAAAATAATGGAAGACGACTTCTCAGGGTGACCAAGGGAATACATTGAATTGCATGCTACAGAGCAAAACTATAAAAATCCATCTTAAACACCTGATTTTCCAAAGTTTCTCCTCATGCCACTGTCAAATCACTGCAGTCCTATTTCACTCTCTTTCCATCAAATATCTTCTTCTTTTCCTCTCAGGCTATCTTCCTCCAGCTTCCTCCCTTCTCTTGGGCTCTTCCAATTTCTGTAGACCTTTATTTAGAGAAGGGATCGTCAAGCTTTTTGTGCAAAGGGCCAGATAGCAAATACTTTAGGCTTTTTGGGCTCTATGTTCTCTGTCACAGCTACTCAACTCTGCTCTTGTAACAGGAAAGCAGCTGTAGACAATAAGTAAATGAATGGGTGTGACTGGGTTCTAATAAAACTTTATTTACAAAAACAGGAAGTGGACAGGGTTTGGCCTATGGGTTGTAATTTGTTGACTCCTGATTTGAAGCAACTTATGAATCTATGTTCACATGATGAAACTTCAGTTGATAGTTTTTTCTGTCACCCCACTCAGCAAAACTGAAGATTCTGTTGTGGATGTACCTATCTTCAGAGGCCCAGGAAGATAAATGGGGTGTTGTAGATAACCATTAATATTTTCTCCATCTAATGTTGATTATACAGGTCAGAACAATTATTTGCTTATGCTGCCTGTAAGACACTTGTGTCAGGTAGGACAAAGCCCAGGTACAACACAGCTCTGGGGCTTAGTGTGACAGGTTTCCCCAGGTGATATGTGTGTGTGTGTGTGTGTGTGTGTGTGTGTGTGTCTGTGTCATACCTGGGACCAAAGGTCTCTTGGCCAGTAATGGAAAAAGCTAAGCCTCTATTTTTTGGCTTCTTTCGCTTTCTCATTTGATTCTGGGAAGATCCTCACATCAAATTGTATAATGGAAAAAGTACTGGACTAGAGCCAGGGGATCTGATTGCTATTTTGGTTGTCTTACTACTCTTGTGTTTGACCTTGCACATTCATTCATTCCCTGGTTTAGGTCTGTCAAGTATTAAACTAGAATCTTTGGTCACCACATTTTTAGTGCTTGATACTTATTTAAATGAGCTCAGAAATGTATGGGATGAAGTCAGGCTGGAGAATGAGAGCCCTGTCCCTACACTCAATCTTACTCCTGCCCAAGGGGTCCCTAAAATATCTCTGCTGGAATTCGTGGGCTCTAGCCAGCATAGGGAAAAGATTGCTGAACTATGATTCTTTGGTTTCCTGTCCCATCTTTTGCCACCCACCTGGTATTCTAGAAACCCCCCAAATTTTTTATGTTCCTTCAAAATGGCAGGAACTTTTCATAAATTTGTTCTCACATACTCACTCACACCCTTTCCTGATTGGTTTTCCACTCTTTTCAGTCTTCATTCTTACCTCCCAGACTCCTACTTATCCTGTGCAACCCTACTCAAAGTATCTACTTCTGGGTTTATTTAGCGGATTGGTTTCTTTTTTTTTTTTTTTTTAATTTTTTTTTTTT
>NW_012103354.1:1016270-1017227 GCF_000951045.1 Mandrillus leucophaeus
TAGACGAAAACCCCCATACTTTGTGGAACTAGGAGAAGGTACAGAGAAGTCCAGATCAAAATCACAGCAGAAACTGGGGTATAATTTCTCCTTTTAAAAATGTAAGTGGCATTCTGCTTAAAAACAAAAAAAAGAACCAGCCCCTCTACCCTACCCCCTAAAAGCCCCAACCAAATGCTGAATATAAGTTTCTCTACCTTATGATATACAGAGTTGTGGGGAGGGCTGGTGACTGTCACTAAGGGGAAGGAAGTATTGCCTGCCTTGCTAGTTTCCACCACTGCTTCCAGCTTTGCTTGCTTTTTTTCACTTCTTCCTACCCCACAACCTGGCCAGCTTTTGTAGCAATGCTCCCCTGGCTGACCACTGACCTCCTGTTTTCCAACCCATCAGACATACACAGTGGGTAGCATGAACTTTCCATCAAAGACAATACATCATTAAGAGAAAAAGGGCCCGGCATGGTGGCTCATGCCTGTAATCCCAGCACTTTGGGAGGTTGAGGTGGGAGGATCACAAGGTCAGGAGATGAAGACCATCCTGGCTAACATGGTGAAACCCCGTCTCTACTAAAAATACAAAAAATTAGCCGGGCGTGGTGGTGGGCACCTGTAGTCCCAGCTACTCGGCAGGCTGAGGCAGGAGAATTGCTTGAACATGGGAGGTAGAGGTTGCAGTGAGCCGAGATCGCGCCACTGCACTCTAGCCTGGGTGACAAAGCGAGACTCCGTCTCAAAAAAAGAAAGAAAAAAAGAGATCCAGCCAGAGTGATGGGGGCTGGATCAGACAGAGAGAAAGAACTGAATGAGAAGAGCAGGGGGTCAGAGAGCCAGAACTGTTCTCCAGCCAACCCTAGGGAAGGTCTTGTTGTTCCTGTCCTGTGCCGCACCTTCATCCTTGGGAGAGGCAGGGGAGGGTCACTGCATCAGGACAACCAGGAAATCACTCTGATTTTGG
>NW_012103354.1:1024787-1033528 GCF_000951045.1 Mandrillus leucophaeus
ACCGTGTTAGCCAGGATGGTCTCGATCTCCTGACCTCGTGATCCGCCCGTCTCGGCCTCCCAAAGTGCTGGGATTACAGGCTTGAGCCACCGCACCCGGCCGCGGATTGGTTTCTTATAGAAAACTTTGGAATAAACCATTGTTTCCAGAAGAATCTCAAGTCACAGCTTTCAGTTATCTTTGTTTCAATGAACCTTTCTTCTTACATCTTAGATTTTAGGAGGATCCAAATTCCAACGTTGTTCTGGCAGGGCTGTCTCTGTAGGAACCACATTTAGCTCATTCCCAGCGCCTGGAATATGTCTTGCACCTGTTGAACAGCTGAGCTTACCCTTTGAGGAGGTGGCTACAATATTACTGAGCTCATTTTCCTTAGGTTTCTTTTTCCCTGTTGTTACATTTTCCACCCTCCCCCGCCCCCCATCACAAGGTAAGAATGTTCTGGGGAAGAAAATAGAGTTCAGTCTATCAGTGGAAGGGAGTTTGAGGACAGAACAATTTGGATGTGGAAAGGTTTTCTGTGAGAAATCAGTGGGAGAATGTTATACAGTCAGACTTCTGACTGTTGTATGTGAATATCTCAAATCCTTGCCACATATGAACTTCTTTTTTTAGAATTCTGCGTTAACAGGCTCTTCCTCAGTCTGGATGACTGACAGATTTAGCAGTCCCAACTCTAGCCAAATCCCACTGTTCCATTGTCCACCTGGATCCTTCTTGGCCTCAGAGGGAGACGGACAGATGTTCCACAGAGCTGGGGTGGAGCTTTGACTCAGCCATACCTGACATAAATGGAGACAGTGATTCAAAGACAAAAAAAGAAAATGATTTAGAGAGGAAACCAAAAGAAATTACAATTAGCCGCAGGTTGCTGAATCTCGATTAACCTCCCACTGTGCTGTTGTTCTGTAGCCAACTTAGATGATCCAAAGACAATGTTTAAAAGCCGTTTTAACTAAATTAGCAACCATGTAAAACCTTCATTCAGAATATATGTTTATCTGCACTTTCTGCCCCCCAAACACTTTCTGTCAAGGAATGGTATGAAAAATTGAGGTCAAAAAGGATTGACGAAGAACGAAGATGTCTCTAGCAAGACATCAAGCATTTGATGTGAGCTTTGTGTGAATGAATGGTTTTTAATTGTTCCTTCTAACTAGGGTGACTGTCCTAGTTTATAGCGGTGGTCATGGCATGATGCTTAGTCGTATCCTCCTTTAGTCTTTAAAGTGTCCCAATCTGGACAATACATATATTATCACTCTACATCCATACTGAGAAAATTCTAATCTCCCAGAAGATACAGGAGATATTATAGACAGATCCCTTCCACATACGATGGTTCAATACTTAGTCTTCAAGACCTTGAATGATAGAACATTTCCTCAATGACCGAGATATTTAGAACAATTTATGTCTTGCTACAATACACTAGAATTTTAAATTTTCTTACAGTGTTATGCATATTGTAGATCATTAAGAATTTCTCATTTTGAAGAATTACACCTGAGTTAATGTATTTGCTATTTGGCACTTTTTGCCACATTGGGGAATGGTCTCTGGGTATGTCTCTAACCCTGGTTCTGCCCTTCCCCTGCACATCAGAGAGGCTGAAGTAAGTTTCTCAAGTTGGGCAGGGAGCTGGCCTCTGACCGTTAAGATCCCTCCCACACTCAGAGTCTATGCTTATATTAAAACCCACAGTTAACTTCAATATATATAATAGAAGAGTATTGTAGTCGTCAGTTACACCTTCCCTCTGTCAGGCTGTGCTGTTTGACCCTTGACTCTGACCATTTGATAGTTATGTGGTCATAATCGAGTTACTTAAACTTTCTGAGCTTATTTTCCCATCCGTAAAAGATGAGTTACTAGTATCTGAATCCTCTACCCTAAAATGCTGAGGTGAGGCTCATGTCAGCGATGTCTGGAAGAGATGTGCCTCTCCATGCAAAAGACAATTTTGTCATCTTACTGTTGTATTGGAGAGCAATAATCAGGTAATTTCTGACAGCTCAACCATAGATCAGAATGAGATAAGGTGAGCATCTGATTTTTGGGCCCCATTCTGGCAGTCATCTCCCCTCTCTTGGTAAAGAGTACCCTGATTTCCTTTTGAGGAATTATTTTTCTTCTCTTGTGAGCTTCGTTTTCTTCTATAAAATGGGTACATTTTTAGCATCTAAGATCACGCAGGAGTGATAAAAGCTGAATGTATAAAGCTGTTAGCACAATGCCCGGCTCCTTGTTGGCTGTGCCCAAGACCAATGTGGTGAGTAGTCAAGGTGGGTGTGTTCCCAGAACCTTGTCTTGCCCAGTTTATGGCTTACACTTGGCCAGTTGGACTTTTTCTATCCTAGAACTTTAAATTATACCACTATCTATTTTTGCTAGAAAGGCAAAACTCATTCTGCTCCTGAGTCATGGAACTAGCACAATCGAGCCAGATCCTCTTTGACCTGTGAAGTTCAAATTAATTAATTCACCCATTGAGCAAATGTTTATTGATGTCTTTCTGTCAGAAAATGTGTGCTAAGTCTTTCACATATTTTTCTCATTTAATCCTCGGTACATATCAGGTGTTGGATTTCACTGCTTGCTTTGCAAATGAAGAAATGAAACTTACAGAATTTAACCAACTTGCCCTGGGTTATATAGCTAGCATGTGGGTAGGCTGAGATTTGAACTTGGATCTGTCTGACTCCAATGCCTGTGTTTTCTTTGCTGTGGGATTTGACCGGCCTGCCAGAGGAAGAACAATTGAAAGTATATTTTACCTAAGATTAGAGAGTTACTGTCCCTTTCTTTTATCAAAGTGTCTGAAGCAGCAGTAATGGAAGTTTCCATTAGCATGGAAGATACGGGTGGGTGGAGATATTTATTGGTTTTATCTGTCTAGCATGCCTTTCTCCTCCCTCTCTTCCTGCTCCTCCTCCTCCTATTAATAGTAAGGATGATGATAATAATGGCAGACTCCTCCCTTTGGGAGGCACACGTTATTGGCCCATTCCATATAATTCTTGTAGTATTGTCGGTTACGGAACAGCTCTTCTGGCCATAGAGGTTTACCGCTGATCCAAACCTGGTCAATCAGATCTTTCCCTGACCTCTACAGCTTGGTGGTCTAAGAGGTAGGCACATGACCTAAATCAGCCAATCAGTTTCTTCCCTAAGTCTAATCTACACTGAAGAAGGAAGAGACTTTATTTTCTGCCTCTAAGATGTTAAATCAGGATCCTGGAGGCAGCCATTCTCCCATCTGGGCAGGTGGAATTGGGGGAAGCCAGAGAGAATGGGAATGACCTGCAGGGGGACACTGAGGAGTAAGAGAGCTTAGCAATACCACTTTGAAAAATACGACCTTTCAGTTAGGTGTGCCAAGAAATCACTCCCCGTTCCCACTTTTTAATTTTTTTAAATTTCGAGTCTTATCTCTGTCATTTGTAATAGACTAATAGAATATGCTTCCTAGCATATGTTTGCAGAAGTCCAGTGTCTAGGGAGTGATTTTCATTCCCTGGGAGAGACTGACAAGGGAGGAGTCAGTGGTGTCAAAACTGGGGAATGATTATGGGTATGTGCTGTTGTTTTTGGCATGCTTTTTTCCCTAATGATAAGTCATTTATTTGTTTATTCCCTTAGATGTTGACCCACCCAAGTAGCCCCTGAGCAGCATCTGCCATGATCCAAGAACTGTAGGTGCTGGGGGTATCGTGGTGACCAGCAGCCATGGTCCCTGCTCTTGTGAAGCTCTTTGTCCTGAGTTCTCTTTTCCTTGGGGTCTCTACAGCCCTCCTCTCAGCAGGCTGTCTGCCGCTTAGAATCTACTACTTGAGGGTGCTAAATTATTTACAAACCCTTTTTACGAGAGCATCCAAAAGCTTGAAGACAGACTCCGTTCCTAAGCCCTGAGGTCAAAGCTCCTTTCAGAGAGACTTCCCTTTTCTTCTTTCTCTCATCTTTGCCCCCAGCCTACCATGAATTCAGAATTGATCTCTTGCCAAAATTATTCCTAGGGGAATGTTTGAGCTGAAACTGGAGTCTTTTTTGAATACATTGTCTCTGCTCACTGGAATTTAAACTCACTTGCAGGTCCTGATGATAGCTCCTGAGGAAGGCTGCACTCACTGATCACAGGCACAGAGGGCCTTGATGCCTGCACAGAGCATGGCTGTTGTGTCTGCTCACCTTCCTCAAGCTGCCAGCTGACCCCCGCAGGAACTGCCTTCCACCCTGCTGCCATCACACATGGCTAGAGTTCCTCCATCCTGCCCTTCTTCCTGTTCCACTGCCTCCTTTTGCACCTGAGCCTCATGGCACCAGGTTGAACTTCTCTGTAAGATCTTTCATTCCATGAAAGGGTTCTTTTGCTCTTTTGATTTATTTTTTTTAGAGAGAAGGTATTGCTCTGTCACCCAGGCTAGAATGCAGTGATGCGATCGTAGCTCACTGCAGCCTCGAACTCCTGGGCTCAAGCAATCCTCCCACCTCAGCCTCCTGAGCGGATAGGACTACAGGTGCACGTTGCCATACCTGACTAACTTTTATTTTTTGTAGAAATAGAGCCTCACTATGTTGCCCAGGCTTGTCCTCAACTCCTGGGCTCAAGCAGTCCTCCCACCTTGGCCTCCCAAGGTGTTGGGATTACAGGTGTGAGCCACTGTACTCAGTTATGAATGAGTTCCTTTGGGTATTGTTCACCTCCAGCACCTCCTGGTGCCCAGGAGCCTAGGACTATGCTCCTGGGAAAGAGTCTGGTATAGAGAACAGAAGGGCCTAGGTGGAGGTGTTAGAGTATCAATTCTAGACAGACACCAGAAAATCAAACTGGGGCAGTGGTGGTGGGAGTGGAGCAGCTAGAAGGATTTGGAGTTAGTAGAGTACAACAGAGAGGGCAGCTAGAGAGTGCCTGAACTGGGCCCCCTGACCATTTGGTGGTGCTCAGTCAGCTTCCCTGACTTGTCTTCCAGCCACCAACCTCTCCTCAAATACTGCTTCCCCAGAGGAAGCCTTTTCCAATTCACCAGCTTTAAACAGGTTTCCCTGCTGTACATTCTCGCATGCCCTTCACTAGACAGATGATAACCCGTAAATGCTGGTGTGATTATTTGCCTAATGTCTGCCTTTCCCTTGGAAGCCAGGCTGGTCTTGTTTACTATGGGGTCCCCAGTAAAATTCCTGGAACAAATTAGATTCTCAGAAATGTTTGTGGAATGGCTGAAGGAATAAATCCTCAGTCTGCAGATTTTTGTTCCTCTTTACAAGCTTTTGGCCCAAGATATTCATCTACCTACATTAGGACTTCCTGGCAAAGAGACAGACTGTGCAATCACTGCGATTCATACACATTTGATCACAAGCCAGTTTTATTTTACTCAACACAAAAATACAAATGAAAAATATTTATGTGAACTTCAAGGAAGATACAGGGGAAATGAAGAAGCCACTTAAAGCTGCAGCGAGTGACAGTGCATCTGCCATCAGAAACCAATTGCATCAGCTTGACTCCCCAGCCAGGCATGTGGGATCTCAGAGGAAAAAAGACCTGGTCTTCTTCCCCGGGCAACTCCCCTGTCAATGGCTGCCTTGATTTCCACCATTAAAAATTATTGATAAGTTTTAGTTGAGATTTTCTGATCCCAGTTAAATTTCCAGACTTACTCTGAGGGGTCTGTTTTCTACACTGTTGGAAGACCCTGAAATCTGAATAACTAGGGGGCTGAGAACAGGTGAGTAGTGAACCAGGACAGCTGTAAGAGGGTGGTAGGGTCCCTGAATGGGTAAGGAGAGAAGGCCCCATTAGGAAGAGATTAAAAAAGAGAGAGAGGACACAGTTGGGTTCTAAAGATACAAGCTGACCTTTTGGGAGGTCTTTTTCTATTAATGGAAGGATCCCAGGGCTGGGAGATAGGTATCTTATTAAAATATGCTTACTGAGTGCCTGTTACATTCCAGGCACTGTGCTGGGCACTGGGGTTATAGCAGAAAATAGTACACAGTCCCTCTTGCATGGCCTCATGAAATTCTCCACCCAGCGGGGAGTTCTGATCAATGTGGAGACACCAGTCAGTGGAGGTCATGGAGGTGCTTGACATTGAATAGCCAGGAAGGAGTTCTTTGAGGAGGTATGGCTTAAGAGCTATAAGGTGAGCTATGCAGAGCGGGGAAGAGCCCCCCTGGGAGAAGGGACTGCAAATGCAAAGGTCCTGAGGCAGAAATGGACTTGGTGTCCTTGGGAAGCAAGGTGGGAGAGTGAGCAGGGATTGTTAAGTGAGCAGGTAGGTTAGCAGGGGAAGCCATACTAGGTGAGCAGGCATGGTAGGCTTTGAGCAGAGAAATGACATGACCTAATTGAAGTTTTATGGAAATCACCCTCTTTCCCTGAGGACAAGAAATAGGTTGAGAAGAGAGATTGGGAGGAGGCTGTGTGGAATCCAGGAAGGGATGATCACCTGGAGAAAGGAGGAAGACAGTGGAGAGGGGAAACAAAAGGGACCAGTGTGGGAGCTTCTAGTCCTGTTGTTGACTGGCCCTGGGCCCTGGTTCCCAGTTTACCCCTCTGTAAAGTGGGAGCAACCCTCCCAGGTCCTCCTAGCTCTGGGTGTGCTAGAGGGTCTGTTGACTCTGGCCCTGCAAGCTCTTCCAATGTCCATGTTTTATTGCCTTTTCTTCAAACCCGAGAAAGCTTCACTGGAAAGAATTTCAATGTGTGGTTTAAAGATACATTTTCTAGCTTTCTAAAGTTCTGTTAATATTTTAAATGCATGACTATCTTGTGTCCCCCTTGGTGGGAAGTGGTGGGTGAGGGTGTCACATTATTAATAAAATATGAATACATTAAAACATTTATTTTAATGTAACTTACATGGGAAACATCTTTTGTGAAGCTTTTTGGCAAGCGGATGAAAAAGCGTGTTTGCCCCAAACCTTTGAACGTCCTTGATTGGGTTGGGGGTCTTTGTTTCCAAAAAAGCCCTTGACCCCTTGTGGTTTCCATTCTGTTTACTCTTGGCAAGTGTTTTGGGTTCAAAGGGAGAATCTTTAAAAGCTGCATTGGGAGCGTCTATAAAATCTTAATGCATCTTTGACATCAAATAGCTCTTTCAAAGCAGTGATTTGATGAAGTAAATAGGAATGCAGCACAAACCATATGGAACGCATTTTCCATAACTGTTCCGTGCTTGAATAACAGAGGAGAAAAGTTCTTGGCAAAGGGAGTTTGGGATTTTAATGACCCTTAAATATTTGGCTCGGTAGCCAGATGTGTTTTACCAGGCTGAAAACCCTGAGGATAGGCCTGCCTTTCTCTTTGGCAAAACATAAGCTAACGCGATGTTGCTGTTCGTGAAAAGATGTTTGTGCCTCATTGCAGAAAGCTTAATTCACCATGATTTCCTTAATTATCCACCCCTCCCCCAAACTGGCATAGCTCCCAGCATGCCTCGCAGCAGCATTTATGATCTGAGACACTAAGCTGTTTACGATGATGCCACAGAAACCTACTTAATTATTTGAAATTGGGAATCAAAGGGTTGAAACATGGACCAGAGTGTGTCTTGTTGATGGAACTGGGGCGGGGCAGAAGGGCTTAGGCTTCCTGGCATGGATGCCTCTGCTCCTAACTGGCTGTAAGAGCTGAGCAAGACCCTTGATCTGGGATTAAGATAAAATGGGACAAACCATATTTGAGCCATTACTGTCAAGTTCTGGTTCCAATTATGAACAAACCTGTACTAAAAACACAGATGCACATTGGCAACCTCTCAAAGTCATCTTGAAAGTCCATGCCTGGTGGCTTTAGACATTGGCCCTTTACTTGAGACATTTGTGTGTGAGTATCCAGAGTGAGTCTCCTCAAGACAACCTCAAAATTGGTTTATCTAACTTTTACCACTGACAGGTGGATTGTTCCCCCCACCCCTCAAAAAAAAAAAATCCTTCCCCAATAAAAGATATAAGGTTGCAATTTTGGATGGAAGAGGCCTTCAAAGTGAAGTCCAGCATTCCCATTTCAAAGATGAGAAAACTGAGGCCCAGAGACTAGAATTGGCCTGTCCATGACCACACAGTTCTCAGCATCAGGACCAAGACCAGAATCTGCCCCATTCATCAGCAGTCTGAGCCCCCACATGACTTTTGTTTACAAAAGTAAAATGTGGCTGCATAGTATGAAGATTTCCCAACACAGAAGATGTTCAAGAGCATGCACCTCAGGAGGGGATGAGCCAATGGAAAGGGAACAAACCACTCCCTGAGTTCTGAGCTGGCACTGCTCTTGGACTGTGTTGCTTATTCTTCCATTGCAAAAATACAAAACATTTGAGAGAAGAAGCAACTGAGGATTAGAGCTGTGATGTGGCTCTTGCATGTGGCCCAGCTGGTGGCTCTAAAGCCTTTGCTCATCCTGTGATGTGAATTTGGTCTGTGCTTAGCCACTGTGGTGTCTTAGTCTGTCCTGGCTGCTATAACAGAATGCAAGAGACTGTATGGCTTATAAACAGCAGATACTTATTTCTCACAGATCTGGAGGCTGGAGATCCAAGATCAGAGTGGCAGCATGGTTGGGTTCTGGCAAGGGCCGCCTTCCTGGTTCATTGACAGCCGATTTCTCACTGTGTCCGCACATGGTGAAAGGGGTGAGGGAGCTCTCTGGGCCCCCTTTCAAAAGAGCATGAATGCTATTCATGAGGGTTTCACCCTTATGATCTAATCACTCCTGCAAAGACCCCTACCTCATGATA
>NW_012103354.1:1039818-1069698 GCF_000951045.1 Mandrillus leucophaeus
TCTTGTTGTTCCTGTCCTGTGCCGCACCTTCATCCTTGGGAGAGGCAGGGGAGGGTCACTGCATCAGGACAACCAGGAAATCACTCTGATTTTGGTTCATGCCAGCTCCTGAGCATGGTTTCCAGGTTTTTGTTTCTCAGTCCAGAGGCTAAGAAGCCCTGAGACCTTCCAGCAGCCCCAGACGTGGAGCGGGAGAGGAAAGCCGTTGCTCCATCTGAGCCAGTTCTGATCCTGTATATGCTCTCCGGGAGCATCGAGCAGAGTGAGGGATGATGTGGACTCAAGAGAGAACTGGGTTGAAACTGAGCAGCTTTGCACTGTTTCAGGAATGTTAATTAAATGCGAGATTATATGCCCCAAATCTTCACAGAAAGTAGATTTATTGTACCTCGTTACCAGATTTTATACACTCCACTTGGGCGAGACTGATGTTCTGTATTATAAAAGAATGCTGGATTTTATGGTCTAAAGCCTTCAGATATTAAGAGAGAAACATTCAGAAATGACAACAGTGAGACCCAAGGTGGCACTTGGAGGCCCCTGATGAGATGCTGAAGCAGACACGGCTCAAAATGTCCCAAGTGCTCTCCAGCCGTATTATAGGCAAACACATTCAACTTCAGTGCAGTTTGGACCAAGTTAAGGTTTTGCATTTCTAAGGACCTGTGGACTTCATTTTCTCTCCTTCTGAAACTTGTCCCTCTGAATTTCACAGAACTCGCTCCTTCGTTCTTTCCTGCACTCAGCACTTTAACACACCTGTGTACGTACGTGTGCAGATAAGTGTGTTTGTGTGTGTGTAGATGGGACTCAGAATATGCTATCCCAGAATAGGGCACCTTGGCATCTGAGAAATTAGCAGAAGCAGAAATGTCTCCCTGACCCTGTCTCACCCAGGGAAGACCCTGAAGTGGGCCATAAAACCTGGAAAGAATTACTTGACCTTCTCCCTTGTCCCAAAGCAAGACCCTTGTGTGGGGTGTACCCTTCCTATAGTATATACCCAGAGGAAAGGAATGTTCTTATCTCTGGAAACACAGGGACACAGAGAATCTGAACAAGCAGGCCTTGCTAAGTTTCCCCGACTTTATTACTGTGAACCCAGGTCTGAATCAATTTAGAAAGTTTATTTTGCCAAGGTTAAGGACGCATCCCGTGACACAGTCTCAGGAAGTCCTGATGACCTGTGCCCAAGGTGACTGGGACAGGGCTTGGTTTTATACATTTTAGGAAGACATGAGACATCAATCAATATGTATAAGATGTACATTGGTTTGGTCTAAAAAGGTGGGACAACTCAAAGAGGGGGGCTCTCAGGTCATAGGTAGATAAGATACAAAAGATTACATTCTTTGGGGTCTTTGATCAGACTTTTATTAAATGCACAATTTACATGTGAAAGGGGTTAGAGGAATAGTCACTTATGCCTTAGTCTGGCTGTGTGAATCTGCATTTTTACATAGACAGTAGGACAGAGGAAGCAATCAGCTATGCATTTGTCTCAGGTGAGCAGCAGGATGAGCATCTGTGAAGATCAGCTGTCGATGTCCACTGCCAGGGTGAAATTCAACGGAACTGTTTAGGGTAAATCTCCAGACCCACGAGGAATTTTCTTGAGGGCAAATTGTGAGGGAGGTATGCAGCTTTTTTTTTTTTTCTTTCATCTCCGTAGCTGTTTTATTTAGGAAGAAAATGGGAAGCAAGTTTGCCTGATGCAGTTCTCAGCTTGACTTTTCCCTTTGGCTCAGGGATTTTGGGGTCCTGAGACTTACTTTCCTTTCACATTACTGTTAGATCATACCTGCTTTGTCCAATCATTCTCCTCTGCAACTATCCACTTGTTCATGAAATTTAACAACACACAGGCTTCCCTGTTTCTTTGGGTCTTTGTTTCTGAAGGCTCAGGTATCACATAAAAATTAAATAAATGTCATGCTTTGTTGTTGTTGTTAATCTGGTTTTGTTGTAGGGGCCTCAGCCATGAACCTAGCAGTGGGTGAGAAAAGACTTCTTCACTCCCTACAATGTATATGTGTATACATGGTGTGTGTGTATTATATATGTGACTGTGTGTGTATGTATATACGTAGTATGTGTCTATGTATGTAGCTAGGGGTGTGTTGGTGTGTGTGTAGGTAGGTAAATAGGTTTGTGTTTGTATGTTTAGATAGCTGTGTGTGTGTGTCCGTGTGTTTATGTAGATGTATGCATATAGGTAGGTGGGTTTGTATGTATTTGTAGATAAGTGTGTATTTATGCAGATGGGGTGTGTGTGTATGTATATCAGTATGTGCGTATGTAGGTAGGTATATGTGTCCAAAATTTAAATATAATTTCAATTTTTATCAAAGGAACAGATTAAAATATCAAGTAGTTCTACTAGGATCATAATGAGAAACAGCAGACCCCTGATCAGTTCCTTCTCACTCTTGATTTCTGTTCCCCAAAGGCAACAGCTTTCAACTCCTATTTCTTTTTTTATATTCACCTTTATATCTCTAATGACATATATACTGCTATTTTAATTTTTCCTGTATTAGACATGATCTGTTGTCTTCTTGCTGTAGAAGATGAGGGTATAGCTCTCCTCTACCAGCTGCTGCTCCCCAAACCCCAAATATACATATTTTCTTCCCCTCCTATAATTATTTCTCACCCATCTTGGTTAAATACATATTTAGTGCTTTTATTATGACCATGTAAATATCATTCACAGTTGAGACATGTAATGTCTCAAGATCACATGTTCTTTCTTATGCAACTGTTTATTGAGTGAAGAGCTAAAGTAATTGCTTTGCGTGGTCATTTGCTGGGTTACTTTGTGCCTATCCTGGATTCATCCACAGTCTCTCCATGCCTGTCAATGAGATCAAATCCACAAGGTCATCTTGCAGCTCTTGCCACCTGCTGCCCTATTGGCCCAGTCTACAGGGATTGCTCTATACGCTTGTTGCATGGTTCTAGAAATTCTTTTAAACATCAGCCTGGGAGTACTTGCCAATCCACTGTATTGAATCTTCTGTTTCTTGAATTCCACCCTCTTCCTCTTCTCTGGTTTATTTCTCATTTGATGGCCCAAGTTTTTGGAATATCTTTTTTCATACCTAAACACTGAATTGTGGGTATATGCTGAATACAGAATTCTAGACTGCAAATTTTTGTTGTTGTTTAGAATTTTGAATTGGCTTCTAGGTTTCAACATTACTGTTGATGACATTTTAATTACTGACCTTTTGCACATGACCTGTGTTTTCTTTCATGGAAGCTTTAGTACATTTTTATTTCTCTCCCTGGTGTTGTGATATTTTACAATGATATGTCTTTGTGTTGATCTTCATCTTATCATTGAGCTAAACTCTCAATGAACTTTTTAAATCTGGAAATGCATGTCCTCTGGGGAATTCTTCTATTTCTTCATTTTTTTTTCTCTTCTCTGCTTTTCTTTTTATTTTTTAGAGCTTCTAGCATTTGTCTATTGTTTTCCTCCATAGATCTTCTAATTTTCTTTCTTTTTCTCCTCTGTTTTTCCATCTTTTTGTTCTACTTCGCAAATTCACAAATCTACTTGTTTGTTTGTTTGTTTCTTTATTTATTTATAGCAAAGTACAATTTCTGTTTCACAGATAAAATATTTTCTTATCCTCTGTGATGGTTAATGCTGAGTGTCAACTTGATTGGGTTGAAGGATACAAAGTATTGATCCTGGGTGTGTCTGTGAGGGTGTTGCCAAAGGAGATTCACATTTGAGTTGATGGGCTGGGAAAGGCTGACCCACTCTTGATCTGAGTGGGCACAATCGAATCAGCTGCCAGTATGGCTAGAGTATAAGCAGGCAGAAAAATGTGAAAAGAGAGACTGGCCTAGCCTCCCAGCCTACATCTTTCTCCTGTGCTGGATGCTTCTTGCCCTCGAAAATCGGACTTGAAGTTCTTCAGTTTTGGAACTCGAACTGGCTCTCCTTGTTCCTCAGCCTGCTGAGGGACTGTTGTGGGACCTTGTGATCATGTGAGTTAATGCTTAATAAACTCTCCTTTATATATATAGCTATTCCATTAGTTCTGTCCCTCTAGAGAACCCTAATATACTCCCTTTAAGGATACTAAGATTGTGATTGTTTTTTCTTCTTGTATGTGTGTCTTAGTTCCTTTATTATTTCTGTTTGCTTTGCTCTGAGAGACTCCTCAAATACTTAGTGATTCTTGGCTCTCCACACACATGTTTGGGGGAAATGTCAAAGTGATGATTGGGAATATTAGTGTGGTCAGGCAGAGCTTGTTAGCTGGGGGCTTTGTTGTCCAGAAATGGAGCTATGACCTGACAATTTCTCTGCCTCCCTCCCTCCACCCCAAATGTTAGTATCAGTAGGTCTTTTCCCTTGGGAGGTTCGGTTTGCCCAAGGAGGAATTTTCTAATCTCCTGAGTGACAATTCAAGCTGGGCTGTGTGTGGTCCTAGTGTCTCCCTGTTCAACTTTTGCCAACTTTGCTTATTCCTCCTATTTTTAGTACCTTGCCTCATTGCAGCCCCACATTGCCTTTGTTGACTGTGAGTGTGGAGCTCCTCTAGTTCCCTGTTCCTAGAGAGCAACAATACCTGAGTCTTCTGCCAGGCTGGGGAAAGAGCTGCCACCTAGATGCCTGATTGTATGGGGAGGGGGAAGCCAGAGCCACAGCACCTCCTTGCACAGATTTTCAAGGAATCATACTGTTTCCATTCTCATCTGCACAGTCCATCATCAGAGCTTCTACCTTGAGACTATCCAGGGTTCTGTGGTCACATCATATCAAATGTGCCTCCTCAAATTCTCATGGCCTCACCTGTCTCTTGGACCCTTGGCCACTTACTTGACTCTACTTACATGACAGCAACCCTACCCGGTTGGTCCTGGGTAGTTCAGCCACCAGAGGCTGATCAGGGACAACCTCCTCCCACCACTTCCCCACATAAATGGGTTTCTGGTACCCCCCAGCTGGCCTCGTGGGGGATCTTCTTCCAGGAGAAAGAAATGGGTTTCAGCACACACAAAAATTACATTGATTTCCTCCAGACTTCGTCTGCCTGGTTGTGTGAGTAGAAAATGAATCCACTGCAGAATGTCAGATGGGCTGCAAATTGAGGATACCATGTCCAGGTCCTCCTCAAGCCCCTGGTACTCCATCCTTTCTCTGGTTCTACAAGAAGTCCTTCCATCGTCATTCTTTCATTTGATATATCAGTGTAAACATTGGTGACTTAAAGATAATTTATTTCTTTTTATTTCTCAGGAAATCATAAGGAAACTAGGAAGATCTGGAGAGAAAATACTCTGGGTATCAATCTTGTTTTTGAGGTTTAAAAACCACCTAGTACAGACATGCAGCTGGTGGCTGTGAGCACATTCAGTTTCCCTGAGTCACATTTCTCACCTCATTTTGACGTTAGGATCAAGGAACAGGACCTTTGCCAGAGGAAATGCCTGCCATTCTCCCATGTGGGCTCCCTCTCCTCTCCTCCCTTTTCCCAGTTGGTGTGATAAAGGGCAAAGACCTTATCTTGCTTATCTCAGTGGCTCCAGCACCCAGAGAAGTGCTTGGCATGGGTTAGGTGTCCAAAATATTTTTGGAAGAGATGACTGGAAGCCTCTTAGACATCTACCTTCCATGCCGCCCACCCCTCTCCTGGGAACTTGTGTACCTGGAGGCATCAACGTTTGAAGCAAGCAGAAAGGAGGGTCTGTGAAAGCACACATTACTCATCAATCTAAACTAGGTTATCCAGCTGTGAACCTGCACTTGCCTACTAGAGCAGGGACTCTGTTTCCCTCACAAAGGTGGTGGCAAGTTTTGGTGATAAATGCAAACTTAACTTCAGATATTCCTTCCAGCCCAGGAACAGTTCTTTCTCCTTAACCTCACACATTCGGGAATGTCTGTTTGCCTCAGTAAGATCCACTTGGCATGCAGGTCTTTCCAGCTATACTGTCGATTCTAAGGACAGCGTCCTTTTCCCCTCCCAGCATCAAGTCTCATTCTTCCATGCAGAAACCAGACCTGTGCTAGCCCTAGTGAGTCAACCCCATTGTTAAAAACCATTTCTTAGCTGCAAAAACAAATATATAGTGTATCTAAGTTGTTAAATGTAGTAATGAAAGACACACCCATGAACTCAAAACCTGATATAAAAATATTACAAGACTATCAGCATTGAAGCTTTGCCTCGCTTCCGTATACATAATTGTATATAGATTTTCTGGATTTTGTATTCATCATTCACCTACTTTTCTTTAGAAAATTCCCTATATGTATATGCATATACCCCTAAACAAGCTATTGGTAGGTATTTTTGGTTTAACTATATAAAAATGGTATCATGCTATGAGATTCTTATGCATATTCTGAATTTTCATGCAACTTGCATACAACTCTTACCATTAAGTTTGTGAAGTTCATTCATGATGGTCTATGTACTGTACTATGTACTTCATTAATTTTCACTGTTGTATACTATTCCATTGTGTAACTATACCACACTTTCACTATTCTATTAATATTTGGATTGTTTCCAGTCTTTTTCTAGAAAAAGTATGCTACAAACATTATTTTAAACATATCTGGATGAACATGTAGCATCTACTTAAGATTAGGATTACTGTGCCATATGTACTACTCAAACCAAACTCTCTTAGCCAATGCCAAATTGCTTTTCAAAGTGCTTGAGTCAATTTATACTCTTCCCTGGTAGTGTACATAATTTTTCATTAATGTACATCTTCGCTAGCACTTTATACTGTCAGATTCTTGAATTGGGTATATTATATATATTCTCTCTAGTTTTTAGTTTACATTTTCTTCATTACATAATGAGATATCTTTAAAAAAAAGTGTCAGCTATTCTAGTTTTTATTGTTGAGAATACCTGTTCAAGTCTTTTCCATAGTTTTTATTTGGATTGTGTGTCTCCTTGATTTTTAGGAGTGAAATACATATTCTGGACTCAAATCATTTAGTCTCTTATATATTTGGCAAATTTCATTCCCAGTTTGAGCCATCTTCTCACTTTCTCTCAGGTATGTTGATGAACAGAAATTCTTAATTTCAGGATAGTTGAATTCGTCAGTCTTTTCTTCTTTTCTTGAATGACTTTATTTTTCCATGTGGATAATCAATTCAATTGTTGCAGTACCAATTATTGATTAGTCTTACTGTCTCCCACTCACCTGAAAAATTAGCTCTGTCAAAAAAATTGATTGTGTACATATAATGGATCTGTTTTTCAACTCTCTGCTCCATTAGCCAATTTGTCCAGCCCTGCACCAATTCTAATTATTCTTGATGACTGGTGGGGCAAGTTTCCTTACCATTAGCTTCTGTGGTGTCTTGACTCTGTTTGTTTCCATGTGTGTATTTAAGAACTCTTAAAAATGTGCATTACACCGTTACCAAGTCTAAAACTTAGCAACTTCACATATCCAGTCAACAAAGCAAATTTCTCAAACTCTTTTATATTTAAAAAGCTGTTTGAATCAAGATCCGAGTAACATCCATCTCAAGAGTTGTTCATAGTCTGGATTGTACTATGATATCACCGTAGTGTTATTTAACATGTTCCTCCATTCACTTTATTTTTTGTAAATAGATAGTTTGAGAGTTGATCAGATTCAAGTTCATTTTGAGGAGGAAGATAGGCAAACTACTTCACAGGTGGTAGAATGCATTTCCATCAGGAGGCGCATAATATTTATTTGTCTCTCTTTTGTGTTAATAGCAGCCATTGGTCATCATGGCCTAGATCCATTAATCATTAGGAATGCAAAAATGGTGGCGTTCTAATTCTAACACTATTTCTCACTTGTTAGCTAGAATAATTTGTAAAGAGAAATTTCCTCTAGTTAACTATTCGGTTACCTTGACATAGAATTTGTAGAGGAAAAACAAGAAAAATGCTTGATTCTTTTCCTTTTACTGGGTTTCAGGACAATGACTTGGGGCATCAGCATCCTCCAAAAGTAACAAATAAGTTTACTAAAATATTATGAATTCAAGGGCTAAATCTTTTAGTTGTGTTTTAATCTATTATAGTCATTATCTTCATTGATGTCCAAATTTTCCCATCTATGGCCAGTGGGAACTTTAAGTTAGCACCTGAAATCTTTTTACATGACCCAGTAGTCTTTGTTATTTTTCTTGAAATCTGAAATTACAAGGTGTTCCAGGTTCATATTGGACATTTCCTACCCCAGACTTAGAATCAGCCATTTGTCCAAGAAGTCCTGGTTCCTAGTAGTTTGAAATTCTGCTTAGAAAAACTACAATCTCGGCATTAAGAGTGCTTCTTGCTATTGCTTAGTAATTGTTTCTGGACCATTTCAGTGATAGAGATAGAGAATATATATATTGCACATGCAGACTAAAGATATGTCATGCGTTCTTATACTTCCAACTTAAATTTGTGATTACATGGTTTTATTTAACTTCATCAATCTTAACTTCTGTACAATTTCCCCTATATGGCACTAATGCCATTTTGAGTTCTTACTATCTGTATAAAAGTGCTTTTTAACGCACGTATTTTTAGAAAACTTTTGGATGAGAATTGGCATCTCAGTGTAGTTTCAATTTACATTTTTCTTATTTGGGCAGGCAGAACATGCATATACATATACATATACATTTATTTATTTATAAATCAACTTGTCAAGTTCTACAGTTACTTTGTTGGGAATTTTTATTAGAATAATATAGAAAATATATGTCAATTTTTGTCAAATTGGTATTTTTATGACATTGAGTTTTCCTGCCCATGAGGTAGGTCTATTTATTCATGTATTTTGGTCTTCTGTGTCTTTCAACAAGTCTTTCCAATCTCTTCCATAAAAGTCTTTAGCATCTTTTGTTAGGCTAAGGATGAATCTTGTTGTTACCAAAAATTGTATTATTAAACATTGTCATTTATATCCATTTGATGGTGAAATAAATATTGATTTTTGTACATCGCTCTTATATCAAATAATTTTGCTAGATTTTTTTTTTCTAATTCTAGATTCTTTTATTATTTTTTCTGGAGATGGGGTCTTGCTCTGTTGCCCAGGCTGGAGTGCAGTGGTGTGCAATCATGGCTCATCACAGGCTTGAAATCCCAGGCTCAAGCTATCTTCTCAACTCAGCCTCCTGGGTAGCTGGGACCACAGGTGCATGCCACCACCTCCTGCTAATTAAAAAAAAAATGTAGAGACGGGGGGTGGTCTATCCATGTTGCCCAGGCTGGTCTTGAACTCCTGGACTCAAATGATCCTCCTGCCTCAGCCTCCCAAAGTGCTGGGATTACAGGCCAACCACTTTGGGAGGCTTTGACCCACTGCACTTGGGGTCTAATAATTCTAGATTCTTTTGGGTTTTTCATGAAGCCCATCTTCTAGAAATAATGATGGTTCTATTTTTCTATTCTAGTCTTTCTACATTTGATTTCTTTTTTGTGTCTTGGCCTGCTGTTGAGGACCTTTAGGATGACATTGGTTCTCATCAGAATCTTAGGTTATCCGCAGAAAACATTGTCAGGTGTCCCTCATCTGGCCTAGAAGCAAAACTTACAAGAAAACTTTATTCTTCTCAACTTGCCCCAACCTCTCATCTCTGTTTGGGTTTGACTTTTGTGCAATGAAGACTTCAGCTGAAGTTTTCCAGTTGACTTGCAGCTGTGAAGCCTCTCATAGCCAGCTTTTAGTCAACCTGGATGGGCAGAGGAACATGAAATGTGACTTCTTGGACCTCATGTGCTATGAGCAGGATGGGCTGGCCTGGGACCCCAGGAAGTGAAGCAAGCCCTGGGATAAGAATCCCTGAACCATAGCTGGGCAAGTGGGTGGGTTGAGTCTGAGGAACAGGAAGTCTTATGTCCTGAAGGTACTGAGGGTCAAACATAAGAAGCCATTCTACTGTCAAGACAAATGAGGCAGTAGATCATAAGGCAAAACCTAAGACTTAGGTGACCAGTGGGCAGAGGCAGGGAGCAGGAACAAGTGCCTGGATCCGGGCTGTGTTGTCTGGACATTATTTCATCAGCTTAAGTGCATACTTATATCTGTGGGTCAATGTGGTTAGACTCAATTTTAGCACTGTATGCCATTATACATGCAAAGTCCCTAGCTCATGTCCTGGCATGCAATAAGAGCTCAATAATCAGCAGTTCCTGGCCAGTGCAGCACCTCTGTAGAACTTCAGTGCTATACCTGTCAAGACCTGCTGTTTATTGAGCTCCTGTTACATACTAGGACATGGGCTAGGTACTTTGTTATCTGTTGGCTGTGAGCTCTTCTGCCAACTGAGTCATCCTCCCCAGGCGCCATGTCCCTGGGGCGTTCATAGCAAGCCCATCATAGCACCCATTCTGGAAAACAGCTGTCTGGAGCCTGCCCTTGTTTTCCTGGTCTGTGGATGTTCAACTCTGTGTCCTGGCTTTGATCCCTGCCTTATTAACATGCTCTCTAGTCCCTTTCCAGTTTCTGGGCAGTGCTTAGGCCGTGGGCCCCATCAACACATTGGCGTCTGGCCCCCACAGGAGCTGGGGGAGTCTGTGTGGCCAGGGCCAAAGCTGTTTCAGTTACAGGCTTGGTTAGTATACACTAGTTTTTATCTTGATCGTCCAGGGAATAAAGGAACAGTGCAAATTCCTAGGATACACCCCATCTGGACTACAGGAAATCATGGTCATTCTGGATTAGGGTCTGTCATTTGATGTATGACTTTAGGCATATCCTTTCCCATCTCTAGACCTCAGCTTTCCCAGTTCAACTGGTCCAGGATTCTCTGACTAATGACTGGCTATCCCCTCCCCAGCCTCTTCCGGGCAGGCTCCCGACTCCAGGCAATATCTTTCTACAGAAAACTCAGCCAGGGAGGGGTTAGGAAATTCATTGCTCACATATCTTGTACTATTATCATGACCAATCTCCTTTCACACATTTTATCCTTCATTTTATGATGGCTATTAAAGACTGTTAGGAGCTCTCTCAGTTCCTTGAGGAATATTTATGCATTTTATAGGACTCTCATGAAGGAGAGAAGCCCTTATTAGGAGCAGGCAGGGAGATTCTGCATTAAGGGGGCATTAGGAGGCCTCACCCAGAGAATAATGATGCTTGGGGCTTCCTGTTTAACTGGCTTAGTTTATGCACCTGTTTGAACTGTTTTCTTTTGGGGGAATTAAGGGATCTTTGAGAATTTCAAACAGTGCAGAGAGACTGCTCTCTCGTTAAGATCTTGCTTATGTTTGTAATAACATCAGCACTGGCCAGAGGGGTGGGGAGAAATGGAGCCTGAACTTCTTGTTTTGATTTCCCAACCCATCTACCCCACCATACTTTACTCACTCATTAAGAAATTGGCACCTGGCCAGTGGCTTGGGTTTACTCCTGCCATGTCCCCAATAGTTTTAGCCCCCTGTCTATGTTTCACCACTCAGCCTCCCCACTACTCCCCTATTTCATGGGACCTGAGGCAATCTCCAGCCCTGGTTTTTATTTTTTATTTTTCAATAGACTTTATTTTTTTAAAGAGCAGTTTTAGGTTCATAGCAAAATTGAGCAGAGAGTACAAAGTTCCCATGTACCCACTGCCTACACACAGGTACAGCCTCCCCGACTATCAATATCCTCACCAGAGTGGTACATGTACCTACATCCACACATCATTATCCCTAAAAGACTATAATTTACATTAGAGTTTACCCTTGATGTTGTACATTCTATGGGTTTGGATAAATGTATTAAGACGGGTATCCACCATTACAGTATCATACAAAGTAGTTTCACTGCCCGAAAAATCCTCTGTGTCCACCTATTCATTTTTCCCTCCCCGCTAGCCTCAGGGAGCCACTGATCTTTTTACTGTCTCCATGATTGTGTCTTTTCCAGAATGTCATAAGTTGGACTCACATAGTATGTAACATCTTCAGATTTGCTTCTTTCACTTAGCAATATGCATTTACATTTCCTCATGTCCTTTCATAGCTTGATAGTTTCTTTTTAGGGCTGAGTAATATTCCTTCCACCTGTGGATGTACCCCAGATTCTTTATTCACCTACTGAAGGACATCTTGGTTGTTTGCAAGTTTTGGCAATTGTGACTCAAGCCACTATAAACCTGGGTGCAGGTTTCTGTGTGTATGCCAGTTTCTGACCCTTTTGGGTAAATACCAAGGAGCACAATGGCTGGATCATATGGTGCAAGTGTGTTTAGTTTTTTGTAAGACACTGCCAAACTGTCTTCCAAAGTGGTCCAGCCCTGTTTTGAGTCATGCTTCTTGGGAAGCAGGCTACCCAAGCCAGGAGCCTGAGAGATTTCAAACACCACCCCTTTCTCCATCTGTCTGACCAACCTCATCTCCCAAATTTAGTTGATTTCTTCCCCTTAAACGTTTCTCCAAGAGGCCTCATCTTCTCTGGAGGGGGTGATGCAAGGGTCTTTTTGCTTTCTGTCTTCAGGTTTCCTGCAGCAGTCCCAGGGATAAGCAATGCCTGTGGTCATTGCTGCTACCCTGGTGACCAGGGGCACAGCATGAGTAGACACATCTCTAGTCTAGTTCTTGCTTTGCAAAGTGTGGTCCCAGACCACTTGCACTGGATCCTGTGGACGGTTAGATGGGCAGATTCTCAGTCTTTCAGCAACCTAATGAATCAGAACCTGTGGATGTGGGGTCTAGACTGTTTAACCCCATACCTTCGTGCCCTTGAAGCTGATTCTGACCCTAATTGAGAACCCTTGATCCTTGGTCCATTGACTACCAGTCCCCCAGATCTACAAAATGAAATCTTCTAGCACCCCAGGATCCCTCTCTTTCCCAAGGGAGTTGTCTCCCTGGATTGAGGTCCTTCTGTTCTGTTCCCCAGTAAGGTAAGCCTCTCTCCTCCCTGCCCTCTTTCTTTCCTGTTATCCTCTATTTCTTTGTGCCTTTTTCTCTATCTCATTTTAATTGATCCCAAAGTGTTAAGGCATTTAGTGAGTATGAATTTGTGTTTCGCTGAAATCAATCTCTTTCTGCAAGCTTGCTTCCCCCTTCTTTCAAGTCAGCTAAATCTTGCCTCCCCAAAATTAAAGGGCTCCGGGCGGAACCAGCCTTGAGTTGGTTACCTAATGCTGTAGCAGCTCCAAGGCCACTGATCTGACTTGATCTAATTTGACCCCAAAATGCTGTCCCACTCATGAACATAGTCCTCATTGCAGAAAATACAGGTGTGCTTTTAATCTGTCATTCAGAGGACAGAAGGCAGGGAGGAGAGGGAGGTTTGGGGGTGACGGGGCCATTTTGCCCAAACGAAAAAGGAGAGAAGCATCAGGACTTGGAGTGGGGATGTACTGGTGGGGGTGAGATAGGGGAGGGGTTGTTACTGGCCTGTAAGGAAGACCCCAAGGAAGATACAAAAATTCCTTTCTCAGTGACTATTTAAAGCTTGTTGGAAATCTGGCGCCCTGCATTGCGAGGAGTCAGGAGGTGTCGTGGAAACAGATGGGTTTCTCCATATGACCATGTGACTCCAAACCTGTTTCCTCATCAGCAGAACAATGAGTATCATGTCAGGCACTCAGTGATGCCTTTGTTATTATTAAAGCTCTGCTGGACACGTATTAACCTGCTCATTTTATCAGTGCAGAAGTGACCACTGGGCGCACCTTGGTGGCTTATCCAAGGTCACATATCTGCCTCCATAGAAAGTGGCAGGGCGGGATCTGGATTCACTGCTGACTGCCCATCCAAAAACCAGGCCATTGTGTGTAATGCGGCTGGCAGAGGCCTGGGGGACGGGGGGTCCTCAGTGGCCTGGATCTGCCTGATTTCTCATTTCCATTAGGGGTGGTGGTTGTGGCTTATTCTTTGGCTCTTGCTCATTCATTCCTTGGTCTGAGAAAGTGAGACACATTCAGACAACATGGGGGACCCCTCTCAGACCTGTCAATCATGCCCATAGCTGCTGTGCTGAGAACAGAGCTTGAGCAATGAGCCCTGGAGATCACACAAGTCCTATCAAAGCCTGAGATGAAGGTGCTCGTGACAGCAGTGTCTTGGGTGGAAGTAGTCCCCCCAGGGCCATCTTCTCCCTTGGTTCCTTCAAATGTCAAGTGGGAGAGAACAATACCACCCCTCACTCCCGCAGGGCATTGTGATGAAGAATGAATGTGTTCATGGATGTGAGTAGATGTAGCACATTCCTTGGCACCTAGTAAGTGTTCAAAATGTGTGTTTTTTAAAAAATATCTGTACCTATAGAAACAAATAATACAATACGCATCAATGAAAACATCTGTTAAAATATCCATGAGAGCTGCATGTTGGTTGATGAATGCAGGCGGGATAGGTTTCACCCCCTCTGCCTGCCCAGGGCAAGCGTTCAGCTCTGCAGCTTGGGGAACAGGGTGTGACTCCACATCATAAGGATACCTATCTTAGTTAAAAAATATACAGAGGGTGATTAGGGGATGCACTGATTACATGCACATGAAAAAGTTCAGCCTCTGTCGGTTAGATCAGAAATTCTTCCTCCTGGTTTCTTATCACCCCAGGGTGTCTCCAATTATCTCAAGAAGGGTCAGGAACCACTCAAGATGTTATTAATTTTAATCCATTCTAATTAAATATATAAATGGGCCATGTACCACTTTGTGGAAGGAGAAGAGAAGGGGGAATAATATCTTAAAATCAAATATGTAATTCTTCAGTACCACCAACCAGCTTCTCAAGGGCCGAGGCTGTTTCTTCTTTCCTTTCTCTTTCTCCTCCTCTTTCTCTCATTTGATGCCTTGCTGGGTGCTCTGATTGATATAGTCAGAGGTTGATTATATTTGAAGAGCCAGCAGCATAATAGGAAAAGTGAGACCCAGGTTGTGGTGGTGTGTGCATGCAGAGACCCAGAGGCCTGGGCTCTTCTCCTAATTTTGCTTCTTACTGCCGTGAAATCTTGGTCCAGTCTGCTTTGAACGAGACCCTGATGAGGCTCTGTCCTTCCTGCCTCATAGGTCATGGTGAGCTTCAGGACCATAATGAACGGGCCAGTGCATAGTAACTAGGATGTCTATGCATTCATGCATTCCTTCACTGCATGTAATTAGCACTTTCTTGTGCCAGGCATGGGGCTACCTGGAGGGGAACAAAGATAACCCAAAATTGATGGGGTCCCTGCTCTTGTGCTGCTCATAGTGGAAGGGGTTGAATTGGGATCCTAATAGTGCATGAAGAATGTTGCCCAGGGGAGAGAGAGCTGCTCTTGCCTTTGCATCAGGATATTGCTGGGCCTCCAGAGGCTACTTCACGGGCCAGGAGGGAATGGTCCCTGTTCACAATGAGAACTAACGGAGGAGGAAAGGATCCTGGCCCCCAGACTTCCATCTTTTCCTCCAGCAGTTCCCAAGGGTTTTATGTTCAGGCTCTCTTCCTCTGAAACTCTATATAGGTTGGGTTGGAGGGGTGGAGGAAGACCGCAGCTCAGCCAGCACTGGTGGGATGGGGAGGTGTGGAGGGGTGGACAGAACTTGGGAATTGACACCACTTGCAGTAGGAAGAGGGAATCCATCACACAGAGAGGGTCAGGTTGCTGGAGAGATGCTTTGTCCTCTAAGCTGCGATGTTTCCATATGTACCTAGGCCTCCCTGCGTGCCGCCTGAGTGTCCCCACCATGAGGTCTGAGGTGAGCCGGTGGGATTCTCGGGGAGAGGAGGGAAGACGAGTTTCTCACTCAGGAATTTGAGACTAAGCCACTGGGTGAGCAGAGCCCAGAGTCTTGTGGGAAGTGGAGTCCATGGCTACTGAGGGGAGGTTGAGCAGGTGACCTAGATGTAGGGCCCTGAAGCAGGCCTGGCTGCATTGCTTTTGTTTTTAAATGCCCGGTGCCTCTGACCTTGGGACATTGCATGTGCCACTCCCCTGCCTGCTGTGTGAATTTCTCTCTTCCCCTGCATTCTCTCTGCATCCTGGCTCACCTTTCAGATCTCATCATCAATTTCCTTTCCTCCAGGAAGCCCCCTGATCTCCTTGGATGGGGGAGGGACTATCCCATTGGGTCCTTCATTTCATGGCTATCAACTCCCTGAATCATAAAGGTTGTTTTCACATCTGTGGCCACATTAGCCTGTGTGCTGCATCTACCCTGGCTCCGAGCACAGGGCATGGTACCTAGGAGGTGCTCAAGACGTGTTTCTGGAATGAATGATGGACTGAGGTTGTGTATGCAAAGCCACGGCAAGGGAGTTAGGGAGGCCAGGGCCATGACAGCAGGAAGCAGACATCCCTCCTTGCCGTTGGGACTCTGGAATTAGGCACTACTGGCCTGGGTCATAGATGGTCTTGAGGGTCCTTTTCTTCTTTGGAGCCCAGGCTACTCCCTCCTGGGGCTGAAGCTGCAGCTACATTCAAATTCTTTAAATGTCTTGGGTGATTTTTCAAACGTTTTACCTCCAACGTGCTTTGCATACTGCCACACATTTTAAAACCCACATATAATTTAAGGAACATTTAATCAATAGAGTCTTGATTCATTTTTTCCCTTAAATCATCAGTATTATTGTTGTGAAGAGCCCATTTGAAGTTCAGGAAGGCTCTTAAGCATTTTTAATAACCATTTTCTTCCCCCGCGTGCTATTTTTTTAACTATATTTTTGAAAGATACTTTTTCCGATGGTTGAGCAAGCTCAAAATGCCAGGTTCCCGATTGCTTAAATTGTGTCCAATATGCAGTTCTGTAAGGAAAACGAACTCTTCCTGAATACTTTCAAACAAATTTTTTAAACAGAAGTAGTTTTTGCTGGTGGCTGTTTGAGTTATCTGAGAAGGCCTCTCGGCTCCCAGTTGTGACTTGAGGAACTACTTCTGGGGAAAGGTAGACAGGTCTCAAGAACACCGCACCTTTTCACATCTTTGAAGCTCCAAACACACACACACACAGCAGCATTATCTCATTTCCTTGGGTCTGATGCAATTCTCTGTTCCTGTGGTGTTTTGCTTGTTTCATCTTACATTCATTGGGTGCTTAGAATATACTAGATTCCTTGCTAAAATGTTCCAGTGCACCATCTCCTGAAGTTCTTATCCCATTTTACAGACAAGGAAACTGAGTCAGAGGACTCCTGAAGTTCTTATCCCATTTTACAGACAAGGAAACTGAGTCAGAGGACTCGTGTATAAGTTTCCTGTGGCCGCTGTGACAAATGACTTACTGGTTTAAAACAACAGAAATTCAGTCTCTTACAATTCTGAGACCAGAAGTATGAAATCTAGGTATTCGCGGGGCTGTACACCTTCTGGAGGTTCTAGGGGAGAATCTGTTCTTTGTCTCTTCAAGCTTCTGGTGGCTCCAGGCACTCCTTGGCTTGTGGCCACATCAAATTCTCCAACCTCTGCCTGTGCAGTCACATTGCTTCCTCCTTGTCGTGTGTGCTGCCTTCTCCTCTCTGTGTCTGTCTTGTAGGAAAACACTTGTCGTTGGATTTAAGTCGTTTCCTTCAATGTCCTTAACTTAAGGACATCTTTTGCCCCATATGTGATGGTTAATATCGAGTGTCAACTTGATTGGATTAAAGGATGCAAAGTATTGTTCCTGGGTGTGCCTGTGGGGATGTTGCCAAAGGAGATAAACATTTGAGTCAGTGGACTGGGAAGGGCAGGCCTACCCTCAATCTGGGTGGGCAGACTAATCAACTGACAGTGTGGCCAGAATGAAAAGTAGGCAGAAGAACATGGAAAAACTAGAATGGCTGAGTTTTCTGGGCTCCATCTTTCTTCCATGCTGGATGCTTCCTACCCTCGAACATCAGATTCCAAGTTCTTCAGCTTTGGGACTCTTGAACCTTTGGCCACACACTGAAGGCTGCATTGTCAGTTTCCCTACTTTTGAGATTTTGGGACTTGGACTGGCTTCCTAGCTCCTCAGCTTGCAGATGGCCTATTGTGGGACCTCACTTTGTGATCATGTGAGTCAAATAGTCCTTAATAAACTCATATATGTATATATGTGTGTGTATCTCCTATGAGTTCTGTCCCTCTAGAGAACCCTAATACACTATACAAGGTAATACTCACAGGTTCAGGGAATTAGGATATGAACATATCTTTTTGGAGGTCAGCATTCAACCTACTAAAGCTTGAAAGAAGTAAAATCAGGACTTAACCCAGGCAGTTTGTCTGTAGGTCTGGGGCTCCCTGCTCCGCAGCTGATGTGCTAGGACAATGGTGATGCCAGCTGCTGACAGCTGCCAAACTCAGACAGCTTGGTTGGAATTTTAATTGGTCTGTCCCCCAGAGTGTGCTCATAGCCTTTCTGCCTTTTTTCCCCCCTCTCCTATCTTGGCAAAAATACTTGGGTCTGACTCCATCACAGAAACTCCAGAGTTTACTCGGCTGGTGTTCTAAATTGTGGACAATGGTCTGTATTACAGACAGTTACGTGTCTGCTGCCGGGGATGTGGGGTTATGTGTATATCTGATTGAAATACCTCCAAGTGCCATAGTTTTGGTCAAGAAAGATTAAATATCAGCAATTTTATATGGTTCAATCTCATATTTGCTTAAAATATATTGCCCATCAGCATTCCTCCTGTGTCCTCCAAGGGCCAACAAAATGTTCCAGTTTCCTGCATGTGCCTTTGGCTTCAGCACATGGCTCATCTGACCCATGTCTGTTGCTTAGTTATTCCAGCACATCTTTGGCAAATTTGGTGCTCCGTCATGCCCCAGATCCCGTCTTAATTTCAACTGTCTCCAAAGAAGCCACAAAGTAGCCAGCCCATCTTGAAGTCATCAGCTTCCATCAGGGGTTCAGGAACATCTGTTTGAAACCAACATGTTATTTTCCTTCCTGGCAAATCAGTAGCAGGATTGCATACTCTGCCCACGAACACAAAGTACTTACGGGTAGTGTCAGGTTGGGTCCAAGTCTAAAAATATTCTCCTTCAGCATCTCATTTTTTTTCTGTAGAGTGGCTTGGCTCACAACTGGAACTTTGCCACACTCTAAACATTTACACATTTAATGCATCCTGAAATATTAACCAATAGTATGCACGAGCAGCAGTGTGAATGCTTCCTTTCCTGGCAAGGACTGTGTTATTGGAAATCATTTACCGAGATTTACATTCTAATAGAGATGAAGGGCTGTTTGCATTGTTAAGATTCCCCAAAAGCCAAACTGGAAATTCTGGGGTTGGGGTTCCATAGAGATTTGGAGTCCCTAGAAACCCCCTCCTGGGGACGGAGCTGTCAATCAACCCATAATACTTATTGCATGCATACCATGTATACCATGCATGTGTGCCTAGAAAATTACAGTCATACCTCACCAAGGTTGTGTGACCTTGAACAATTTCCTTTCTGTATCCTAGCTTCCTGTTTACAGGATGGGGTGATAGCAATGATACATACTTTGCAGGGTTGCTGGAAGGGCTCATGGACTTGGTCCAGAGCCAAACCTACTGGTGTGTAATTCTAATTTTAGAAGAGCATTTTGTAGGTAGTGAGTTCTCAAATGCTGAAAGTGTTTTGGCAGAGATTGAGAGATCGATGGGCAGGAGCCTTGCTGAGGGGATTCTACTACTAGAAGAGAGAAGGGGATTTGCCCACCTAGCCAGGAGAGCTAGAATTCAGTGCTACCTTGGACTGGGAAGAAAGTAAATATACTTACACTGAAAGGTGAAAGGCAAGAGAAATGATCAGAGACTTTGGTCTCTGGTGACCAGCACAGAGTCAACCACTCAGTAAGTGATTAATCATTGTATATTTGCTTAATAATAAATATTTACTGATTATCTGCCATGGTGCCAGCCCAGTACAGGGTGCTAGGGACACATAGATGGTTGTACCTAAACATCTGACCTGAAGAAATTATGTCTCAAAATGTCTAATCCCATCATAAGAAGGACTTGTGGGAAAACAGTGCAGAGAAGAGAGTACGCAAGCTGACGTGTCAAAGGCCTGCAGTGTACCAAGCATGGTACTTTGAAAACTATGAGATACAATTGTCCCCATTTTACAGGTGCAGAAATTGAGTCTCAAGGAGGCTATGATTTAATCAGTGTCACTGTAGCAGTCAGGTTGAGCTATGTTATGCTATAGTAACAATTAGCCCCAGAATCTTAGTGACTGAAAGCAAAGACTTATTTCTTGATCATTCTATGAATCTATTGCAGGACAGCTATGGGTTTTTCTTCTTATTTTCCTTATGTAGGAACCCAGGATGGTGGAGCAGACACAATCTGAAACTTTGCTGTTTGCCATGCCAAATGGAAAAAAACAATGCATTGGTCCTTAAAGTTCTTCTTTCTTAGTTCAAAGCAAGTCCCATGGCCACACTCAGCTCCCAGCTGGTGGGAAGATCATTCTTACCGCATGCCTGAGAGGAGAGCGCTGGAATGTTGGCCAAAAGCCCTATTGATTTTTGGTCTCTCAGCCGGTGGCAGAGCCAGAGTTTAAACTCAGGTCAGGCTCTCAAGTCTACACTGTTTCCAGTAGACCATGTGGCGCGGGAGGTGGGAGGTGGCCTGGGAGGTGGGAGAAGGCCTGTGGACCCTGAGTTTGCTGGCTTCTGCAATGGGAAATGGTCCCACCTTGATGGCAGTGACACTGTGGTCTGGGACCAGCCCCCTCTACTGTTCCAGCTCTCAGCACCCTTAGTCCTAGGTAACATCCCTGCTGTTCTTGAGAGATTTGCCAATCGCTGCTGTAAGTGGCCAGGCCTGAGAAAGGCTTCAGGCAGCCTCCTTCCCTGGGCTCTAGGAATAGGGACAGATCCCTGTGGCACATGCAGACCAGATGGTAGTAAAAGCCCCGTCATCAAGATGGAGTAAATAAACTGGCCATGATGTGAGGAAAACAAGGGGGTAAGAGGGCTGTAAAAGATCCCAGCAGGCAAAAAGAAGTCCCTTCCTTGAAAGTGGCTATATCAATCGGCTGTGGTTGCCATAACAAGATATCCCCACAGAGTGGCTTAAACAACAGATATTTTTTTTCTCCGAGTTTGAGGGGCTGGAAGTCCAAATTCAAGTTGCTAGCAGGGTTGGTTTCTGGTGAGGTCTGCCTTCTTGGCTTGTTGGTAGCCACCTTCTCACTGTGTTCTCATGTGGCCTTTCTTCTGTGTACGTGGAGAGACATAGCGTGCTGATGTCCCTTCCTCTTCTCATAGAGACTCCTGTCTACTGGATAGGGCCCCATCCTTATGACCGCATTAAACTATAATTGTCTCCTGAAAGACCCTATCTTCAAAAGCAGTCATTTTGGGGATGAAGGCTTCAAAATATGGATTTGGAGGGGACGCAGTTCAGTCCATGACAGCGAATTAAAAATTCCATATTTGAGAGATGGTGGATGGAGGAGGCAGGAAAAGTGGGCTTGAGTTCCTGGTTCTTGCAGTTATGACCTCTGTGTCATCTGCTTCACCTCCATGGCTCAGTTCCTCTATCCACAGAATGAAGAATGCTGAGTTCCATGCACAGCGTCAGGCATGTAGAGAACACACAGTTGATTCCCCCCTCCCTTCTGAGCCTCAGTTTCTCTCTTGTCCAGTGGACATGGCCATTCTCTATTCACAGAACTGTTCCAACAACCAGAAAAGTGAGGTTTCCTGAACATTTAAAAAGCTAGAGTTGCCTCAGAGATGTTATCATTGCTCTTCCCCTACCTCATGCCCAGCACAGAAGTTGGGACACAGTAGAAATAATAAATGCGTGTTGAAGGAATGATGAAGCAATAAAGATTTATTTATTTATTTATTTATTTATTTATTTAATTTAATATATATATATATATAGTTTTGCTCTGTTGCCTAGGTTGGAGTGTGGTGGCACGATCTTGGCTCTCTGCAACTTCTGCCTCCTGGGTTCAAGCAATTCTCCTGCCTCAGCCTCCCTAGTAGCTGGGATTATAGGTGCACACCACCATGCCTGGCTAATTTTTTGGATTTTTAGTAGAGATGGGGTTTCACCATGTTGGCCAGGCTAGTCTTGAACTCCTTACCTTAAGTGATCTGCCTGCCTTGTCCTCCCTAAGTGCTGGGATTACAGGTGTGAGCCAACGTGCCTGGCCTAGAGCAATGAAGTTCTAACAAGAGAATGAATAAGGTGCTTGGTGCATTGGAGGCTCTCCACCTATGCTGAGCCAGAATAGGTTAGTCTTGACCACTAGGGTCAAAGAATGACCAGGGAAAACAGCTGATGTGGGGCAGAAGACAGACCAGGAACACTGGCGACACATGCAGGGTTCACATCCTGGCCCCCAACATTTCCTAGATGTGCCATTTAGGGCAAGGTGGTATCCTCCCTGTGCCTCAGTGTCTCAGCCTCTAAAGTGGGTGTACTGGCCCCTTCTTTGTGTGAAGAGGAGGAGCAGGGTCCCAAAAATTAAACACATGAGTGGAACTCAATAAACAGTGTCTGGTATGGTTGAGATACATATCAGCTCCTTGTGGCCAATGGACATTCAGAGTAAATTCTTGTCCTTTTCAGCATCTTTCCCTGGGGTGGAGCTGCAGCCTGGTGGCCCCCTGATGATGGCATAGCAGCTATGCCCTCCTGAAATCAGTCATTCCACCTGAGCACCAACCTGAGCTCCTCCATCAATGACCTTTCCTTGTGCCTCCCTTCCTCTGCTAGTTCTTAGGCTGTGGATGATGTAGAATCATAGTGCTTTATCCTCAACAAGGTTCCTGATGGGAGGGTGTTTAAATTTGACCGATGGCTTAATATTTTGTCCTCGAGAGGAGGCAGTCTCCCTGAGGGGCCCTCTGGCTATGAGTCTTTGTAATGGCCCCTCTCTGAAGTACCTGGAAGTCATCAGGAGAAAAACAGTCCCTTCTAACCTTGACTTCTGTGCATGCCATTGATTTCTTACAAGCCCTCCTGATTTCTGCAGGTGCATTTCTCGAGGCCCTGTCTGAGGTTCCAGGGGCTCCCCATGGCTCCGGTAAATGTCCTGGTGGCTGCTTAGTTATTCCATCGCCCTCTCTTTATTACTCTTCCTCCCTCCTCATTATTCTTGCAGGACCATAGGCCGTGGGTGCATGAACTCCTTCTGGGCTGAGGCCCAGAGACGCCGCTGAACTGATGGATGTGCTTAATGGTGTTCACAGTCCAGATGGCTGGAGGCGCCATCAGGATGCCCTCAGCCATCTGGGGGTCCCGGCTGGCCTTTTAGTTGTATTCAAACCAAGTTTTATTAAGCACCCACTGTTGGCTGTGGCTATCCTTGGCAGTGGGGCAGCACTTTACAACTTACCACGTCTACTCTTCATGTGCTTAATAAGCATTCCCCATTCATTTACTCATTCATTCCCCATTCATTCATTCATTCATCATGTTTATTGAGCATCTATTATACAGTGTGCAGTGCATAAGGGCTATATGCTTCCTAGTGTTAATATAAAATGGTCCCTGTCCTTTACAAGCTATGAGGGAAAAGAAAGTCACAATATCTCATTCAATGAGTGAGAAAGGAAAGCATTTTGGGAGCCCATAAGGAAAGACATTTAGTTCAGTAGTTCATGTGTTGAGAGCACAAGGTGGGAGGTATTAGACTAGGCTTCCCAGAAAGGGTACTGCCCATGCCGAGTCTTGGGGGATCCACAGAACCTAGGTAAGCCAAGAATGCCATCAGGAGGAAGAGGGGGCAGGGGGAGATGACAGCACAGGCAAAGGCTTAGAGGCATGGTGCATTGTGCAGTAGGGCATTACAGGTTGTTTGGTTTTTCTCGGGGTAATGGGTCTGTTTAAGGGGTGTCAGGAGAAGACAATATGAGAGTTTCCCTTGGTAGAGCACTCCTTCCCTTATGTAACAGTAAGAATACATTGCTGTGCAGAGAGCCGTGGATGGGTTCTTGCCTATGAAAACCTAGAATATGGTTGTGGAATGAGGTGGCCTTTTCGTCTCAAGGACGGAGCGGGGCAGTAAGTTGGCAAGGGCCCATACAGTGGTTCTTGTGTCAGCCCTTTTCCTTCCAAGCCCTGGTCCTGAGCTTTGGTTAAGGACTTGGACTCTAGAGGGGCTGCCTTAGACCTTCCTTTCCTTGTTCTGCCTGCCCTGTCTCCAGACACAGCACAAAGCTGGGAGGGCATCCTTACTTGGGCCGGTGGAGTGGGAACCACTGGCCTCAGTGTCAGGGCCTGGCCAGCGTTGGTTCAGCCCCTGACTCCAAGTGAGACCTTGGGCAAATGACTTCTCAAATTCTTGGGGTGGGGTAGGAGGCTGTGAAATTAGGTGAAATGTCTCCCCGAGATCTGCCCATCATGATTTTGTGCTTCTAAACATACAACTAGATCTCTGACATTGTGTTAGTTAATATGTTATTAACCATTCATTCCTAGAAACCCAATTTTTTTTTTTTTTTTTTGGCCAAATAACCCTAAACCAGTAAAATATTTGGCTGATCCAAAAGCAAAATGGAGTGAGGCAGATAACGATTGTGTTATTCTGTTTTCTAAGATCACAAACTTTAGAGACTTGTATATTATAGTTACACAAAGTTGGGCAAATTACCTCTAATCCCCATTTTTCTTGTCGCTAAATTGATGCTACAAATAGTGTACTCTTCATAAGGAGAGTGCTGAGTAGGGCTGCCATGTACAGTTGTGCCTGTCACACACTGCCTAAGAGCGCCTGGCTGAACGGCAAACAGGGGCAGAAATCCGGCCCACGCTCTGCTCACCAAGCCATGTGTCCTATCCTAGGTCCCTTACAAATGTACAGTAAGGGTTGGTGGCTGCCCTGGTCTTTAGCATAGCGTCTGGCCCAGAAATAAGTCCTCATTTTATTTACTTTTCTTGTGAGGAAAATTAATATTTGAGGACCTACTTGAACCCAAAGCCTCAGTATCCCCATCTGTCAAGTGTAGGAAGTAGGTTTGTTCATGTCTGCCATTCTCACGAACTTGGATCATCTGTGTGATTTTCGAATCTAGGAGATGAGGACTCAGCCTTGAAACTGATTGTGCATTTCTTCCCAAGCACATGCTCAAGCTGATTTGAGTCCTGAAGCCTGGCATGGATGAGACTTCCTGGTTGCATAGGCCAGTTTAATGGAGGGAAGCTTATTTCTCCACCCCAGGTTTGCCACCAGAGCCCCAAGTGAGGCATCTGGATGTGTCTTGGCAGCTAATGGAGACATAAGTCACTGCTTTGGTGAATTTCACCAAGGAAGCAAGGATGCTGTTATGAAGGACCCTCTGCCAGGCTGTTCTAAAGAGTCAGGGGTAGGGGTGGGTAGAAAGGAGGATGGTCTCCTGTGTAGTCCAGAAGAACCACATCCAGGAGGGATTACACCCCCTCAAAGAACCAGTCTGTGAATTTGTAAAAATTCCTTTCCAGTCGCTATCTTTCCTTTCCTCCTTCCTCTCATCATGTAACTTTTCTCCAATGAAGCCTACGCTTGAAGTGAGTTGAAGCAGGGTTTTCAGAACCTGAGCGACTCAGGCTGGAGGTTTTCAGGCACTTTCAAGCAGAATCTGGTCTGGCTGGCTGCCAAGTGCTCAGCCCGCCTCCAAGGCCCTGACCTAAAGGCTGCTGGACCCTCACTGGGCTTGGGATTGAGTCCTCTGTTTGGTGAGTCATCTGCCAAAGCAGCACAATTAGTGAAAACTGCCTCTGGTGGAGCCAGCTGCATTTGCCCACCAGGGCCTGTACTGGGGCCTCCTCCTCATTAGCCTTGACTTGGTCTCTGGTAGTGAGAGGAACTGGTTCTTTGATGTTTGACACCTGCCTCTGGCTGTGAGTCCCAGAACCACCAAGCCTGGCTGTTCTCCACCTTCCAAAGGCTAGGGCATGCAACCTGCTCCACTCTCTCCAGTGTGTTTTCCACTGCGATCTCCTATTCTCTGTTTAACAGTGGCGGGAGTATTCTGGCTTAACCCAGAGACTGACATCAGTCCACTCTATTGCTTTTCCAACCTCCTTTCCCCCAGGGCCCAGCACAGTGGCAAATCAATGACTTTAAAGACTGATCCATTATGAATACTGAATATTACCATATCTTTACTCCCTTCTCATATGATAGTATTATATATCCATATGCCTTTGCCATATGACTTTGCAGTATCTTTCTATAGGAAAGGTATATTTATCTCAGTCTCATTTCTCTTTGACTTTGGACCTGGCCGTGAAACTTGTTTTAGCCAATAAAATGCTAGTAGGTGTGGCAAAAGCAGGTTTTTCTTGAAACAGGGTCTCACTCTGTCACCCAGGCTGGAGTGCAGTGGCACCATCACGGCTCATTGCAGTCTTGACCTCCCAGGTTCAAATGATCCTCCCACCTTAGCCTCCCAAGTAGCTGGGACTACAGGTGTGAGCCATCACACCTGGCTAATTTTTGTATTGTTTTGTAAAGATGGGGTCTTGCTTTGTTGCCCAGGCTGGTCTTGAACTCCTGGGCTCAAGAGATCCTCCCACGTTGGCCTCCCAAAGTGCTGGAATTACAGGTTGAGCCGCTGTGTCTGGCTTAATTTGTGGAGTTTTGCTCAGACTCTTGCCATTCTGCCATTTGCTGTGAGAAGACAATGCCCATATTTGCTGCTAGTCTTGGAGAGAGACATGGAGCAGACCCCAACCTGCCCCACTTCCCCATAGCCAGAACAGTAAATCTACAGACTTAAAAGCAGTAAATAATGTTGCACCACTGAGAGTTTGGACTTGTTACACGGCGGGATTGCAGAAAAACATCTGCCTGTCATAGGGATCATCTGGGAGCCAGGGCTGTGTCGTATTTGCTTCTGGCTGTCTCAGATCTTAGGTATGTAGTAGAAATGCCAAAACAATTTGCTGAATGGAAACAGGGACAGGCAGGGTAAACTCTGGACTTACTGTGCTTGGTTGACACTTTGCTCTCAGTCTGGGTCCAGACTCCCAAGTTCAATCCATCACCAAGCCCAGTGGAATCTGCTGCTAAGATACAGCCCAGATTTGAGTGTGCAATCTCACAATTGTAAGGTATTGAATCAAATTGTTATGCCACTCTATAAACAAAGTAAAAACACTTCAACCCATGGATCCTGAATGTGCCCTTCCTCTAAGCCCCTGACATTGGCTAAAACATGAATGGGAGGATCCAGGAAGGCAGAATAGCAGTCAGCCTAATGGCATATCGTGTTCCTTGGAGAGTTCCTCTGGTCTGTTGAAATAGTTCAGATCTGACCAAGAGAGCACTAGCCTGAGAACTCAGGGTTTTGAGTTTGCATCCTGCTGCTACTTGGACTTGCTCTGTGACACTGAGTGGATCACTTTCTCCCCCTGGTCCTCAGTTTTCCTATCTGCATAGTGGCCTTATCACTTACAAGCTGAGAAGGTAAGAAACTGAGAACAATTCACTAAACCTCTCCGAGGGTTAGTATCCTCATCTATAAAATGAAATACTGGCTGGGTGTGGTGGCTCACACCTGTAATCCCAGCACTTTGGGAGGCAGAGGCGGGTGGATCACTTGAGGTAAGGAGTTCAGGATCAGCCTGGCCAACATGATGAAACCCTGTCTCTACTAAAAATATTAAAATTAGCTGGGCATGGTGGTATGTGCCTGTAGTCCCAGCTACCCGGGAGGCTAAGGTAGGAGAATCGCTTGAACCTGGGACGGGGAGGTTGCAGTGAGACGAGATCACACCACTGCACTGCACCCTGGGCAACAAAAGCAAAACTGTCTCTCTCCAAAAAAAAAAAAAAAAAAAAGAAAGAAAGAAAGGAAAGAAATACTGCTGCTCACCTCTCCAAGTTAAACAAGAATGGAATAAAATGACAAATGCAGCCAATAGTTCACTGCCTGGACACACAGTCCAGGGGATGCTGCTCGTAGTTATTATTTATCATTATTATTGTTTATTTCTGAGGCAGAGTCTGCTCTGTCATCCAGGTTGGAGTGCAGTGGCATAATTGTAGCACACTGCAGTGTCCAACTCCTGGGCTCAAGCCATCCTCTCATCTCAGCCTTTTGGCTAGCTGGGACTACAGGCATGCACCATCACGCCTGGCTACTTTAATTTAATTTAATTTTTTTTTTTTTTGTAGAGATGAGGTCTCACTGTTACCCAGGTCGGTCTTGAACTGCTAGCCTCAAGCAGTCCTCCTGCCTCAGTCTTCTAAAGTGCTGAGATTACAGGTGTGAGCCACTGCCCGCTACTGATAACTACTAACAACAATAGTAAATGGAAAATGACCTATTTCAAAACAATGTCATAGATTAGCAGAGCCTCTCCAGTGAAATAAACTTGCTTATAACTATCTTGAAGAAAAGCAGAATAATCAATTCACATAACCTGAAAGGTCAGGGGTTGAGCCAGGGCCTCATATACATTGTCATCTCTCTCACTTTCCTTCTCTATCTCCCTCTGCTTTCACCCCCAATCCCTTCTTGCCTTTGCCTGAAGGATGCCCTTCATACCTTTATAGAATGTGATTGGCGTAAGCCCAAACAGAAATAGGACAGTTTTCCTTCCAAGCTATGATTCTGATTGGCTGCCCTTGGACACATCACTGTTGCTGGAGGATGAAGAGCCACATTTGGCTGCAGCTGAATGTGAGCCTTGCACTGCAGCAAGTGTGTGTGAGGTGCGCTGTCCCCAGCATTCTCTCCAGAACACTGCAGCATGAGGGAGGTGTGGCTCTCTAAAGGAGATGGGCTGGGCTGCCCCTGAATGCTCTGCCTGACCTGTCTGGGACAGTGTGCGAAAGCTTCAAGCCACTTGGTTCTTGGTAGATTTCATTTGGCAATTCAAGATTGGGGGATATCCCCATAGACCTCTTTGCTGTAGGATGACTAGTATAGACTGTCAGGGATAGGAGGACCAGGTGGATTCAGCAGCAGTGATGTCTTGGATGATGAAAGGATTACACAGCAATTTTTGTAAAAGCGGAATTGTCTGACATATACACGTGCAGAAAGCAGAGGTTGGATATTATATAACATAGTAAGCCAACTTGTGTTTACATGACTGGGGAAGGCCTCATGCTTCTTTGTTTTTTATTGTTGTTGTTTTTGTTTTGTTTTGTTTTGAGACAGAGTGTCACTCTGTCTCCCAGGCTACAGTGCGTTGGCATGATCTTGGCTCACGGCAACCTCTGCCTCCTGGGTTCAAGGGATTTTCCTGCCTCAGAGTCCTGAGTAGCTGGGATTACAGGCGGCACACGTCACCACCTGGCTAATTCTTTTGTATTTTTAGTGGAGACAGGGTTTCACTATGTTGGCGAGGCAGGTCTTGAACCCCTGACCTCAGGTGATCCAGCCGCCTCAGCCTCTCAGAATGCTGGGATTACGGGTGTGAGCCACCATGCCCGGCCAGGGCTCATGCTTCTAAATGGAAATGGGTCAGCCAGCAGCACATCCCTTGTCTCTGCTCTGTCTCCCATTGCCTTCCCCTATGACTCCTCTAGGTGGGGCCTCATCTCTGCCCCTTTAGACCTGGCTCTTTTTTTTCGGTATGCCACCTCTCTCTGCCTCCCTCCTGCCCATGTCCCATGGAGCTGCAGGTGCAGCTCTTACTGCGTTCCCCTGTTTACAAGCCTCTGCCGATTCTTATTACCCATTAGAATAAAGTGTCAGAAACTTCCTTATTTTCATATAAAACCCTTACTTTGCCCTCTGCTGCAGACCAGAATAAGTACATGTTGGAATATGACTGACCTGGATTTGAGTCTTGCTGCTTCTTTCATGTGATTTTGAATTGGACATTCATCGTCTCTGGGGCTCGGTCTCCTGTAAAATGAAGTTAAAATCTTTCTCTTCTCTCCCTCCTCTGTCTCTCTTTCTTCCTGCTCTCTTTTCGTTCTCTTCTACTCTCTCTTCCCCACTTTCCCTCTCTCTGCCCTCTCTGTTATCTTCATTCCTATCATTCTCTCCTCTCTTCTACTTTCTGTCACTTTCTCCACTTCTCTTTCTCCATTTCTCTTTCTCTCCCTTCCTCTCTC
>NW_012103354.1:1074838-1118655 GCF_000951045.1 Mandrillus leucophaeus
TTTTTTGTATTTTTTAGTAGAGACAGGGTTTCACCATGTTGGCCAGGATGGTCTCGATATCCAGACCTCGTGATGCACCTGCCTCAGCCTACCAAAGTGCTGGGATTATAGGCATGAGCCACCGTGCCTGGCCAACTCTTGGATTTCTTTAGTGATAGGAGTATCTTTGTTATGCAGGATCCCCTTGGATCACACCTGAGTTTATGCTGAAATGAGATGACTTGGGCTGGAGGTTGGTCACCAGGAAGACCAATTAGGTAGTTAGGTTGGAGCTTGGAGCCAGCCTTACTTCCAGTAAGGTGAGGGAGGATGGAGATTGAGTTATCAATCATGTCTATGTAATGAAACCCCAATAAAAACTCTAGACACTGAAGCTCAGTGGAGCTTCCTGGTTGGTGAATACACTGATGGGCCAGGGAGTGGCAGGCCCTGATTCTACAGGGAGAGGGCATGGATGGATGGATGAACAGATGGATGGAGGGATGGATGGAGGGATGCATGGAGGGATAGAAGGATGGATGGATGGATAGGTAGATGGATGGATGGATGGATGGATGGATAGATGGATGGATGGATGGAAAGGTGAATAGATGCATGGAGGGATGGATGGATGGATAGGTGGATGGATGGATGGATGGATAGGTGGGCAGATAGATGGATAAATGGGCAGATGGACAGGGAGAGGGTACGAAAGCTCCATATTCAGGACCTTCCTGGGTCTCACCTTGTTGTTTGACTGGTCCTGATTTGTATCCTTTATAATAAAATTATAGTAATAAGTATAGTGCTTTCCTGAGTTCTGTGATCTATTTTAGTGAATTATCAAATCTGAAGGGAATGCTAGGAGCCTCCACATGTGTAGCCAGTTGGTCAGAAGGGCAGGTGATGTGGGACCCCACTTGAACTGGTGTCTGAGGTAAAGATGGTCTTGTGGAGGACGGAGCCCTTATCTTCTGGGGTCTGCACTATGGGTGGTTAGTGCCAGAACTGAATCACACTTCACCATTTTAGGTTGAAATAAAATAATCTTCCACAAGACTGCCCAGCTCTGGGCTCTACTCTTGTGACATCCCTTTTTGTCTGGATTGTTCCTCTGCTCCTTATTTGACCAGAAACTCTTATTCAGCCTACAAAACTCAGTCCAGATGCCCAGCTCTTAGAGGTTTTCTTTCTCAGCTTCTTCTTACGGAAAATTTCAAACATATGCAATTAGGGAGAATAATACAACCAACTCTCATGCACTCATTGCCAGCTTCAACAAGCACCAACTTCCTGTTGTTCGTGTTTCATAATTTACCTTTATGTTCGGGTGTATACTTTCGCCCACACCCGAACTTTCAGAGGCTCCTCATGGTCTCTGCAGTGAAACCAGGGTGCCTTCTGGGGTCAAGGAAGTGAAAACTAGGCCAAGGTCATCCTTCAGGGAGTGTGGCAGACCTGGGGTTTAGCTGCCTTGCATCAGTGACTTGTATGCAGAGGAAAATGAAATGAGAAATGCACTTACATAAAATCTGAATTGGCACGACAAGCAAATTTACAGAGAGAACTGCGTGTCGTTTGAAATAATAAGACCAGCATTGTTTAGAAGGCAGCAGATGGGAAAGAGCACACGTCTCGTCAGCCAGAACTCGGGTTTATCTAACAGCCCCGTGTCAGTTCAGTTCACCAAATATTTCTCCATGGGTGAGGGGGTGGGCTGGACTTCACACCTACTCTGGAGGCTGGATATTAGCAAGGAAGTGGTAATGAGCAGGGGAGTGAGGAAGAGTGGGGAGGAATGGTGGGAAGAAAGGGGCTTCCAGGGATTGCTGACATATTATCTTTCCTCTTAAAGAATTTTACTCAACTCTCTCCCTCCATCCCTTCCTCAGCTGCTCGTGGAGCTCTAGCTGTGCCAAAGCCTGGGCTAGGAGGTGGTGATGGTGGTGGTGGTGATGATCATCATGATAAAGATGATAATGATAAGAATATGTAATAATAAGCACTTACATTGACTTTAGCATGTGGCAGGCACGGTTCCAAATGTTTCACATGTACTCACTCATTTCATCCTCACAAAAAAACCTATCAAGGTCAATTGTTATATTATCTCATTTCCAGAGAGGAGACTGAGAAACAAAGAGATGAAGTCACTTGCCCAGAGTAGCAGAGCTACTAGACTTGCAGAGAGGAATAAAGCACATGGCTGCCAGCTTGCATGGGCTCCCACAGGCCAAATTTAGATCAATTTTTGAGCATCAAACAGAACAATACTATATTCATGACTCTATGGTTGATAATAGACCAGGGGAGAGAAAAAGAGAAAGAGAAAGAGGGAGAGAGAGAAGAGGTGGGGGAGGAGAGGAGCTCTTCTTTACAGAAAAATGCCAACTAATCAATGTAGATAGAATGAGAAAATTATCATTTTTCAACCTCCATTGCAATAATATATTCAAGCAAGGAGCACAAGGGATGCTGAAACTGTCATGTCAAAGGTGCTGGGGAACAGTATATCCTTATGGTTTGAAAGAATCACCCCGCATGTTAACTACACATTACAAAGGAAAAAATGGACCTTTACCAGTGGAGAGACCTGGTATTCATCACCTTAACTAAATGATCAAATGTAGCATCACCAAAAGTCGGGATATCTGACATTATGAGCTTTTTTCTATGATACAGTAAGAAGTTGAAGCCATCGTCTACATGGTTTTCTCACTAAAAATGTTGCTCTGAATCTAATCACAAGGAAACAAGTAGACAGATACACATGTGGGACATTCCATGAGACAACTGGCTCGGACTCTTCAAAAAACCAACAGAAAAAGTCACAGTCACAAGAAATAGACAAAAAAGGTATAGATGTGTGTGTCATGTGTGTAGGTTTGTGTGTATATGTATAATGTGTGTAGGTATGTGCATGTGTGTATATGTGTGTGTATGTGTATATACATGTGTATATGTGTATATGCATGTATGTATGGATATGTGGGTATATGCATATGTTTATGTTTGTGTATACACATGTGGGCATATGCATGTGTATGTATGTAGGTATGTGTGTATATGTACGTCTATATATATGTATGTGTGTGTTTTTCAAGGCAGAGCTTTTACACTTTAACATGTATACAAATTCCCTGGAGATCTTGTTAAAAGGTAAACTCTGGTTCAGAAGGTCAGCAGGTGGACTGAGGTTGTGCCTTTCTAACAATATCGAAGCTGATACTGCTGCTGCTGTTGTGACAACCACAGTTTGAGTACAGGGGTCTGGATTTAGAGAGGTTGGAGAGCATCACCAAATTCAATGCATGGGCTTTCATTGGTCTTAGACTCAAATAAAACTATGAAGGACACTGTTGGAGCAATTGGGGAGATTTGAATATGGATGATATATTAGATGGAATTATCAACTTCCTGTGAAATTTCTTATGTGATTATGTAGGGGAATGCCCCTATTGTTAGGATGAAGGCCAAAATACTTTCAAGTGCTTTGCCCAGCACGCACATACACAAAGAAAATGTGTAGAACATTAATAGAGATCCAGTGAAGAGGATATGGGAGTTTGTTGTACTTTTCTTCAGTTTTTCTGTTGGGCTGAACATTTCGAGAAAAGTCCTAGGGAAAATGAGGTTGGGGGTAAGGAATGCCTATGTGGACTGCTGAGAGGTGGGAGCAGGTGTGTCTAGGATTTCAGATGGTGAACTCAGGGGGTGGGCAGGATGGTGGAGGGGTGGCAGGTGCTAGACAAGTAGCTGAGGAGTCTCAGTCTTGAGGGTTCTGAGTTCATGGTGGAAGCTGACAGACTCCGGCTGGTCATGCATGGGCCTTCAGGCACACATCACTCTAACTCAGCTCACAGGGCCCCAATAGGATCTGCCCACAAATTAATCCATTGGGCAAATACTTATTGAACACCAGGCACCAGGGAAGGTATTGGGGAAGTGGAGTGGACAAGGCAGGTGTTGTTCCTGGCCTCAGGGAGCTCAGGTACAGTCTGGAAACACGACAGATCAAGTAAAGGGCTGTTACATAGTGTAGGTAGGGCCACCATGGGAGGGTAGGCAGAGCTGGGTGGGCTCACTGTGTGGCCTCTAATTGTCCCATGGTAGCCGAAGCTTCCTAGAGGAAGCATGCCTTGGTGGGGAGGGGGACGCTCAGAAGCAGGGATGGGGCAAGAGGGAAGGGCTGATGTGTCTGGTCAATTGCACAAGAACAGGGTCAGGTTCACCATTTACATGATCGGGGCTGCTTCTCTTCTCTATCAGCTGGTCTTTGTGTCTGCTGTGGGGCACTCTTAAGGAGGGGGCAGTCCTATGTCCTAGCAGTCATTCAAGGGGAAGGGAGGTGCACATGAGAGGGTGTGGGGTTCCCCAGGGAGGTCATGGGGTTATGGGTCTCTTCGTCTTGTGAGTCCTGGGAGAGGCTAAGCAATGAGTTAGAATACGTACAGATGACTCAGCCAGTGTGACCAGATGGAGGTGAAGGCTGGAGCCAGAAGGGCTAGCTTAAGGTCGGGAACCCAAAGGAGCAGGGACTACAAATGAACAGTAGCCAGAATTGGTGGTGTTCACTCTGGGTCCCCAACACCTAGAAGAGCAGTTGACACATGAGTTAAGCACGTGAGTCTGCCAGCTGGTAAGTATTGGGGCTGTTCCCATCGTCTTCTCTTACCCATGGCACTACTTTTATGAGTGATAACTTAATTAGATACATATCTTTCATAGTTATTCCTACACTTAAAGGGTTACATTGTTTTCTAAGATAGGTCATGAAAAACTGCAATCCTCCACCTTTTCTTCATTTCTTCTTCCCTGGAGCAATCACTTTCAACTCTTTTAGTTGATTCTTTTGGCATGCATTTCCATATCTCTAATCCCATGTCCATATCATGTCTCTTGACTTCTCAGCTTTCAACATTATCGGACGCTGTCTCATCTGTGAATGATGGGGTGTAGTTGTCTCTCACCCTCATGCATTCTTTCAGTGCCTCATCCTCTCAACATGATTATATCATAGTGTCCATTGGCTTGATCTTCAGAGTTTGCATTCTTTTGACCATGCAAATGATATCCACAGCTGAGCCATCATTATGGTCTGATTGTTTTTTCTTGCCTACAGTTTCAGGAGAGAGTTATTTTAAAAGATGAAATGCTAGATATAAGCATAGAAGGAGGAGATTTAGACAATTAGCAGGGATTTGGGGGTAGAATTAACAATTCACACCTAGAAACTAAGCACATGAAAATAAAGCGATGATTAAATCGAGGGGTAAATAAAAAAAAGTTGTGCAAATGAAAAAAAAGTCACCATAGCTCCTGTATTAGTCTGTCCTCACACTGCTAATGAAGACATACCTGGGACTGAGTAATTTATAAAGGAAATAGGTTTAACTGACTCACAGTTCCACATGGTTGGGGAGGCCTCACAATCATGGTGGAAGGCAAGGGAGGAGCAAAGTCACATCATGCATGGCAGCAGGCAAGAGAGAGCTTGTGCAGGGGAACTTTCCTGTGTAAAACCATCAGATCTCATGGGACTTATTCACTATCAGAAGAACCACATAGGAAAGACCTGCCCCATGATTCAGTTACCTCCCATGGGGTCCCTCCCATGACATGTGGGAATTATGGGAGCTACAATTCAAGATGAGATTTGGGTGGGGACACAGTCAAACCCTATCAGCTCCCCACTCCCGTGTGGAGGAACTAAAGGGAGTCTGGAATTTTAGAATATTCACTGTGAGCCAGGAGCCAGGCTGTGATCTCCTACTGCTTGGGGAGAGAAGTAGTGGACAGTCAACCAACGTCTACAGAGTGCCACGCACTGGGTTAATGTGCTAAGTTGGACTTTATTCCGCAAGCTAGGAGACCTAGTGAAGGATTCCAGAGGTTCCTGGTGCAGAGCCTTTTGGGAACCCTGTTATGTAAATGAATTTGCCTCTCAGCTTCCTGAAGACTTAGGAGCCTGTTTCCTGGGGTCTAAGTCACTTACTCCTCCTCCACTTGCTTCCCTGCATCCCATATTTTATTGTCTCCTTGCTCACTATCTTTATGTTTGCTGGTTTATTTGCTTATTTCTTTTTAAAAATCCATTTATTTTCATTTCAATGAGATTTTGAGAGAGAGAAAAAGTACATATGAATGTAAAATTCCACTCTCCCTCCCCTGCTTTTTTTTTTTTTTTTTTTTTTTTTTTTTTTTTTAAAGACAGGGTCTATCTCTGTCACCCAGGCTGGAGTGAAATGGTGCAATCATGGCTCACTGCAGCCTCGACCTTCCTGGCTCAAGTGATCCTCTCACCACAGCCTCCCAAAATGCTGGGATTACAGATGTGAGTGACCACACCTGTCCTGAAGTTGCTCCTTTTTAAAACTTTTTCCAGTCGGGTGCGGTGGCTCACGCCTGTAATCCCAGCACTTTGGGAGGCCAAGGTGGGCAGATCATGAGGTCAAGAGATTGAGACCATCCTGGTCAACATGGTGAAACCCCGTCTCTGTGAAAAATACAAAAATTAGCTGGGTGTGGTGGCATGCGCCTGTAGTCCCAGCTACTCGGGAGGCTGAGACAACAGAATTGCTTGAACCTGGGAGGCAGAAGTTGCAGTGAGCTGAGATTGTGCCACTGTACTCCAGCCTGGGCAACAGAGTGAGATTCCTTCTCAAAAAAAAATTTTTTTTTCCCTCCTTTCCTGGCCTTGTTGTAACCTCATTTGTACAGGAAAGTCTTGTCTTTTTAGGGTATTTGGCGACTCGGGAATGGGGGCATAAATATATGCCCTGGCTCATTTTGGATCCAGGAACAGGGCTTGGTGGGCTTCCCCGAACTGTAGAAAGAGGGTGAGTGCTGTCTCACACCTAGGGACATCCCTATTCCCTTACTTCCCTGTTGTTCCTCTTAGTGCTCAGAATGCAGCTTCAACCCCCCACTTTGAACCTACATCATGATTCCTTTGTGTGCTTCAATGAATTCAACATTTGTGGGTTATAGTACTGTTTTGAAATTAATAGGGATTGGACAAGAGGGTGAAACAAAACAAAGCCCTCCCCCACCAAAAAAAACAAAACAAAACAAAACAAAACGTGTGGAGTTGAAGCAGCTCTGGGCTGCTCACCCTGACTGGGGAGCTTCCAGGGAGCAGGCTGCAAAGGCTTTCCTCTTTTGAAGTGGGCTTTCTGCTCTGTGAAATATTTAATGAAGGCACGTTGCAGACAGGGCTTGAGAAGGTCTCTGAACCTACTGGCCTCCCTTCTAAAGTGCGCTGCCCTGATTCTGTAACAAAGAGCTCGGAAGCGCTTGGAGGACTGGCTGGTGCTCGGCGGCCCTGGCGAGGTGTGTCCTCTCCTCTCGGTCAGGTTGGCGTTGACCCACCCGGCACCTGCTGCCCAGCGCTGTGCTGACCCTGATTGCGGGCGTCCACATTACCTCTGCTGAAGCTGTCTCAGGGTTTGTGATGTCCAGAATGAAACATTTCTTCCTGCTGTCTGCTCTGGATTCACCCGTCTCTGCTTTGTACTTGGGTGCCCTTTGTTCCATCGTCCTCACAGGGTAGAACTTAGATGCAGCACCCCCTCTGATGTGATCTTTCCATTTACAGTTTTACCCAGTTCCATTTCATTGCTTCTTACCCGATTTGGTTCTGAGATACATAAAGCTACCCTCTTCTCTACAAGCACTTTCATGTTGCTTCTCAGCTACTTTATCTTAAAGAGGGCATGCTTCACCATCTCCCCATGCTTCGTGTTTGCCGGAAGACGAGCCTTCTTCCCAGTCCAGCCTTGTCCTAAGTTAAAGAATGCTCTTCCTCAGGGCTGGGTATGGTAGCTCATGCCTGTAATCCCAGCACTTTGAGGGGGCCAAGATGGGAGGATCATTTGAGACTAGCCTGGGCAGCATAGCAAGATCCCATCTCTGAAGAAAAATTAAGAAGAAGAAGAAAAATAAAAGAATCTTCTTTCTCAAACAGAAATTCAGCCATATCATTTCCTAGCATACTTCGCTGCTTCTACCCTGGCAAATAGAATAAATATACTCCAACTTAACCTGCATGAGGCATTCAGGAAACATTGGCTCACTGTATGAATCCATGTCGCGTCCACTGCCTGTCTCTCTGGGTTTACAGCCCATGACTTTCCCAATCAGACAGAATATTTGAAAACGCCTGACTCTGTTTTGTTCCCCACTTATCTCCCGCTATTTTGTCCCTCTATTCACTCGATTGATATGCACTGGGTGTCTGCCATGCACCAACTATTCATCCGGATCAGCACTGTCCGATAGATGTGCAAGCTGCTTATGTAATTTTAAATTTTCAGGTAGCCAGAAAAGAAAGGTTAAAAAAAATGGTGAAATAAATTTCAGGAATTTATATTTAATCCAGATTTTCCAAAACATCGATATGTAACAAAAATTCTTTTTTCTTTTTTATACTGTCTTTGAAATCACTGTGAATACTAAATTTGAGTCACATGTCAGTGCTCAATGACCACATGTGGCTACCATATTAGATGGTAGGACTGTAGGTGATGGGATTCAGCAGTGAGCAGGGTGTATGGAATTCCCCTCATGGAGTTTACATTCTAGTTGGAGAGAGATGATAACACAATGATATGTCTATAATATCAAGTGGTCACCCTTTCTGTGTCACCCCTCCCCACTCCTGTAAAGCAAAGCCCCCTGAGGACTGCTTCTGTATATGGTAGTGGTAAAACCATCAAATGAAGGTTTCAGTCTCCCCTCTGCCCCTTACTACTGTGCTGGATGGGATCACTGGCCCCAGTGATGTCCATGTCCTAATCCCTGGGACCTGTGAATATGTTACCTTACATAGCATAAAGGGCTTTGAAGATGTGATTATGACTGAGGACCATGAGATGGGGGAGAGAATCCTGGATTATCCAGAGGGCCTGATCTAATCACACGGGTACTTAAAAGTCAAGCACTTTTCCTGGCTGCAGAGAACCAGAGAGACTGAAACGTGAGAAGGGACAGCCTGTATTGCTGGCTTTGAAGATGAAGGAAGGGGCCATGAACCAAGGAATGGGGTGGCCTCTAGAAGATGAAAAAAAGCAAGGAAATAGATTCTCCCTTACAGCCTCCAGAAGGAACAAGCCCTACTAATACCTTGATCTTAGCCCAGTGAGAACTGTGTTGGACTTCTGACCCGCAGAACTGTAAGATGATAATATGTATGTTTTAAGTCACTAAATTTGTGATGATTTGTTATAGCAGTTATAGAAAACTAACACACTAGCTTTGGGTGTAAGTGATGAGTAATTCACCTTTCTGAGACTCAGAAGTTCATTATATCTATCCTATGGGATTTTTCAGTGGATTAAAATGAGAGACCACCTGTAAAGCATTTAGCCCAGTGCCCAGCCCATTATAAATGCTCACCTACTGTCAGCTAAAACAACGTGTGTTATGGTTTCTCAAAATGGTCAGCCTGGAGCAGGAAGTTTGTAAATGTATGCTGAATGAATGCTGAATAGACTGGCCTCTGACCTTGCCTTCCATGACATGGTTGTTGGCTTCTTACAGATCATCTGCTTCATTGTTTTCCAGATTGTGGTACCCAAGGAGATTTGGGTGGTACACAGTCAAACCTGTTCTATTTGAGCAGTTATGCATTTTAAAGTGCATTGGGAAGAGTGGGCTGGCATATCAAATTCATTATTCACAGATAAAGGACAACAGAGAAAACCTATTTTTAAAAAGTGGCATACAAACACTGGTTCCCATGGTGAGGGTGGCAGGTAAGGGACTGAAACCATGATCTAGGCAGCTCTCTTGTTCTACAGATGAGGAGATTGAGGCCAAGGGAGGGAAGATGAGGGATGGGCCACATCCATTCCATGTGTGCCTGAGAGGTTGCATCTCTCAACTCTCTGGCTACTGTTCTTCCTCAGATCCTGAGCTATTTTGAGTTAGGACCAGCCTTTTGGATTCCTTAGAAACCAATGCCTAATCTTCAGGCATGGAAAACTTTTCAGCTGAATCTCCCTCCTGTTACAGAACGAAGAGGCATCATTGTAGAAGAGACTCAGCTGATCCCAGTTTTACTTACCTCGTCTCCAACAAAGGACCAGGAAATGTGCACACAGGACCTCGGTATCCATCTGAACTCTTTTTGATTGTCAAAAACTAAAATATAACTACTACTGGCTTAGACAGAGGAACATTTATTGGCTCATGGATTGCAAGGGAGAATTCATTGAAGAACTAAGCCCCAGGAAGAGAGGAGACCCAGCTAGACTTTGGGCACTGACCATACACGGATCTCAGACACTGCCATCCCTCTCTGCTTCTGTGTCATCTCTACTCTCTCCTGAGAATGACTGCCCACTGCTCCTGGCCTTCATGTCAGTCTCACATCTTCTGCTGCCAGATATCAGAGAGGGTCCGGCTCTGATTTTCAGTTCCAATGTGAAAAATCCCAGAGAAGGATTCTGATTGATCAGGCTTGGGTTGAATGTCAAACCCTGGACAATCAACTGCATTTAGTGGGCGCTGGGCAGGACCAAAGCTGAGGAAGAACATGGCTGCTATATTAATCTGTTCTCAGGCTGCTAATAAAGACATACCCAAGACTCGGGAATTTATAAAGGAAAGAAGTTTAATGGACTTACAGTTCCACATGGCTGGGGGTACCTCACAATCAGGGCAGAAGATGAAAGAAGAGCACAGGGACTTCTTACATGGCAGTGGGCAAGAGAGAGCTTGTGCAGGGGAACTCCCATTTATAAAACCACCAGATCTCCTGAGACTTACTTCCACAAGAACAGCATGGGAGAGACACACCCCCATGACTCAATTACCTCCCACCAGGTCCCTCTTATGACACATGGGAATTATGGGAGCTGCACTTCTAGATGGAGTTTGGGTAGAGTCACAGCCAAACCATATCAGCTGCTTTCTCTCAAGCCACAGGATGCTGTTCTGCAGAGAAGGTGCTGGTGGGGCCTGGCGATCAGACCCAACCAGAGACCACCTCTGGGTAAGCCTGTGGAATTGCAAAGCTTGTTTGCACAGCTCAGACCTCTGCTTCTCTATTTACTAGCCTTTTTACCTTGAAAACAATTCCAACTTCTCTAAGCTTCAGTTCCTCCATCTGTAAAAGTGGTAATAGAAATACTTATTTTGTAAGTTGTTAGGAGGATTGTGGGCAATAATGGGTGAAAATATCTAGTGTGGAAGAAGGGATCAAGAAATCTTTGCTTCCATCTTTCCCTAGTGGCCAATTTTTCTCCTGGATTTTTGCTTAAGAAGCAGATTTCTCAGCTTATGATTGAAATCCTTCTCTTATTCTTTCTTCCTGTTGATGGAAAAAAGTAAAACTAGTTCCCTGCTATAATTACTTCTAAGACTAGTTTTAAAACATACTGCGTTAATGATAATTGGAGAACACATAGGACATCAAAAAATATGTAGGTCATGCTAATAGTGACTGCTGGAGTTCCTGAAATAAACATGATGGAAACTGTCTGGGGAAACCACATTATGCAAAATGCTAAAATGAATGGGGAGGTGATGGTAAAGGGAGGCACTGGCTGCTTCTGAGTGAACTGCCTGAGGAGGGTGGCATCAGATCATGGGGCTCAAGAACAGCAGGGCTCAGCATGGACCAGGGTGGACTGCTCCCTTCAGAAGGGTCTCAGGACTTCTCTCTTGCAGAATGTCTGGGTGATGGCCTCTGACACTTAACAGACTTCTGAGGACCAGCCCAACTGGGTGATAAAGATATAAAGAAAGGCTTTTCATAGTGGAGACAACTCATTTCTCCAGGAGACGAGGAAAGCCTGGGAAACCTCTGAGTTATTGAGACGTTCTGCCTACTGGGGGAAAAACATTAAGTTCTGTCCCAACAGTCATCTTGAAAAATGCAAAAGGGTAATGAATCTAGGGTGCTAAGAGTAGAGAAGTATTGGGGGAAATTTGGCCCCCGATATTTTACGTGGGTCCTTTTCTGTTTTCCCTAAGCATCAGCTGGTCTGAGAAATAAAGGGAAAGAGTACAAAAGAGAGAAATTTTAAAGCCGGGTGTCCAGGGGAGACATCACATGTCAGCAGGTTCTGTGATGCCCCCAAAGCCACAAAACTAGCAAGTTTTTATTAGTGATTTTCAAAAGGGGAGGGAGTGTATGAATACTTGTGGGTCACAGAGATCACTTGCTTCAAGGGCGACAAAAGATCACAAGGCAGAAGGTCAGGGCAAGACCACAAGGTCAGGGCAAAACTGAAATCACTAACAAACTTCCATGTCCCGCTGTACATGCATTGTCATTGATAAACAAGGTTGAAGACCAAAAAACTGGTCTGACTAAAATTTGCCAGGCTGGAATTTTCTAATCCTAACAAGCCTGGGGGCACTGCAAGAGACTAGGGCGTGTTTCATCCCTATCTACATCTGCATAAGGCAGACACCCCCAGAGCGGCCATTTTAGAGGCCTCCTCTGGGAATGCATTATTTTCCCAGGGCTGTTAATTATTAATATTTCTTACTGGGAAAAAAATTTAGCAATACTTCTCTTGCCCGTTTTCAGTAATAAGAGAAATATGGCTCTGTTCTGCCCGGCCCACAGGCAGCCAGACTTTAAAATTACCTCCCTCGTTCCCTAAACATTGCTGTTATCCTGTTCTTTTTTCAAGGTGCCCAGATTTCATATTGTTCAAACACACATGCTCTACAAACAATTTGTACAGTTAACGCAATCATCACAAGGTCCTAAGGCGACATACATCCTCCGCTTATCAAGATAACAGAATTAAGAGATTAAAGACAGGCATAAAAAATCACAAGAGTATTAATTTAAAAAACTAATAAATGTCCCTAAAATCTTGACAATTTATATTCTTCTGCCATGGCTTCAGCCAGTCCCTCTGTTCGAGGTCCCCGACTTCCCCGCAACAGAAAAGAGATCATGAAGGAACAGGGAAAGAAGTAAAGTCCTGAGGAGAAACCTCACCCCTCCACCCACGCATGCACCACCCCTCTGTCAGCCGTCCACTCATCCATCTTCTCTTCCATCCACTTTGCTGAATACATAATTCAGTTCTATTGACCTAAGGTGGCAATAGGGTTAACTAGTCAGTGCTGGAGCAATGGAAACGAACTAAACAAGGCCTTTCCTACATCACAGACTTCACAACTTTATATTTTGCACAATGCACAGTGCAGGAAGGAAGCTTTTGTTCTGTACATGTAGCAACAAGAAAACAAGGAAAAAATATTTAGAATACATAGCACACACCAGAAAACCTGATCTATCAACTCAATTATCCCTGCTTATTCTTTTTTTTTTTTTTTCCTGAGCTGTATTCTAGAATTCCTTTGGGGAAATTCGCCAGATTCAGTTTGAATTGGGGTGCACGGGACAATTAGTTTTCCTGAAGTACTGGTTCCCTGCTACTTCCTTACCCTTCAAAAAATATTGCATTCTGACCTGCTAGAAATGACCAAGGCCCAGCCAGCCTGGTTCCAGCTCGCCCTTTGTGAACAGCGATGTGGGTGAGTGGAAAGGATGCTCGCTTGGGAATTCAGAGCCTGGGTTTCTAGTCCTTGCTTTGTCCCGTTAAACAAGTCACTTCCCCACTGTTGGCTGGGCTGTATAATTTCTCGGGTTTGCACATCACAAACATTCTAAGACCCTCAGACACTTCCACTTAGGCTCTCTGTGTGCCTTGGCCGGTGTGTCAATATCTGTGGGGCAACATTATCCACCCTCCTCACTCCAGAATGGGGGATTTTGCTTGGTGGATATGTCAGTAAATGTTTGAGTGAGCCACTTTATGCCACCTTTATACCACTTCCTTTTTTTTTTTTTTTTTTTTAAATAGATGGAGTCTCCCTCTGTAGCCCAGGCTGGAGTGCAGTGGTGCAATCTCGGCTCATTGTAACCTCTGCTTCCCAGGTGCTGGTTCAATCAATTCTCCTGCTTCAGCCTCCTGAGTAGCTGGGATTACAGGCATGCACCACTATGCCCAGCAAATTTTTGTATCTTTAGTAGAGATGTGGTTTCACCACATTGGCCAGGCTGGTCTTGAACTCCTGACCTCGTGATCCACCTGCCTTGGCTTCTCAAAGTTCGGAGATTACAGGTGTGAGCCGCCACACCCGGCCTATGCCACTTCTTTAAAAAACATTTTTCGAGAACGGTGGCTCATGCCTGTAATCCCAGCACTTTGGGAGGCTGAGGTGGGTGGATCACGAGGTCAGGAGATCGAGACCATCCTGGCTAACATGGTGAAACCCCGTCTCTACTAAAAATACAAAAAATTAACCAGGTGTGGTGGCAGGCACCTGTAGTCCCAGCTACTTGGGAGGCTGAGGCAGAAGAATAGCAAACCTGGGAGGTGGAGCTTGCAGTGAGCCGAGATCGGGCCACTGTGCTCCAGCTTGGGCAACAAAGCGAGACTCCATCTCAAAAAAACAAAACAAAAAAAACAAAACAACAACAACAACAAAAATTTTCTTTGTTGCCAACATAAAATACCAACAATGCCCAGGACTCATGAAGGACACCAAATGTAGCTAAGGATAGAAGGGAAAGCCATATGGCTCTTTAAAAATGTGTAAGTGCACCTCTACAGTGTGCCAAGCTCTGCATGTAGCCTGGGGCTCCATGGACAGATGAAGACCTGGTCTTACCCTTGAGGAGCTCACTTTCTTTCAGGGAGGTAAGCCAGTACACAAATGTTGATGCCATGAAAGAGCCACCAGGAAAATGCATCTGAGTGCAGAGGATGGAGTGGGCAAGGATTCCCAGATAAGGGAGCATTAAACCAGGGTCTTGAGACCTGAGTAGGAATGAGATGGGTACGAGGAGATGGAGAAGAGAGAGCTCAGCTTGAGAAGATGTGAGGGTGTGCAGCTGGGTGGCGGGTTTCAACTGTGGGTAAGTGGGTGCAGCTGGCATTCGGGGTTCACATGAGGAGTAATAGTCAAGAAGCAAATTCAACCTCAATCCGTTGTCAATGCCTCCCTTCAGAAGAGTTGCTCAGAGTGTGCCATTCTTCCTGATGGTCTGATCTCTCCATGGGAGATGCTCTTCCTGGCTGCATCTAGTCAGCCATCTACCAAACCCCCATAACAGGTAATTTATCCATATAAAAAAACTCACACATGTACCCCCGAACCTAAAATAAAATTTGGGAGAAAAAAAAAGAAGCAAACTCTTAAGGGCCTTGAATATTAAGCTAAGGAGCTTCAGGTTCAGGTTCATCTGAAACACAAAGAGATTTTGAAAGGTTTTAAGGAAGGGAATGAGATGGTTTCTTAGTTTGGGTTTCTCTGAAAGCAGAAACTAAGATGAGGATTTCAGTGCATGTGGTTTAAGTGGAAGGTGATCCCAGGAAACAGAGGGAGCATGGGAAAGCAATGCAACAATGTTATTGAGCTAGAAACTACCATGGGCCAGGCAGATCTTAATCTTGCTGGAGGTCCTTTAATGAATGATGTGGAACATGTCTCTGAATTGTCCTACAGAAGAATGGGAACTGGGGACATTGATGCACTGACTTCTATCCTTCATTAGCAGAAGGGCGCCCTCAGAAGCAGTAATTCCTTGCACATTGGGCTGCATCTACCGATGGATTAACTGGCTTCTGGAACTTCAGAGAAAGCCTAGAGCTAGAAAAGCAGAGAGACATCTCAGTGCATCCTTGAGGTGGGATGCTAGGTATGTGGACAGGACTATCCATCACTGCTGCCTTCAACTTAGGTGGGCTTTGGGGATATGGGACATCTGTTCTGCATATGGTCAGAGTTAGTTTTTAGAATGTCACTTTGGTCTTAGTAAGGAGTGTTAATTGGAGGGGGCAAGAAAAGTGGTAGGCAGACTGACTTTACGTGAGACATCCTCCGGTAGTTATTTCAAATCTCATCAGAGCTATTTGACTTGAATATTTATTGGTGTCAAGCCTGGTCCATCTACAGGAAAATGTCCAGGGAAGTAGTGAGAATAAGTTTATCTAGGAGGAAGGTGGAGGGTATGAAGGCAAAGTTAGCGTAGTCTGTGATAAAGGATGTTTTTCTCTCAACTCATTGGGTCTTGAGAATTTTCTCCTTGGTGGTGTTCAACAGCAAGAGAAGTAGAGTCAGACATCAAGAAGGCAATTGGAATTTTGACCATTCCTCTTTTCTAGAGCGTCTGGAGGACAGGTAAAAATTTATGGAGTGGGAACAACTCCTAGTTTTAGAGTCAGAACTTCTATCTTATTGCTGTGGTACAATTCAGGCCCACAGCTTGTTGGGGGGAAATTAAAGATTAAATCAGAGCTTTCAAATATCCTGTGGGGTATATTACTATAAATGTGGAGCATTCATATCAGATACCTTTGGTCCAGAAAAAGGTTACTTTTTTTTTTCTAGTAGAGAAATAACATTTAGACCCTACAGACCTTTGTCCTTGCGTTTCCAATGTCTACCATGTAATTGAGGTAATTCTTCTCTTTCTTTTACATTTTCTACCTGCTACTTGGAGGAAATAGCTCTCCATTGCTTTGAAGCCATCTTTCTCTAGACTTTAGGGCAAATAAATTCATTCCCATTGTCTGGCCCTAAAAATGCTGGGAAACTCAGGAAAGAGCAAGGTCAGCAGAGCAATTACTAAATTTTTACTGAAAGTGCTGGGCCATGGCTGTGGAGCTGAACTTTGTAGGAACTGGATAGAGAGTAATCCTATTTCCTATAGCTAGGCTGTCAAAGTGTCTGTAGTTACAGGTGTGTTGTGTGAGCCATTGCTTACGTGTTAGTAACACCTGTCTGCACTCAAGCTTTGCCCTCACTATCTGCATCAGAGCCTCTCACACACATGCACAGGCAGAGTAGTTACCATTGACGACACAGAACCATGCCTGACTTTCTTCCCTCTGCTTGACCTCTGCCTCCAAGGAGTTTTAGTCCATTCTTTCTCTGCGCACAGTCATTTTAATCTTCCTAGATCAACAATCCCAACATAATAATTGTATTGATGGGATAATGCACTCATGCCCTCCTTTCAATGATATTTTCATGGGATTCCATGCCTCCTAGGCACCCAATGAACATTTGTTGAGTGAGCAAATGAATGAATAGATGAATGAATGGGATGAAGCAAGATTCAAGGCATTGGAGAAGATAGCACTAAAATGTTAATGGTGATTAGGACCAGCTATATAATTAGCAGACCCAATGCAAAATAAAAATGCAGGGCCCTTCATTAAAAAAATTAAGAAATTCAAGATATGACAGCAGAGGCTTAAATCAAGCATAGGAACCTTCTGAGTGCAAAGTTTTTGTGGCTGCACAGGTTAGATGACCACGAAGGTAGTCTTGGTGATATTATCTTTGAGGACTGGGATTATGGAATAAATATTTCATATTTCAAAAATTCTGTGTCAGGAACATACTTTTAATCAGAAGAAAGCTATTCTAAAATAAAACCTATATGGCCAGGTGCGGTGGCTCATGCCTGTAATCCCATCACTTTGGGAGGCCGAGGTGAGGGGATTGCTTGAGGCCAGGAGTTCGAGACCAGTCTGGCCAACATGGTGAAACCCATCTCTACTGAAAATACAGAAATTAGCTGGACATGGTGGCACATGCATGTGATCCCAGCTACCTGGGAGGCTGAGGCAGGAGAATCGCTTGAACCCGGGAGGCAGAGGTTGCAGTGAGCTGAGATCATGCCACTGCACTCCAGCCTGGGTACTGAGTGAGACTCCATCTCAGAAAAATAAAAACAATAAAACCTATAGAATATGAATGGCTGGCTGGGCATGGCGGCTACTGTCTGTAATCCCAGTGCTTCGGGAGGCCGAGGTGGGCAGATCACTTGAGGCCAGGAGTTCGAGAGCAGACTGGCCAAATGGCAAAATCCTATCTTGACTAAAAATACAAAAATTAGCCAGGCATGGTGGTGCATGCCTGTAATCCCAGCTACTTGGGAGGAGGCTGAGGCACAAGAATTGCTTGAACCTGGGAGGCAGAGGTCGAAGTGACGTGAGATCATGCCACTGCACTCCAGCCTGGGCAACAAAGCAAGACTCTATCTCAAGAAACAAACAAAAGAATACAGCTGCATATACACTGGACCATGAATTGGGAGATGATCTGGATTCTAATCTAGATTCTCTTGCCACTTCACCCTTGATGAGTCTTTGCACAATCTGTGTTTCTCAATTGCCTCCCCATTAGCATTTCTGGAATGGCGAGGAAGAGGTCTGAGGCTTCCTATGCCCTATGAGTCTAGGATGCTAGCATAATCACTAAGAAAACTTACCCTAAGAGTTTCTTGGACATAAAGTTTAGAAAACCATGTGAGGGGAAGGTCTGACAAGATTTTCCTCCAAAGTGACTTTGGAAATATTCCTGGTTAGGCTGTTGGGGGCATAACCCTCTCCACAAAAATATCTTCTTGACAGAAGCTGCTGGTCTCCAGGGGGATGGATCTTTGTGTGGCTCTAAGTCAGCAAAGCAGAAGAGGATGAACCAGGCAGCTGCCTGTCATTTTAACCTGACACCTTGGCCCAGCGTAGGGGCCGGTGGGGAGGGGAGCGATCTGCGGCACGCAATCCCCTGTTTTCTTACAGCAATTGCATGAAGACTACAAATATTTGAGCTGATTGTACTCGCTTACATGCAGCAATGAATCATCTTGTGATGAGAGGCCCGAAATATGCTGGGATGAAATTAACGTCAATTGAAACAGAAAATGGATTCTAGCTCCCACCACAATGAGCTTCAGAAGATGGGCCCAGAGCGCAGGGAGTTGACTGCTGCTATTCTTAGTGGCAAGAAAAAAAAAAAAAAAATCCTATGCCACTGGTATTACTTTTTCTATTTTTATTTTCTTATAAAACTTCTTTTCAGCTTCTCCTATAGGGACACCTTCTAATCAGGGACTTTGGTTCAGGCTCCTTCTTGACTTCTTGGGTCTCTGGGGATTTAAAAAAAAAAAAAAAAAAAGAATAGATCTTTCCTCGCCTTTAAAGTATAAAGGAGAGGAAAAAATGAGAAACTGTATTCCCCCAAAACAACTGGAGGTTTGCACTTCTAAATGCTGGATGAATCAATGCTTAACAACCGAGGTAACGTATTTCTTGGTGGAGGGGGGTGTGGTGGTGATACAAGTTTGAAGACTTAACTAGTGTTCCTGCCATTTCCTTAGCTCCCCCTTACTCCTCTTTCAGTCATCATTTTGTTACTGGCTTTTGAGTTTTCAAAATGTAGCAACTAGAGATAGATTGGAGAGAGTAAATGGTGGATCTGAGCAAGGCTTCCCACCACAGCATCAGAAAAGGATTCCCTGGACTGAGCAGAGCAGACTCAGAGGGAACACAGTGTGAGCTGAGATGCTGGAGTGTCTCTGGGAAAATCTTGGTCTCGTGAGAGCCTTCCCAACCCTGGAGATCCCCAGCAGGGGCACTGACACCTGTTTGCTCCAGGCGTTATTCCTGAGTTCTGGGCCCTGCTCCTCAGGCCCTCCATGTCTAATGGCTGGCCACACCACTATCTGAATAGTCCTGTCCATATGCTCCAGCCACCCCACCCAGTCAAGCTCCTTGGGTGACCTAAGCGCAGAGTCAGCCCAAAACCTCTGGGCAAGGACTCAAGCTCTGTAGGGCGAACAGACCCAACGAGCTCTAGCACTTATCTTCTCTGAGCTTCGGTTTTCCCAAAAGTGAAAGGGGAATAATGTACTCAACAGAGATGTAGACCTTGTAAATTATAAAACTGATAAAGCTCTTGGCTCTGCATTCATCACGTGATTGCCAGCTCGTGGTTAGTGGCTCGTTGTCTGAGGCTATAACAAGCATCGCAACTGATCTCCCTCAGCTCTGGCCTGAGTGCTGGGCCAGGGACTCAGCCTCACTCAAGCCTCTCTCTGGCTCCATCCAGTCCCCTGAGGCCCCTGTATTTTGCTTGGGACAAAATCCCCTTAAGCGAAGAGATCCAGGTCCAAAAACTTTTGGAGACCATAACAACACTGCATTGACGATATAAGTTCTGAAGGTGTGAAGACCAACCTCTAAAAGGAGGGCAGACCTCAGCTAGTGCTATGTGGACTGGTTTAGTGTGGTGCTTAGGGGCTCAACTAACTGAGTTTGAGCCTAAATCTTACACACTCAAGAGCTGTGTCAAATCACTCAAACTTTCAGTGACTCAGTTTCCTCATTAGTAAACTGATGATAATGATAGAAACTACCTCATAAGTGGTTGGAGGATTGCATGAGTCAACACCCTCAAAGTGTGTAGGAGAATGTTAGGCATCTTGGAAATGCCCAAGAAGGGCTAGCTAGTACTGTTGCTCTATTAACATCATCTGCCCCCAACACACCATTTTTTGCCTTGGTTTGGCTTGCCAATATAATTAGGTTCTCCAGAGGGTGCAAAGACCAGGACTTTTCTCTGGCCTTTGAAGAAGAGGGCTTTCTGTAAGGTCTCTTGGACCTAGGCCTGCACCTGGAGAGCCATGTGGCACTGAGGCTGCTTAGGGGAGGAACCCCCAGCCTCCCCTTATGCACTCTGGGCCTTTGACTCCCTCACCCTTTCCTCTGCCTCTGCCACTCCTGCTTCCCCATAACTTGGTTCCCCATGTCTCTCCATGACCTCTTCCTTCACCTTAGAGGGCTCCTTGAGATGGACTTCAGAAGCAGATCCTGATGTGAAGATTCAAATACAAGTGGTTATTTGGAAGACGAGTCTGGGAAATATCAGGAAGTGGCTGGAGAGAGAGAAAAGCAAGGAAAAGTGGGCAAGAGAGAAGAGGAAGCCAATGAAGCATGTTTTATCAAGCAAGTTACCATTCTGGGCAACTGGAGCCTAATCTTTCTTGAGGAACTCAAGACAGTGTAGAGTATGTGCTCCTGAGATAGTCTACGTAAGGGACAAGAGAGCTTGGGCGATTTATATATCAAATACAGTTAGTCGTCTTTCAAGGCCGCATTAACTCTTGCTTGTAGAGGCATTAACTCTTTGGCACTTCCCGCTTCCTCTGTATGTTGGCCAAATGCGCTCCTGCAGCCAGAGTTGCAGGTGTTTGCAGACAGCAGCTTTGAGTATATAAAGGTGGGGACCTAGAGAGCATGGGAGGGGGACATTTAGAGTAATACTGGAATCCCCTCACTGCTGACTCAGAACTTGTCTCTCTGTTCTGCAATTCCAGATATGAGGTGTAGGAGAAGAACAAAAGAAAGTGAGGAGGGAATAGAGAGCAAGAGAGTAAGGGATGGAAGAGAGGAGAGAAAGAGGGAGACAGAATAAATAGGAATGGGTGTATGAATCTGGGAGATGCATGTCATCTCTGTTCCATCCTTGGTCTGATCAGCTATGGCCAGGAAGGAGGGATCATATGTTCCATGAAGGCCTTTGGGAGGGGAAGGTGCATTTGAGTGGTCAATCTTTTATATAATTTCCTATGGGTTAGGGTGATGGAAGTAGGTTTCTTCTGGCAGCTTGAGGAGAAGGGAGGTGAAACCCGATGGTCTCAGCCTTGCTCCTACTTTTTCCCGGCATCTGCATCACAAGCTACACTGAATTTCATTCTGCTCAACAGCCAAGGTGATGAAAAGTCACATAAAGCCAGATGAAGCCCTGGGACAGTGGCCAGCTCAGAACTGTTATTTTACCTTAAAACAAGCCTCATCTTGGCTGTGTCATCATCATGAGAGAAGTCACACATGGTTGTGCTGTTTTCACTCTCACTCGCAAAGAAATTGAAGAGGAAGTAATAGTTTCAACCCCCTGACATTTTTCTTGCTCCGGGGTAAATCTCAGCTAGGAATCGTAGAATATCTTGGTCCAACCATACTGGAAAAAAAAAAAAGAATCAGGATTTAATTCTCTGGAGGCAGAATCACTTTGAAGGATACTTGGAAAGGGTTCTTCTAGAATAATGATATTCAAATTTAAATGTGTACTTGAGTCACATGGTGATCTTGCTTAGATGCAGATTCTAATTCAGTAGGTCTCAGATGGAACCAGGGAGTCTGAATTTTCTAATAAGTTCCAAGATGGTGCTGGTGATGCCAATCAAAGGACTTTGAGTGGTACAGGTCTTTAGACTTAACTGGATTCCAGTCCCAGGCCCTTAGACTTAGACTTAACTGGATTACCTTTAGACTTAGACATAACTAGATTCAAGTCCCAGCTCTGCTGCTTCCTGGCTGTGGGAAGTTGGGCAAGTTACCTAACTTTTTTGAACTCCAGTTCTTTGATATGGAGACTACAGAACAGAACTCAGGATTGTTGTGTGGATGTGATGGCGGAGTAGCTGCCAATGCGCAATGATCTACACTAATTATGGAGTGGTTGGGATCTTGTCATTCCACCCTTGTCCTGCTCTTGGAGCATTCCCTGGGCTCCCAACTGATTTCTGATTCTGTCCCTGCTCCCACACCTGCATGTCCACTCACTTGTTGAGTTTACAAGCACTCCTGGGCTTGAGTTGCAAGAGCTACTTGTCCCCAGGTTGTTAGCCCAAGCAACAACTTTTTCTTCCTGTCGATCACCTCATTTTCTGAGCAATGAGCAGTTCCCTCTCTGTGTCTTGGTTTCCACATCTGTACAATGCTGAGTCTAATTCAAGCAAGCTTTTCTGGGACAGTTTTTCGCTTAGATGGGCTCAGCTACAGCAGTCCCAACATTTTTTTTTTTTCTTCCCGAACTCCTTTCATTAATCTTTCTTATTCTTTGTCACTGACCATTTGCTGCATATCCTGCCCCACTTCCAGGCTCTATAGATGTAGGGCTGAAATATTCACATAAAATAGTGTCTCCTGGAATTGTGCAGTACACAGCTTGCACAACTGCACATTGGAACCTTGCATAGCCATACATTGGAGCCTGCATAGACCTACTGCTTTGGACAACAGTACCCAATCTCTCGGTTCCAAACTCTTCCAATTCTATATTGACTCCTAGATTTTGAAACCCCAGTATGAACCAGGCTTCTGGCTTTTCTTCAACCAAGGGAATTGGAGCTCCAGAGTGAAGCTGGGGGAGGCTGGGCTAGCACTCAGAGAAGTAGGGCATGAGTTGAATGTGCATGAAGCCAGATGACAAAACCAGCACTCAGTAGTGTAAGCCTTTCTTGGGCCCTACACCTCAGGCTTAATGACATGACTCATTGTTTTAGTAAATATTAGGATTTAGTGCTCTTCAGAAAGTTGCTTGCTGAGCCTAGAAATAGCATCTTGAGTCCATTCATTTTGGATACTACGTAACAAACTCCGGTTGTTTAATAATTGTTAGTCTCTGTGGCATCCATAGCAAGAAGGCAGATCCCAATTAGGCCTCCATCAGTTTCAGCACCTAACGCCAGTTCCCTTTGATGGAATTCACTTCAGTAGCTTTGTTTCAATGTCATCATTCATGTTTTGATGTTTGCGTGTCAGCACTCACATTTTAGTGCCACTGTTCTTGCCAGCAAGGAATCTGTGAGATCATCCATTTCATTTCACGCTAGAAATAAATTAAGCATATTAATATAAAACCCAGAAATGTATGATACTTTTCCCATCAAAGGAATATCATGTGCACACATGGGTGAGGGAAAGAAGAGTTGCAGTCTGTGAATGGAAGACTGAACCACACGCATGCCATGGCTCCCACTGTCCAGAATCGGAGCCGAAAATATGAGGCAAGTGTGCCAGGGTGTACTGAGCCCGGCTTGTACCAGCTTGTGAGAGCCAGTCGGGTGCATTTCTTAACAGCTCTTCCTTATTATGCCATGTTAGTGGCTTGGAACTGGCCATGGTGAGAGCATCGTCACCGTAGATATTGGCTAATGTCACAAATCAGGGCTTTTCTTCTTTTTAAAGGGTAGTTGTTAAATATTTACCACTGCAAATGGGTTGCAATTCCCCCCTTCACATCCACAGCAGACCTCATTAATGGATTCCAGCACATTTTCCCCACTTTTGAGCACATATGAAGCTCAGGATCCTTTTCAGTACAATGAGTTGGTGTTAGCTCATGGAATAAAACTCGCTCAATAAAATCAGCTGACCTTGGTCCAGTGTGGCCTGATAAGACCTCCAAATGGTACGGAAGAGTAGACCTCAAACTTTTGAATTTTATAAACCTTTAAAATGTTAAATATTTTTGGAGCACATTAGAATAACCAACTTTTTCCTTAGCTAAGTAAGGGCATAAAGCAAGGGGCCATAAAACAATAAGAAATATCTTCCACCATCTATTAGGAGGGACATTTTAACCACAACCCCTAGATATCAAGTATATAATCGCGGAATAAAGGAAACTCCATTAAAGTTAACAAATACCTTTTCATTTTCCTCGTGTGCTGCATTCCAATGTAAAGTTTCTCTTGGAGCAGCTGCAAGTCCATGTAGGAGTGTTTGGGGTTCTGGGGATATTGCCTCGAAGCTATCTGTGCTCCTTATTTGTAGGGCTGCGGGGATGATTGGCATAAGATGAAGCATGCAAAAATATTTTCCTGCTAGTGTAAGGAGCTTGACAAAGTTTGACAGTCTTGCCATTTTGCAGCCACTTTTTCTTCAATGTTGCCAATTTCTCTGTAGCTAGACTAGCAAAATTAGAGTGCTGCTCCACATTAGTAATGAAAAACAAATTTTTAAAAACTAAATCCTAATATTTTTTATGGTTTGCTTGGCAGGACTTGGATCAGTGAGATGCGTATGTTTATATTGGGCTATTTATAATATTAGGAATGAATTCAGTGAATTACAAGAAAGGGAATGACTCATTCATGCATTTACCTGTTTGTTTATTCAACTAACATTTTTACAGCCCATGACCAGTCCTTCACTGCAACAACTTTCCCTCCCCTCACTTTTCCTCCTGTCTGGCTCCTGCCATGTGGCAGCACAGGATATCAAACTAAAAACCAAATCTGCCCAGGTCACCCCTCTGCTTAAAGTCCCCAGTAGCTCCACCTTGTTCTTTGTTCTCAAGGGGATGCTAACCTCCACTTGGGACATACAAGCCCCGTCATCATGACTTAGTCATCACCTACCTTTCTAGTCTGAATCCTCCCTATTCTCCAGCATGCACCCTCTCCTGCAGATGTAACCAGTTTATTTTTCCTCTCCTCGTCTTGCTCATCTTTTTTCCTTAGCAAGGCTGCTCACTCCACCAGAATTACCTACAGCTTAGACGGGTTCGTTCGTATTCTCCTTTTAACGTTCAAATCAGGGATGGCCTTCTTTTGAAAGTCCTCTGAGCTCCCCCTGGGTCTGTATCCCCAGAACAGCACACATCTCACTATCCCCTAATTGTCCATTTGCATGTCTCTCCCACTTGTCTCCCACTTGTCTCAGAGCTCCTTGAGGAGGCATAATTAAATAACCTCATCTGTATTATGGCAGCTGCTTAGACTATTTGTTGATGAATGAGTGGGTATACACTAAGAAGAGAAAGAGGACATTGCAGGAAAAGGGAATAGTCACAGTAAAGATTAGCTGATTCAGAGGAGAATGTCATATCTTGAGAAGAGGGAAACAGCCAGTGTGTCTCAGAGGAAGGGCACATGTGGCTGGATCTGGACAGGTAAGCCTGGACGGGTGGCCTGGAGTCAGTTCCCAAAGGACCTAGAATGCCATGTCTGGGAGACTGGGTTTAATTCTGAGCATCAGAGAGGCTTTAGAGGAAAGGGGTGAGAAGACAGGTGTGCCTGTTATGGAAACTGGCACAGAACATAGAATAGTGGGATAGGATAACTGGTATCAGATTAACCAGTGACTCTGCTGTTGCCATGGTCCATGCAGTGGATGGCGATGATCTAAAGTAAGGAATTGGCAACAGAGGTGGAAGGTGGGGGGCATTTAATCTAGTCTGTGCCTAGAGTGCAGGTATATTCCTGGAAGCAGCGTCAAGACATTATGAACAGATGTTCCTTTGCAGGATGTGGCAGAGGAGGCAATCAGGTGTGCTGCACTAGGGAAGCCTGAGATATAAATTGGTAGCACTCTGAAAAATCATCCAAGGAGTCTGACTGTGCAGGTTAACATGTAGCTAATTTTATTGGGAACAAACAGCCGTGTTTATGTGGCGTGCATTCTCAGGGTTTGCCGAGTTGGAACATATTTTGATGTTTCCCTTTGCCCACTGCCCATTAGGAAAATGTAACTCTTATACAAGGTTGTTGTTGCTAAGAACATTTTTCATTAGAACAAATTTGTTTCAAAATTGACGGTAGATTATGTTGCATTTTGTTTGAAATAACTCTCTAAGTTAATACACGGAGCTGGGTATGCAAGACTCAACATTAAACAGAAGTTAAATTACCTGCAATTACGGGCATGCTCTTCTCCATGTGAGTAGAGATGGAGTCACATAGGTAAAGAATTTTAGGGCTGGAAGTTGCTTTACAGATTACTTAGTGCAGAGATGGAAGCACAGAGAGGGAAAGGAAATTGCCCAAGGTCACAGAGCAAGTTAATTGCAGAGCTGGGAATGGTTTAGGTATCCTGATATAACTTTTTGATGAGATTTTTAAAAATGTATGTTTCTGAATTTCCATTTCACTGGATATTCAACTGTTCTTTTTCTGTGGACTAATGTTAAAATAATTTTGCATCACACAGATTCCAGAACAGATCTAAGGACAAAATATGTTTGAAGATACCCAGCGCAGTGACCAGTTCACAACACAGAGAATCCTGGAAAGGGCAGCACGGCTGCCACTTTTCAATGTTGTTCAGTCGAGTAGCCTTCCCCAGTCCTACTTTTTGATCGAATCTATTTTCATGAAGCTCTTTCTTTGTTTTGTTCTTGATATGGAGTCTCACTCTGTTGCCCAGGCTGGAGTGCAATGGCGCCATCTCGGCTTACTGCAACCTCCACCTCCTGGGTTCAAGCAATTCTCCTGCCTCAGCCTCCTGAGTAGCTGGGATTACAGGCACATGCCACCATGCCCAGCTAATTCTTTTTTTTTTTTTTTTTTAAGTAGAGATGGGGTTTCACCATGTTGGCCAGGCTGGTCTCAAACTCTTGACCCCGTGATTTGCCCACCTCAGCCTCCCAAAGTGCTGGGATTACAGGCATGAGCCACTGTGCCTGGCCAAAGCTGTTTTGTTTGGCTTTCAATTACCTTGCGTGAGTGAGCACTGGATGAACACTAGGGCCAAACCTAACACTGTAGTCTTCCTTGCCCACTCTAGGCAATTCATTGCCAGTTCAGCTGATTTTGCCTCCTGGAATATGTCTCTGAGGTATATCCTCTCCACTCCATGTCCACTGCTGCTATCCTACTCCAAGCCCAATTTCATCACTCTCACTGGGATCACTGTAGTAGCCTCCTATTCAATTTACCTCCCTCCCTCTTGACAAAAGCTACAGGCCAGTCCCTGCACAGAAGCAAGATTTATTGTACTTTTTTTTTTTTTCAAAATTCAAATCTAATCATGTTGACCTGTTATTCCAACCAAAATTCTCATCATGGCCTGGGCTCTGTGTGGCCCACACCAATCTCCAACTTCCTCATTTTCCAATTCCCATCCATTCTCGGTTCCAACTCACAGATTTTCCTTCACTTCTTCATATTCACCAGGTTCCTTCTTGCAACAGAGCTTTCACACACACTGGTCTCTCTTGCCCCAGCCCTCTAACCTCACTTTGGCTATTTAATGCCAACTCATTCCTCAGACCTCAGAAATTATTTTCTTCCTCATATAAATATTTTACTGATTTTCAAACTAGGTCAGTTTCCCATATTATTCACCCACACAGTATGCCGTGCTTGATCATAGCCCTTACCAAACTTACAACTTTACAATTACTAGTGTATTGTTTAGTTAGTGCCATGCCTCTCCATTGAGATCATGAGTTCTATAAGCCACAGGGGTCCCCAACCCCGAGACTGTGGACTGGTGCTGATCAATGACCTGTTAGGAACTGGGCCACACAGCAGGAGGTAAGTGGTTGGTGAGCAAGCCAGTGAAGCTTCATCTGTATTTACAGTCACTCCCCATCACTCACATTACCACCTGAGCTCCACCTCCTGTCAGATCAGCTGTGGCATTAGATTCTCACAGGAGCATGAACCCTATTGTGAACTGCACATGTGAGAGATCTAGAGTGGATGCTTCTTGTGAGAATCGAATGCCTGATGATCTGAGGTGGAACAGTTTCATCCCAAAACCATACCCCGCAGCCCAGCATCCATGGAAAAATTGTCTTCCATGAAACCAGTCCCTGGTGCCAAAAAGGCTGGCGACTGCAGCTGTCAGGGATCACTCTTGTTCTGTGTTGTTGATTACCATCATATCTTCAGAACCTATCACAGTGCTAGGCACTCATAAATATTGTTGAATGAATGTCTTCATAAGATAAACCCTGGATTAAAAAGTTCCAATGATTTGGTTCTGCTGGTGATCAGAGTGTATCTGAGAGTTCAAATCAGCTGATTCTATTAGTTCCCATAAGATGTTACCAAAATGCAGGATTTGTAGCCAGAGCAGTGTCTCATAAATGCACTTGGGACTCTGCAAGAATCTCTGGGATCTATGAACCTTGCGGTTCTACTTTATAGGTGAGGTGGTACTATAATCTTTTAATAGTACCTCCTTATGTTGATCCTCCATGTGTCTGTTCCTATGTCAGGGGCCAGCGAGGTAGGCAATGGACCTGGGGAGAGGACTGTCCTGGGGTTTCATGATGAGTAATCTAGAGTGAGAGAAGCCAGAGGATGAATGCAAACCATGACTTAGGCTCAGAATGCTGATGGCTAAACAAGTCAGATATATTCTCATCCCCAGGGTGAGAATCACAGTGGAGTTGGAAACAAAGCAACAACAACAACAAAGCAACAAAAGCAAAGCCAAAAGTGTCCAAAGCAGGACAGACTCTAGAGAAGGGTTGAGGGGAACAGCAATGGCAGCAACAAGGCAGACACATGCATGACACTGAGTGTGGTGAAGACTGTAGGCCAGAGATGGGCATTCTTCTGTGGCATCTGTGGAGGGTGGTGAGGGGGTCAGTTTGGTTTAAAAGTAGAATATCCCAGTGGACAACCTTGAGTTTCCTTTTCCTCATCAGTATTTAATTCCCATCCAACTCATCTCATTTCATTCTGGCTCTGTTCCCCAATTAGTCTCTTTCTATTTAACTATTAATTATTGTTCTGGAGTCTCCTAAGGTTCTTAGGGATATTATTGTTTATAAAACAATATATTGGTACTTACCTCAAAGTACTCACACTCTCTTGTGGAGGTAAAGTAATGCATAGAATAATTCTTAAAATTTATTTCCATGCTGAGAAAATGCCAAGCTAGTCATTCTTACTGCAAACTTGAAGACAAGAGGGTGAAATATTGAAGTACAATAAAAAACCAAACTCCCTTGGTTACTGAAGCAGCCAATCATTTGCCAGAGTCTTGGAGGCATTCTACCAGTTATGAATGAGAAGGTAGAATTCTCAGAATAAAACTAGATGGCCATTCACCCTCTGCAAAGGTCAGACGTGAAACCATGTAAGAGGCTCCATCCTAAATCCATTTGGTGTGTAAGCACTGAGATACAATGCCCTGTCTAGAGCACCCAGCAGCTATGGCAGTACCTTGAGTCTCCTCACCTGTGTCAGTTTCTCTCATGCTGTGTCTGCTTTTGGATCCCTGCTTCTAGAATGCAGTGGTCAGGAAAAACAGGAGATGGTGGTGACATTTTGTATCCCAGCATGGATGGTCCTTCAAAACAGGGTGGTGTAGGTGGGGAATAGCCACTTCCTGCTGGGATTTAGTCTAGTAGGTATGGACATAGATTAGAAGAGAAGCATGTTAATGCTTTCTGCAAGTGTTCCCACATAGAACAGCTGAGGATAAACCATACACCTTAGCTATGTGAGGACCTACGTTCTCTGGTGACTATAATTCTCCAATTACATTTTCCAATTGTATTATATATATTCTCCAATTATATCCCTTATAGTAGTTATAATTGTTTAAAAGGCTCACAGTTTTATTCTATGCTACTTACAACCTTTGAAAATCTTTGCAATAAATGCCTTCTAGACACTGAAAATCAGCCCAGTGGTTAAATACTTAAACATTTCTTCCAGCTTGAGATCCAAGAGAGATGACTTTTCTAGCATCCATTGAAGGGGCCAAGAGTAATTTAATTAACCTATTTGCTACCCACACTGGTCTGTCTGATACATGACATCGCAGCCATTCAGAAAGTATTTAAGTGAATGTGTTAATGAATAAATGAACAAACAGAACTACTTCTCACAATAAAAGCTATGCTTTCTATTTAATAATCCCTTTAAACATTGTTTCATTATTTTCTTTCTTTGCTAAGGATTCATTCTTATCAACATACACGTGTGACCTAATATCTTCCATCTTAACAAAAAAAGGGCGAAAACAACCTTGACCCATTGACACCATCCACTGTCCTGTTCCTTTCATTCAAATTGTCTCAGAATTTACCTCTGTGGTCTGAACTTTCCCATCTTCCAGTCTCTACTCAGCTTCTTCCAAGGGCGATTGGTCGCCTTCTGACCTTCTGAGACCACAGATTTTGAGGTCACCAAATAGTTCCATGTAGCTAATTCCAACAAATCTCTCTTTCTGCTTCCTCTTGACCACTAAGTAGCATTTGGCAGAGTTGCCCATACTTTTATACTTGAAACCCTTTGTTTCCTTGGCCTCTGTGACTTTATGTGCCCATGACATCAACATTTTAATATCCAGATCTGCTATTTCTAAATACCTTTTCAACATTTTTGTTTGACTGATTTGCATTTGGAACTTAACGTGTTGAGAATAGAACACTTGAGTATCCACTCCAGACCTCCAGATGCCCATCTTCCCCATCTCAGTAAATGTCACCCCAGTGTTCAAGCTAAAAACACCCAGATTCCTCTCCTTCTTTTCTCCAGTGTCCCATTCATTCTTTCAAGGATTTCTATTGTATTTGTAATAAAATACAAACTACAGCCGGGTGCAGTGGCTCATGCCTGTAATTCCAGCACTTTGGGGGGCCGAGGTGGGTGGATCACGAGGTCAGGAGATCGAGACAATCCTGGCTAACACAGTGAAGCCCCATCTCTACTAAAAATACGAAAAATTAGCTGGGCGCAGTAGCAGGCACCTGTAATCCCAGCTACTTGGGAGGCTGAGGCAGGAGAATGGCGTGAACCTGGGAGGCAGAGCTTGCAGTGAGCCGAGATGGCGCCACTGCACTCCAGCCTGGGTGACAGAGCGAGACTTCATCTAAAAAAAAAAAAAAAAAAAAAAAAAATACAAACTACTTGCTACGGATTAGATTAACAAGTAGACTGTGGGGGCAGAGACACAAGTTAGGCAAACACGTGTCACTCTATTTCTCGATTTCTCCCTTGCCCATAGCAGGTATTTGTTGTTAATGTAGATTTCCCTCTAAAGCAAGATGAAACCACCCCAGCTTTTCTAACTCGATGCTCCAGGAAGCCAGTAAAATCAGGTTGGCTTGGCATAGGAAAGACAGAACAATTGGGTGTGACTGACCAGATGAGCCCAAGGGAATATCTCAATCAGAGTTTGAGTGATAGGGTAGGTGGTGGTGGATCTAGAGGGGTCAGGGTCTTCACTGACCCCATGGTTTTAAGATCTGAGATTCAGGTCACTGGGTACACAGTCCTCTCCAGATCCCTATGTTGGGTTCTTAAGATGTTCCTGTTGCATTGCCAGCAGACCTGGCTTTTGCTGTCTCTAAGACTGGGAGCATTAGAGTTTTTCCCAGCAGATAGAGTAGAAACTAGATGGGAGGGAAATGAAGTAGACACTCCCTGCCTTGGTCTGTTGGGCTGCTACAACCAAATACCATAGACTGGTTGGCTTATAACAACAGAAATTTATTTTATAGTTCTAGAGTCTGGGAAGTCAAAGATCAAGGCACTGGCAGATTCAGTGTCTGCTGAGGGCCTCTTCCCCAGAGACAGCTACCTTCTCACTCTAACCTCATGCAGCAGAAGGGGTGAGGGGTCTTTCTCAGGCTTCTTTTATAAGTTCACTAATTCCATTCATCAGTGTCCCACCCTCATGACCTAATCACCGCCCAAAGGTCCCACCTCTTAATACCATCACTCTGAGGGTAAGAATTTCAATATAGAAATTTTAGGGGGACATAGACATTCAGACCACATCACTCCAAAATTCCATTCACCATTTACTCTGTGTACTCACCAATGCTTGATGCAGAAAGGAGGTACCCTGGGGTTCTTGTAATTTGCTCTCTCTGTTTTGACCTCTATGAAAGCCCTTGTGTGTTTAACTTGGCTCCAGTGTTGAGCCCCCATCCTCTGCAAATCACCACATATCAGCAGCACATGCTCACTCTTGCTTTTGCAAGGAAGACTGACAAGGACTTGTCATAACTCAGTGTCCTCCTTCTGTTGTGGCCAAGACTTCATGCTGGGAGCTTTGAACATCTTAGCAGTTGAAATAACAAAATGAAATGGTGTAAATGAATGTGCTATTGCAAATGCCCCACTCCTTTAGTTTAGGATTTGAGATCACATTTCACTCAATTCTGCCAAGTCACAGAGTGATTTGTGATAACACATTCTGGTGATGATTTAGCAGAACCAAAATGATATTTGAATAGAACTGCAGAGACGTCAGAGCTGAAGGACTCCCACAGGGGGCTTTATGAAATAGAACTGTTCGTTTACTTACTACCCTTTGGAACAGTGGACCTGACCTCACCTCTGCTCTGTCCCTTTAAGGTTGATGGGCTGGTCCCTCCTTTTCTCCATTGCTTCAGGCCTCTCTGAAATAATCACACTAGTGATGACAGGGGTTCACATTTATTGATTACATATATAGGGCAGGTCATATGCTTACATGCTTCACCTCATTTTAGATACTTAATGCAACAACCCTAAATAACTATAGTAGCTGTTATTACTTTATAGAAGAAAAAACCGAATTTCTGAGAGGTTAATTCGTTTCCTTGAGGTTAGCTGTGGTGGTGGAGCTGGATTTAACCCTACATCTGTCAAATTCCCAGTGGTCATAGGAAGAGTTGTTGAGATGATGAGGAATATAGAAAGCGCCCTGTAGAGAATGGGTAGAAGACTGAGGCTTTTCACCTTGAGGAAGAGGCAGCATGAGCCTGGTCCAGGGGTGCTATGTTTCTGTGTGGGTCCACGGGACAGAAGGGCAGATTTCAGTTCAATAGAATGAAGGAGTTTTCTGGTGAGATGGATGGGTCCCTCTTACTGGAGCTGAACAAAACTGTGCCATCTGTGCCAAGGGTGCCAGGGAGGTTGGGTTACACAGTAGACAGGATTGCTTCCAACTCTTAAAGTCTGTGATTCAGTTTCATGCCATAGTTCTATTCTTGAGGTCCAAAAATATCTGTATGCAACTGTACCATCATGTGGAAATTGATTTTTTCCCATCTTACACATTGTTTCCATCATGGTGAGATTACAATCCTACTCTTGCTGCTGGTGTTGCTAACAGGCACCATTAATTGTGTTTGCAATGGTAGCTGAAAGGGATTGGATGATGAATTTAAGATCTTTAGGTCTTTCCCTAAGAATCCTGGTCACCATGGGTATGTTCCCAAATTTGAGCTCCATCATTTTCTCCCTTTCTTTTAGCATAACAGTTAAGAGCTTGAACATTTGAATATGATGGAACTGGTTTAAGTCCTGGCTCTTGCCACTTACCAGCTTTGTGAATGCTGGCAAGTCATTTTGTTTCTCTGAACCTGTTTTCTTACCTATAAAATGAAGTTTGCAATACCTATTCCATGGGTTTTTCTACAGATAGAATTATGCAATGCAAAGAAAGCATTTGACCTAGTGGCACATAGTACTTATAAAATGCTACTTATTATGATTTATTCTATGTCAGTCACTGTACAATACATGTTACATTATTATTCATGGTGCTTACAGCCACCTAAGTATTATCTGTGTTTAAATAAATGATCCACAGCCTAAGAGATGTTAAGCCGGTAGCCCAAGGTCACCCAGCTCAAAGAGTGGCTTTCACTCTCCATTACCTCAAGTTCAGCTCCCCTGTGTTGCCTCACAGAGTGTGCCTTTCCTGGCAATGCTGCCCATCTCAGGCTGGAGATCTCTCACACATGCCACACACACAGGAGATACCCAACAAATTCCTTTTGACTGAATGGACAAGGACCAGAACCTTGTCATCTCCATCTCTGTTTTCTCTGTAGCAGATCAGGCATATCCCTTCCCCTTTCTCTGGGCCACAGTACCCTTGCATGTAACAAAATGCAAAAAGATTCTCCTTGGACCAAAAAGATTATCCTTTTGCCTAATAGGTTCTAGAATAGCACGAAGCACATAGTAGGTACCCTACATGTGACTCTTACTCGTAAGGCTGGGACTGGGGTGAGACCAGCAAAATGCCTAGGTCACAGATTTGAGAAGGCACATGCCCTGAGGGTGGTGCACGTGCAGGCTGGGGCTCTGAGAGTGTGTCCTCCTTAAATCTTGTGCCCGAAGTACCTCTCCTCTCTCTATAATCTCAGCCCTGCTCCACAGGGTGGGTGAAAGAATTAATGACTTAGTGGCCAAAAACAGATTTATTTTTTTTCTCTTTTTAAATGCTAGGAATGTGAGCAATGATATTTTTAATAAGAATTGGCTGATACTTTAAATAGCTCTACTCAAAAATACATGCTTGAAAAAGGCTATTATTCATCTAGTTATATATTTTAGGCTTCTGGGGAAAACAGTAGGGGTACCAGGGTTGTAAGAAATAGAAGAGATGTAAAAGGGAAAAGATGGAGTTACTGAGCAACCATTAGGCTAGCCAAGGAAATAATTTCCAATGATATGGTCATTATTTGTACAAGCATTCCCTCCCCAAGAAGAGCAGATCAACAGAATTTTCACACTTACTTCTTTGGTTTAATTGTCTATTTGTTTCAAAATGAAAGCTAATTAAAAGATTATTTTCATATGCTTTAATCACACTACCGCTAACTGTTGGAAAATTTGCAATTAATTGATGCAACAGTTGACATAAGAATGCGTTTTTTTAAAAAAATAACATCACAATTTGAATATACAGAGTGAAGCAATTAGTCCTTCATTAGTTCTGAGTTATTTCAAATGCTTTGAAATACTAGTGTGTTTAATGTTTAATCAGCAAGGAAATATATCTGGCAATGGTGCTAGCTCCAGTATTATGAATTAAATATAGCCCCTTCGGGAGAGGGGAGGGTTCAGGAAGAAAAATGGCAGCCTCCCCAGGCCTGGCTGTAGGCACATTCCTCCTTCCACTGGGCTCCAGTACAGTGAAGCTGTTCTGAATGCGTCCATGCTTGTCACTTCACAAGAATGGCTGTGCATGCTGCAGTGGGGCGTGGTGGCATAGAGCCCTGAGTGTAGAGCCCCCTACTGGACAGGCGAGGAGGAGGGGATGTTGGCAGCTACAGCAGAAGATGAGAGAGGGACTGCGGGTTGGCAGGTGGACTGTAGTACTAGTGGTGCCCAGCGCTCTAGTCAGAGGATGTTGCAAGAGCCTTTGGCAGGGACATGGAGGTTAGGTGGAGAGCATCTTTCCAACAACAACAGAACTTGGCAAGGGGGCACTACCTGGCAATAAAGCTTCAGACGGACACAGACATTAAGGCACTGATTGGCAGAAAATGACCATGGCTTTAGTCCACAGCTAAATCAAAAGGACCTGCCCAAACCGGCAATAAAAGGCTCCTTCCCTGGAGCATCCATATGGCCATCAGGCACAACACATGGCACGACCATAGGTCACGTTCCCCCTGGATCAAGGAAAACATACCAAAAGGCTGTAAGTTTTCACCTTCTGAAGATGTACACATAATAAACATACTTTTCTATCCAGGCTGCACACTGAGTTCTCTACATACACTTTCTTATTTAGTTCTCATAGCAGCCCAGTGAGGTAAGTGTGGATATAATCCCCACACTATAGGTAAGAAACTGAGGCACAGAATGCTTAAGCAACCAGTTAAACTGGAGCTGTTATTAATACTAATGCTTGCCTCGGCTTGTAGGGGAAATGAAACAGTGTTACCTATGGTCAAAAGGAAAATGTGGCTTATACAGATTAGAATACCTGCCAAAAGGCACACACACACATTTGGTAAGTGGCTGAACCAATGTTTGAACTCAAGTCTTTCTGACTCCAAATTCATGCAAGTCTCAGCACATGGGTATATGTGTTTGTGTATGTGCCATGCACGTCCAAATACAAAGAAGCAGCCCTCTTGGGCACCCTGCTATCACAGGAGGCTCACTCCATGTCATCAGTCAAGACAGCAGAATTGTGGAAACAAATGCTGCTTCCAGGAGGCCCCAGGTCATGTTCTCTCTTCTTAGCAAAACAAGGATTCTTCAACTCAGAAATTTAAAAATATCAAAGCCTGAGACTGGGTCAATGGCAGCAAAACAAATTCCAGACCTCCCGTCTGCGGACATGTCCTAAGGTCAGACATGATGGTCCTGGGGAATACAGGACTGGGGGAAGCTGGGAGTGACCCTGGCTCTGTCTTTATTTCTAAAACTTGTGTTGAAAGTGAGTAATGAAATATCTCCGGGTCTTTCCTTTCCTCTTCCTTTTCCTTTCCGTCCTTCCTCTCTTTCTCTATTTCTCTCTTTTCCTTCCTTCCTTCCTTCCTTCCTTCCTTCCTCCCTCCCTCCCTCCCTCCCTCCCTTCCTCCCTTTCTCTCTCTCTCTCTCTCTCTCTCTCTCTACAGGGTTTCAATCTAGTCAGAGGATGTTGCAAGAGCCTTTGGCAGGGGCATGGAGGTTAGGTGGAGAGCATCTTTCTAACAACAACAGAACTTGGCTAGAGTTCTCATTGGCTGGAGTGCAGTAGTGCAATCAAGGTTCACTGCAGCATTGACCTCCTGGGCTCAAGGTATCCTCCTGCCTCAGCCTCCTGAGTAGCTGGGACTACAGGCACGTGCCACCATGCCCAGTTAATTTTTCTATTTTTTGTAGAGATGGGGTCTCACTATGTTGCCTAGGCTGGTCTTGACCTCCTGGGCTCAAACGATCCTCCCACCTCAGCCTCCCAATGTGTTGGGATTACAGACTTGAGCCACTGCACCTGGCCCTGCCTGTCTTTCCCAACATGAGCCAAGGCCCTAGCTCCTCTGTGCCCAGCCATCTCTGTGCTCCATCCCCAGTGAAGACTTGAATCTAAGGTGTGGTCCTTCCACCCATAGGGAGCTGGGAGATTTGTCAGCAGGGAATGAGAAAAGACAGTGTATTCCACAGATGAGAATTAGAGTATGTCTGGGGTGGAGGTGAGGGACAAAAGCCTCCCCAAATGAAGGAAGTTGCTTTCTTTTTCTTTAAGAGCCACTTACACTTATTTATTTATATTCTCTCTCTCTCTCTCTCTCTCTCTCTCTTTTTTTTTTAACAAATGAGTGATAATGCATATCTTCTGAATTAAATCATACAAAGAAATGCAATTGAAAATAACAAAATACATTACCGAGGGAGCTGGGGCAGGGATTAGAATCTGTGAGAGCACAAGTCCTGTACCATTGCAAGTTGCTGCCAAAATAGCACTGAGGGTTCCAGAGGCCAAGGCTAAGAGGGAGAAGTTGAATTTCCCAGTCCATAGTGAATACATGACACAATCAAACTGGAATCAACCTTTCCTGATACAGAAGAGGAAATGCTGCCGTGGATTCACCAAAAGGAGCCCTCCAAGAGACACATCAGGAATTTCAACAGGCCGTTTCCTCTGGGGTCCCACAATGTGGGCTGATGGGATTGCACTGAAGCTTATTTTATTTCCAGAAATTCTAAGGGCAGCAGAGCAAAGTAACATGACCGAGGCTTGCAGAATTCTCACCATCTGTCTTGATTGCAGGAAAAAAAAAATGGTGCAAAATTGATGACTTTTGTCCTTTTAAGGGATAAGCATCCTTTTTGAAAAAGCTCATTTCTTATATGCAACTCCAGTACCTACTATGCAACAGATCAGACCTCCCATTCTCTGCGTTGGGGTAGAGATAGGGAATTGGTTTCTAGGGAAGCTCAGGGATACCCTCAGGAACTCCGGGGCTCTGGGAAAGGTAATCTGAAAAACTGCTGATCTAAAGGAGTGATGGACAGCATGTCCTTCAGGCAATACTCCATAAATATTATTTCTCGCAGTTGGGGTTTTGACTGGGATTGGAAGGTAGCATGTTCTGGTGGAGATTTGTCAGGTGGATGTTTTGTGCTGCTGATTGCAGGTGATTTAGAAAACACTGACAAGCAGTAAAGGGTCAAATTCTCCAGGCTCACATAGTCTGCGGTCCCAGGTTTCACAGGAGCCTGCCTTTGAGAATTCAAGGCCCTGAACGTGGGCTCACAGGCCATATCACCCTCACATCGGCCCTGGCGGGAGACATATTCACTCTGACAAAAATCTCTCAGGACCATGTTGCACTAGATCTTTTTAATTGTTTCTTGACATGTCATTTAAGCTGTCACACTGAAATGTGATTCCCATCTCTATTTATCTAAAGTCACTGGAGGGAGGCACTTGGAGAATTGTTACGACCAGGCATCAACCGGCAAACCCACTCTCTCCCCTCAGCGATCTCTCTCTACCTTCTGGAATGTCTCTGTAGCTGCTCAGCAACTGGCAAGGTCTTTAGCAGCAATGTTTGGAAACAGCCTTGGGGAAAGCAAGCAGCTGGCTGGTTCCCCATGATGCTTGATGCTTCTCCTGGAGATTCAGCTACACGTAGCCTTGCACCTCCTCTATGCCAGCCACTGAGATGGGTAGTGGGAGATGCCCATGGGAAGGAAGGGGAATGCATGCCCTTAGGGGGCTCACCATTAGGTGGGTGAGGCCAGCACACCCACACGTGTGATATTCCTGATAAAGGAGTGCCCAGCAAGTGTAATGTAAGGGATATAGACTTTGTGACAGCAGAGCAATGGGAGGATCTGCTCCCTACCATTTTCCTGTCTATTTTCTGCCCCAGAAGCCGAATTGTATGAATGATATCAATGGGTTCGTTTTCCTGCTGCTTCCAACTGGGTCCATCCAATGTGGAGCCACACAAAGCATTTGGAGGGAGGTCAGAGAATGTAAATCATCCATCTCACCATTGTCAATACACTATGCTAACAAACTCATTCAAACCAGCTCCAAATGCCTTTGGCTGATAGTTACAAAACAACATTATTAATCAGTACATTTCATGGCTTGACTAAGGGTCAATGTCATCCTGGTACTTGATCAAAATAGTTTGGGTCAATTCTATATTTTAGGAATTAATTTTCATAGCCAAGGATGAAGTCAGAGTATCCCCTAACAATCTTCCTGCAGAGTCCCCTCTTGGCTGGCCATGTCCTTTGACTGAAGACCATGGCTCCTCCTAAGGAAGCTGACTCTCCATGCCTCTCATTCCCTGGTTTCTGGTAACTACCTGCCTCTTAGCCTTTTGGTCCTAGGGGTGGTAAAGTTCTGCTTGTACCAATCCCCAGATATTTTCTTATCCCTTTAGTGTCCTCTACCCACATTTTCCTACGCAGCCCTTCAGAAAGAAACTTTTTGAGTCACTCTATTTTCAGTGTGCGATTTGTTACTTTTTGAGATCTAGATTGATTCAAGGAGGAGTAGGTCAATTCTAAAATAAGGAAAGCAGTTTTCAAGGGTTGTGTCTTAACAGACTGGGGTATAAGTAGGGGGAGACAGGGCCAATGCTCAGTGGTATGTCTGGTTGGTATCACTTTAATTTACAGAATCCTACTTAACTCTCCCAATAGCCTCATGGACAGGAGTGCTCTGTAGGATAACAGCCAGGCTTGGGGAGGTCTTCTAAGAGTACACATTCTGCGTGGCACAGAGGAATTCTAACTCTGTTCAGCTCACCTCCACGGGTAAACTATCCCTTGCCCCATGTTGCCTCTTATCAAATACCTAAGTCAAAGCCCAAACATTAGGGGGGGATGGAGGGAGCAGGAAGACCTGAGAAGAAAGGAAGATGCTTTAGAGACACCTTGGATGGTAGAGGCGACCTTGGCAAATTCTGTGTCTTGGAAGCCTAGATCATGTCGGGGCTCAGAACCTGATACCCCAAAGTGTAGCTCTTTGACATGCTGAAATGAGGAAGCCTCAAAGTCTCTCTTGCCTTTTCCCCTGCACCACTGTCTCTCCCAAAGCACAGGATGAAGTTGAAGTTCCTTTATCTGCCTAAGACCCAGACCCACCAAAAGGAACAATCGTTTTTTCTTCATCTCCCTGTAATACCAAGAATGTAACCACACCTGATATTTCACTAAATAATATCTGTCTCTCGGGCTCATTCAAATTCCCAAGAAAAATGTTTACAAATTAATCCTGTTCCAGGATCCATTAATCTCCTTACTGATCCTTTATTGCCCCTTAACAGAATTCCTCTTGTCTGCCTCCCATAACCTGTTTTGCTAGGATGGTTTATAAGCTTCTGAACCCTGTTGTGGGGGTGAGGGGAGGTGATCACCTGTGGTTCTCCCTGTATACACGTTAATACATTTGTGTACCTGTAAATGAATTGTATAGTGGTAAAGTCTGAAATTTTAATGCACTTGTCACCTGAGTAGTGTACATTGTACCCACATGTAGTTTTTTATCTTTCATCTCCCTCCCATCCTTTTCCCTTCTGAGTCTCCAATGCCCATTATACCAGCAGTCCCTAACCTTTTTGGCACCAGGACCAGTGTCATGGAAGACAATTTTCCCACAGAACCAGGGCTGAGAAGGGATGCTATCACAGTGAAACTATTTCACCTCAGATCATCAGGCATTAGATTCTCATAGGAGCCCACAACCTAGATCCCTCGCATGCACAGTTCACAACAGGGTTTGGGCTCCTATGAGAATCTAATGCTGCCACTGACCTGACAGGAGGCAGAGCTCAGGTGGTAATGCTCACTGGCTGCTCACCTCCTGCTGCACGGCCCAGTTCCTAACAGGCCACAGACTGGTACCAGTCCATGGCCAATGGGTTGGGGATCCCTGCATTATACCACTTTGTATGCATTATACCACTCTGTATCCCTGCATTATACCATTCTGTATACCACTCTGTATGCCATTATACCACTCTGTATGCCTTTGCATACCCATAGCTTAGCTTCTACTTGTGAGAACACACAGTATTTGGTTTTCCATTCGTGAGTTACTTCATTTAGAATAATGGCCTCCAGTTCCATTCAAATTGCAGCAAAATACATTATTTTGTTCTTTTTATGGCTGACTAGTACTCCATGGTGGAGATATACCACATTTTCTTTATCTACTCTTTGGTTGCTGGGCGCTTAGGTTGGTTCCATGTTTTTGTGGTTGTGAATTGTGGTGTGATAAGTATTGCGTGCAGGTGTCTTTTTGATATCATGACTTATTTTCCTTTGAGTAGATACTCTGTAGTAGGATGGCTCAATAGAGTGTCAGATCTACTTTTAGCTCTTTGAAAAGTGCCTTTTCTCTTATTAATCTGCCGTTTGTGAGTTGGTTTTTCAGTCAGACTTCAAGAGGACAAAGGAAAAGTTTAGCTCCTACAGTCATAATTGTTGAGAGGTGGTACAGCAATGTGGATTCGGGACTTCAAGCCCCAGAAATGTTTTGTAAGTAAGAAGTCCTGCTACCTTTCATAGCCTGGGGTTCCTCAGTCCTCACCTGGGGATAACAATTGAGTGTGCTTCAGAGGGTTGTGGTGAGAATTAAATAAGAAGAGGTGTGTACAGTATTTGGCACAGTCTCTGATTCATATTTGTCATTCAATAAATACTGGTGATTATTACTGTTGACAAGCAAGAGGTAACAGGTGTGTGGCTGTTAAGACAGAGAAGAGAGATCATAGCAATAAGATTTCATGGCATGAAAAGTCTCAGACCAGAATGTGACTGACTGCCAGAGCTGGAAGGATACCTAATTGATCATGTTCTCTAAATCTCTTCATGTTCTAATGAGGAAACTGAGGCCAGAGTGGGAAGGAAGTTTGTTCGAGATCACAGGTACCCTGATGGTAGGACGAGGACTTGAACTTGTGTTTTCCACTTTTCTGTCTTAGTCTCCTTTCTCTGGAGCCTCCCATAGAAGTCCTTCCTTTGATTTCCTCACTTCAAGGGAAGTAATGACTCTTTAGGCTTGTTAATGTTATTTTGCAAAATATTTAAGGAAATAGTGTCACTTAATCATGCCAGTTTCATTCTTCGAGGGGAAAGAACAATTGTTGATTTTACACTGGTTTAGTAATAAACCCGGAGACACATAGCTTACAGAGGTAGAGGCAGGGCTAATTAACACGCTGCCTTTTCTGATCTCCAAGTTTATATGCTCTGCTCTATATCATACTCTTTCAGCTGTTTCTCAGCTGAAATTAAGAAATGTGGCTTCAAACACAGCCACTTGCTTCACACACTCCTACTTCCTTGCTCCAAGAAACCCCGTCTTTGTGGCTAACTCATACAGTGTTGGTTGTTAAAAAATGCCGAGGGACAAGAAAACAGAGTCTGAAATGTTTCATCTGGAAAAACAAACTCACACACAGGCGAACAAGGGGACAATTAGTTTCTGTTTGGGCTGAAGCCAGAGGGGTATTTGTGTCATGTAAGTAGAAGTCTGTAGAATTTAATAGGATTATGGTAGAGTAAGAAAGTCCATTCGGAGGTGGGGAAAAACAATAAAAAACAGAGAAGCAAAACATGCCAATATACATTTTTTATCAATACTAAAAATAAAAAAATAAAAAATAAAAGAATCCAACCTAGGAGTAACCTGGTAGGTGAAAGAACATTATTACCACCAATGACAATTGATTGTAATGTTAACAAACTACCATTAACTGTGTCTCATTGCAAGCATTCCACATACATGATCTCATTTAATCCTTGAAGGGCTTCAAAGTCCATATTATTTAAATGAACTTTATAAACATATAAAGTCCATATTTCTGCTTTGGTGGTTAAACATACTAGGGCTAAGAGGGGCTGAATATCTTATGCAAAGTCACAAAAGTAGAAAATGGTGGCAGTGGAATTTGAGCCTCTGTCTGATGCCTCTTTCTCATTTCTGCCTCTTTTGTAATGCCCTGGGAGCAGAGGTAGGACCCAGAAACCCAGCTGATACATGAAGAGTGACATTGCCAGTGTGGGCATCTGAGCAGGTCAAAAGGCTAGGTCAAAGTCTGTGGTTAATCCAGGATCCCAAATCAAGTATGTCCATAAAATAAGACTGATGAGTAAACAGAACACTGCCTACCCAGTGTAATTCTAATGGAAATAGGTTTGCTCTTCCCCTAAAAGTTGTAAACAGTGCCTTCTGAAGCATGGCTTCCCTCAGGCAGCATCTGCAGGATCATTTTTCTAATTCTTCTTCCTGTCCCAGATGCCCAGCAAAAATTGGTCTCAATATGGACATGCTGATCTATTGACCAACTGATTGATTGATTAATTGGTATCTTTGTGCCTGTATGACTTGGGGCTCCCAGCTGTAGTTGGGAATTGATTTTAATCTTCACAGGTTAAAACAAAAGCTATCAAATCCCTTACAGGAGATGGTGATGAGACACAATCTTATTAAAGAGAAACTGACAATTTATCATCTCCCAACAGCCCGAGGCCCAATTTTTTGTGCATTCTTGCCAGGATCTCAGCATCTTGTTCAATATCTAATTTATTTGGAGTTTTATCGAGAGAGGAGCATCTTCTGCAATGCTTGTCTCCAATTTTCAAAGCGTAGTTAAGGCCCCCGCCCTCCAAAAAGGAGCTCACAGCAGAGAACTTGGTGGGCACACAGGGTTTAGTCTACGTAATGGGCTACATACATATACACATCTCTGACCTGACAGGAGGCAGAGCTCAGGTGGTAATGCTCACTGGCTGCTCACCTCCTGCTGTACGGCCCAGTTCCTAACAGGCCACAGACTGGTAC
>NW_012103354.1:1118705-1133528 GCF_000951045.1 Mandrillus leucophaeus
CATCTCCCAACAGCCCGAGGCCCAATTTTTTGTGCATTCTTGCCAGGATCTCAGCATCTTGTTCAATATCTAATTTATTTGGAGTTTTATCGAGAGAGGAGCATCTTCTGCAATGCTTGTCTCCAATTTTCAAAGCGTAGTTAAGGCCCCCGCCCTCCAAAAAGGAGCTCACAGCAGAGAACTTGGTGGGCACACAGGGTTTAGTCTACGTAGTGGGCTACATACATGTTGTCTCTGAACCCGGGGTCATGACAGTTTTCTCCCACACCCAGTTTCTTATGTTTCTATTTTTTTTTTTCCTGACAAAACATTTCTTTGTTTCTGTGTTGTCACATTGATTTTAAGGTTTTTCTCTTTCACCTGCCAAGTACTGAAATTTTTTTTAAGCAAAACTTATCATTTAAATGCATTTCACAAGCTAATTAAACCCTCAAGCAGCACATATAAATTAGACCCCCTGGCTAATGGAAATGCCCACCTCATCTGGACTGGCCAGGAGTTTGTCTCATTCAGTATTTAGCACAGGACAGACAGCTCTCCAGGAAGGAGGCTACTGGGTTCTCGGGTAAGTACATGGGATTGGTTATTACCTGGCCACCATGATTGGTTTTGGGGATGGTGCAAGATTTCAGCATGGGCTACCTATCAGAACCATCCTTGGGCTTGGTATATGAGCTCTGAGAGTAGATTTTCTTTCCACTAGGCTTGCTAATGTGGGTGGGTAAGAGCAAGCCTGCTGGGTCCCATCTTTCCAGGCACAGGGTGAGAGAGTGCTTAAGAAGGAAGAACGGGAAGGCAGATCACACAGATGGAGAGGTGGCCATGTCTGCAGTGAAATTCCTCAGCCCCTCATTCGTAAGACTCAGTGAATTCCTTCTCCACTCTAAGCTGGCTTAAGTTGTATTTCTGCCATTTGCAGCTAAGAGCTTTGACCAATGCAGGTAGGTTTATTTTCTCCTTTTTACAATGAGCTATACTGAGACTCAGAGAGGTTAAGAGACTTGAGGATTAAAGAAATGGTAATTGGCAAAGCAAGCTTCGAGCCAGCACCAAATATCAGTCATGTCCCCTGTCCTCTCCCAGGGTGAGTGGAGATCCTGTTTTCCATTATTCCCTTGACTTACTTTATAATCATACTTCCTTATTTTCTAATGTTTTCTAATTATAAAATTAATGCATGCACATTGTGGATGTTACAGAGAAGCATAAAGAAGACAATAAATTTACTCACAATCTTGCCACCTGGAGGAAAACAGTGTTAAAATGGTATGCTATTTTCTCTCCAGGCATAAGAAACCTAAATGTTCACTGAAGTCATCTGGTGCCTTAATGAATAGATAAAATTGGCTCCAGCCACCATTCCATGGCCTGCATGAAGTTCCGTGTCAGAGTATTGAGTCCCAGCTCTGTCCTATACGAGATGCATGATCTTGGGCAGGTTATTTAAGCTCCTCGAGTCGTTTTGTTATCTGTCCACTGAAGTCAATGATCTCCTAGCCTGAAGGGTTCATGTGAGAACCAAATGAAACAAATCAACAAACACTCTGAAAAGTATAAAGTGTGGTGCAAATAAGTATAATAATAATGGTCTACAAACTTTTTTCTTTCTTTCTAGTCACAAAACCATTTTATTAAAATATTCCTATTTGGAATCCTAGTGTATAAAATAGATAAAGAGGGGTTTATCTGATTAACTCAGAGCCATTCCTATCCCAGCCAGGCTGGGCTATGAGTGCTTTCACTTAAAATCTGGACCCCGAGGAGCTATTTGAAGAACCTGCCCTCTTATAGACAATTTCCAAAGTGCTTTAATCTAAGAAAACCAAGGGAAGATGGCTGAGGAGACTATACAGGCCTAAAAATAGAGGGAGTAGACGATGTGGTGAAGAAAATCCCAATACATTGACGATTGTGAATCATAAATGAACAATAACCCCACCCAGCACCCATCCTTTGAAGACAACACTGAGGAAGATGGAATTCTAATTCTGGATATTCCTTGGCCATTGCTGTGTGCAATTAAGTTCTTCTCCTGTTACCTCTCTTCCTCAAACCACTTGCCTAGAGTGCTGGGACAAAGCCGAATACTAAGACTGCTAACCCTGTGCACACACACACTCAAAGACACTTCCCTGGACTCTGGGAGTTATCTAAACAATATTTGGATTATTTATCCAATATTTATCCAATTTATCCAAACAAAACACTCGCTGTGTGCTAGGCACTTTGCTAGATGCTGGGGATATAGTGGTGGACAAAACCAGTCATAGCCCCACTCTCTCCCTATTCTCTGAAGGCCAGCTGAGGAGTTAGACACACACCAAACAATCCTAAAAATTAATGTAAAAGTGTAGTCTTCTATGTGCCAGAAGAACCCAATTTGGGAGATCAGAAGGAACATGGTGAAGTCATGCCACTTCAGTTATGATCTGAAGTTAACAAGCATCCTATACCTAATAAGAAAGCTGTGCAAAGGCCTTGTGGGGGATGGGGATTAGTACCCTCCAAGATCTGAAAGAAAGCCTGTGTGTGTCCTGTGTGCGAGACAAGCCTGGGAAGGGAGACAGGGACCAGGAAAAGCAAGATCTCGTGGGTCATGCCAATGATTTTGCTCTCTATCTTAGGAGTCATGGGAAGCTAGAGACTGTGAAACCTACTCATTTAAGAGATAATGGAAGGGAAGGAGGTGGGGAGATGGAGAAAAGTAGATGCATCTGGGAGTTATTGAGATAGCAAAATCAAAAGGACTGGTTGGGGTGGATTAGTAGGGTGTACTGGTTCCCTACTGCTGCTGTAACCAATTGCTACAGACTCATGGCTTAAACCAATAGCAATGTATTGTCTTACAGTTCTGGTGGCCAGAAGTCAGGAATGAGTCTTAGAGGGCTGAAAATAAAAGTGTTGACAGGACTAGTTCCTTCTGGAAGCTCCAAGGGAGACTCCATCGCTTGCTTCTTCCAGCATCCAGTGGCTGCTGACATTTTTTGGCTTGTGGCTGCACCACTCTAATCTCTGCTTCTGCCATCACACATGGCCTTCTCCTCTTCTGCCATTAAATCTTCCTCTGCCTCCCTCTTATAAGGGATCCTGTGATTACATTTAGGATTTACCCTGATAATCTAGGATAATCTCTCCATCTCAAGAACCTTAAGTTAATCATATCTTCAATGTTCTCTTCTGCCAATAGAGTAACATCACAAGTTCCCTGGATAAGGGCCTGGATATCTTTGGGGGCCATTATTCATTCTACCATATACAACGGGGAGGGAAAGAGATCACGGATATTGCCTGGGATTCTGGTTTGCAACTTGGATGGATGGTGCTGAGATGGAGTTGGGGGTCACAAGATGAACTCAGTTTTGATTCTGCTAAGTTTGAGGTGCCTCTGAGATACCTAAGAACAGTGGTCTATCAGGCAACTTGGAAATAGAGATCTGGAGTCCGGAAGACGGGGCGAGAGATACAACTTTGAGGAAATTGATGAAGTCATGACAATTTTCAAAGAGGATCCATAAAGGCAGGGGGAAAACCAGAAAATTTCTGGCTCAGAAGCCGAGGAGGAGGTAATTTCAAGGAGAAGGAAGTAGCAGTGTTGTCCAAAATGCCTGAAGGCTCACGCTGAGGATTGAACACGTCCATAAAATTTATTGTATGAACTTCAATGACAGAATGATGGGAGCAGAAGCCAGGTTAGTTTGGAGCAGGTTAAGAGGTCAATGGACAGGAAGAAAATGGAGCAAGTACAGAACACTCTTCTATATTCATATAAATTATTTTCTCTTTACATGTTATACATTTGCACTTATCTTTCAGATCACACATCAACCATTCTTCGGCAGAGTGTTTCCTGATCACTTGACCCTCACTTTTACAAGTTCTTATAGCTCTATGTCTTTCTGCTATATAGCTGTGATCAAAGACAATGGAAACGTATTTGTTTGTGTGATCATTTTATTTATGACATTCTATCTCACTGTCTTTGTTCCTTGAAAGTGGGGTCTAGGTCAATTTTTGCTCAGTATTGTATTCTCAGGGCATAGCCCAAAGCTGGCACATGATAGGCACATGATTGACTTTATTAGATGAACGCATGATCAAATGAATGCTGTAGCTCTAAGTAGGGGAGGTGGAAGCATTTTTAATTTCTAGAAAGAAGCTTACTGTAATTAAAAGAGTTTGAACTCAGACGCCCAGAGTTTTGAATTCAGAACCTTCTGTTTTCCAGTTATGTGGCTTAAGCAAAATCAGATTGGCTGACCTTTGGAGGCTTGGTTTTCACTGCTATAGAGTGAGATAATTACTTTTTTATAGATGATACCATCTACCTGACTGAGTCTGATACATTTTCTTCTTACAGCAATTATATCTTGTCAAGAGCTGACAATCAGACATACAAAACAAGTGATACCTATGAATTTTGCAAAAGTATTAGTTTGGGAAAACAGAAACCAAAACAAATTGAGAGAGAAGTGGGGGAACTAGGAGGCAGGGCGAGAGACATAGATATAGAAAGACAGGGAGAGAAGGGAGAAGAGCATGTACTGGCTGCTTCATAAATCCCATCCTTTGGTTGTGTTGGGTTTAATTTTGTCCTTAGCAAGTTGTGGTTGGGCTGTTGTAGCTACATGAGGAATGACTTCCTAATTAGAGAAGTTGTCTTGGTGGAAGCTTGTACCTGCTGATGTAGATGATGGCTCAACATGTCTGAGCAGAGAGGTGAGGCTAGGAGGGCTTAGTTCTCCTGCATGGGGGCCTCACATTCCCCTTTCCTGATGCCTTTCCAGCTGGGCACCTGGCAAAGGAAACCCAAGCATTTTCCCTTCTGTGCCCACACCTCTGAGATCACACTCGAAGATGGGCTGCCTGCTGGAAATCTGGAGTAATTCTAGTTTATTAATTTGGGCCCGTGTAATTACACAGTCATATTAATTAGCATTTCTGCTTCTGTACCTTCCTTTTTCATGTTAGAGCTGAGACTCCAACTAATTATTTATATGATTTTTCAATTTGTTTTGGTTTCTGTTTTCCCAAAGTGATACTTTTGCAAAATTCATATATAGCACTTGTTTTGCATGTCTGATTGTCAGCTCTTGACAAGACAGAACTGCCGTGTGAACAAAATGAATCAAATGGTTTCTGTGTTCTGGGTAGTAGTAATTCAGAGAACCCATTCCTTCTGAAGAATTTGCAGGGAACTTTACAATCTCCATATGAAGAACACTTAGTAATTCTTGCATTGTTTCATTGTGTTTATGTTTGTGTATTTTGTTGTACACATGGGAGCGTTACATTTTTTTCTATCTAACTTTTGGGTTCAAGGGGTACACATACAGGTTTGTTACATGGATAAATTGCATGGGGGTTTGGTATACAGATTATTTCATCATCCAGGTAATTAGCATAATACCAATAGGTAGTTTTCCAATCCTCACCCTCCTCCCACCCTCCATTCTCGAATAGACCCTAGCGTCTATTGTTTCCTTCTTTGCATCCATGTGTACACAATGTTTGGCTCCCACTTATAAGTGAGAACATGTGAAATTTGGTTTTCAGTTCCTACATTAATTCACTTAGAATTATAGCCTCTTGTTCCATCCATGTTGCTACAAAGGCCATTATCTCATTTTAAAAAATAGCTATGGCTGGGCACAGTGGCTCACGACTGTAATCCCAGCACTTTGGGAGGCCAAGGTGGGTGGATCACCTGAGGTCAGGAGTTTGAAACCTGTCTGACCGACATGGTGAAGCCCTGTCTCTACTAAAAATACAAAAAATTAGCCAGGCATTGTGGTGCATGCCTGTAATCCCATCTACTTGGGAGGATGAGGCAGGAGAATCACTTAAACCCAGCGGGTGGAGGTTGCAGTGAGCTGAGATCGCACCATTGCACTCCAGCTGGACAACAAGAGCAAAACTCCATCTCAAAAAAAAAAGAAAAAGCTATGTAGTATTCCACAGTGCATATGTGCCGTGTGCCACATTTTCATTATCCAGTCCACTGTTGCTGGACATCTAGGTTGATTCCATGTCTTTGCTATTGTGAATAGTACAGCTTGGTTTGGGCACCGTAACAATGAACCACCATTTTGTCTTCTCAGTATTGTGTTAGAATAATGGGTCCTTGCTGTGATATAACCTATAGCATGGAGAAAGGTGGAGAGTTTTAAGGATTGGTTTGAGGGCCTTCTTTTTGCCAGCAGTTCCCTTTCGTTGTGGATGGGAATGATTCCTTCCATGGGCATTTGTGGAACATGTCTAAGCAGCTACTGTCACTTAAGATGAGGTAGGCTTTGGTCCTTGTTGCTGAAGAATTTATTATGTCCCTCCAGAGAGATGAGGTCAAATTAATGAATGGGTCCACACCAGACCCCCACCAAAAACACAAGAACAGGTAGGAGATGGAGCACAGTCCTGGTGGTGACATTCATGAGATGCAGAGGCAGGAAACTGGGAGGTAGAGAGTTGGGAGAGGAAAGAGGAAAAATGAAAGAAAAAGGTGGAAGGGAGGAAGGAAATGAGCATTTATGGTATTCCTGATGACAATTTCTTTTTCTACCTATGGTGACCTAGCAGCTTTGGTATCTAGACTGTCCCCCACCCCCTATTTTACAGACATGAAATTACAGGCTCCAGAAGGATTGAATGACTTCACCCAGGACCACTCACTAGAAGGTATCATAGCCAAGACTTAAACTCTAGCCTGTCTGATTCCGGAGCCTGTGTACCCTCCATTGTCCTATGTAGCTGCTCTTGACACTAATTAGCATGTTCTTTGGAAAACATTAGAGAATTTTCCAGCAATTCATGACTTGCTGACCATTATATGCCAAGCTTTTTGCTATGGACATGAGAAATTATCAGTGCAATACCAGGGAGAGAATGGATTTGGAGTCAGAATGACTTAGCCAGAAACCTTTAAGATACCAACAAATAGTAGTTAATATTTATTGAGCACCGACTGTGGTAGGCTTGTGCAAAAAACATTCTGTATTAATGATCTTATCTGATCTTCATAGCTATTGCCTGAGATAGGTACCATTCTGATCCCATTTTATAGATGAAGAAACTGAGGAACAGCATGGTTAATGGAGAAATGGGAGAAATGAATTTAAGTCAGTGCTGTCATCTAGGTCTGGCTGAGGAAGTCTTGCAGGGATTGAAGATATCATGAGTAAATGGATGCTATTCCAGCTGGAAGCCAGGCAGATGGAGCTGTAGCATCCATGACAAGCTCTGAGATCTATTCCCAGTAGAACCAAGGCATGCTCAGCAAGGTAAGTGAAGCCCAGATAGATAGCATTGAGCTGTGGGTCCAGCAACAGCAGGGTGGCCAGTGGAACAGAAAGGAAAGAGCATGGGCTTTGGAATCAAGTCAAACCTGGTTCAGATTTTGGTCCCATCTCTTACTCAATGTGTGATGTTGAGCAAGATAATTTCCCCAGGCCTAATTCCCTCTTCTCTCAAATAGAGGCAACAAGACTTGTCTTGCAGGGTTGTAATGAAGATTACACAAGCTCCCATCTGTAAAGAGCCCAGAGCGATGCTTGACACATGGGGGGCACTCTATGAATATTTGGGAAAGGATGGAAAGGAAAGATAGAATTCAAGTGAGGGAATCTTGAGATACTTCAAGGAGGAGATAGCATTTGCATTGGGCCCTCAAAGTCAGGTGGGGTTTCTGTGAATGAAGGCCAGAGATGAGTGCAGGATGGGCTGTCTCTTGGAACCTTTTGAGGCAGGCACAGCTGCTCAGGATACTCCATGGTTTCTGAGAGCCCTTGAGACAAGAAGAAGCCTGCCCCAAGGGGTCTGTACCATGGTTGGCGATCCAGTGAAAAGTATTTACTGAGAACCTACTATTAGCCAGACTCTGTGCCTGGTGGGTGCACATATTATTTCCTACCTCCCTGTAAGAGAAACTCAGTTCTAGAGAGGTTAAGTGATTTGCCCAGGGCATACTGCACGCCCTGAGTCATGCAGGGTCATGCTGAGACTGAACGGCAAGGCAGATTTGCAGCCCAAGCCCTTTCATTCCATTACATCCTGCATCTCACAGCTGAGCATTGTAAAGATGAGCCCTCAGAGCTTGTCTGCACTGCTAGACCCATTGTCCTGCTCTAACAAATAGGGGCTTGGGGCTTGACTGTCAGGTGAAGCTGAGCTTGCCAATGAAGATGCGTACATGGTTTACAGAGGCCATAATTTTTGACATGACACCTCCAGCATGAACATTTCAAATTCTAATCGTGAAAATAATTTGGAAGAAGGAGATGAAGGTTATCATTTATTTAGGGGGCTTTATCAACAGAGGGCCTCTCTGGCTTTAATAAATGAGATGTGTTGAATAGAGTGGGATCACTGAGGCATGAGATACTGTGTCTGCCCATGAAGGGCTTTGAATAATTTACATCCTGAAAGGATATTTTATGACAGTGCTTATAATCTTCTTATTGGTTCAAAATCAACATTTACAGCACACGTCTTTGAACTGATGCAGCTGATAAGCTTATCTCTTTATTATGTGGCACGAATCAAGCCCTCTCAGGAAAGGGAGGTTTCATAGAAATTGATTCCTCTTTGGGTCTCAATATTTTATTCTCCAAAAACAGCCAATAAATAATAGAGGACAGCCATTAATATTTCATTTTAGTTAATATATTAGTAGAGGGAACTCTTTTAATTTGAAGGGGCATGGAAAGGAGGCTTTGGAGTTTTGCAAAGATGCTTTATCTGGTGGCTCCATCTCCCATTAAATAGGTCTTGGGCTTTTCTTTAATGGGAGACTTTTTATTATTGATTCAATCTCCTTACTCATTATTGGTCTGTTTAGATTTCCTACTTCTGTGGCATTTTTTTTTTTTTTTGAGATGAGGTCTCACTGTGTCACCCAGGCTGGAGTGCAGTGGCACGATCATGGCTCACTGCAGCCTTGACCTCCTGGGCTCAAGTAATCCTCCCATCTCAGCCTCCAAAGTAGTTGGGACTACGGATGTGCCCCATCACACCTTGCTAAGTTTTTGTAGTTTTAGTAGAGATGAGGTCTCATTCTGTTGCTCAGGCTGGTCTCGGACTTCTGGGCTCAAACAATCCTCCTGCCTCGGCCTCCCAGAATGCTGGGATGTGTTGTTGTATAGTTGTGCGTTGTAGTCTCTTACGAATCTTTTTCTGTGGTATCAGTTGTAATATCTTCTCTTTCTAATTTTGTTTACTTGAGTCTTCTTTTTTCCTTTGTTAGTTTAGCCAAAGGTTTGTTGATTTTATCTTTTCAAAAAGCCAATTTTTAGTTTAGCTGTTTTTTTTTTTTCTAGTTTCTATTTTATTTCTGCTCTGATCTTTTTTATTCCTTTCCCTCTGCTAAGTTTGGCCTTTTTTGCTCTTTTTCTTGTTCCTTGAGTTGTAATGTTAGGTTGCTTGTTTGAGATCTTTCTTTTTTTGATGTGGGCAATTATTGCTATAAGCTTCCCTTTCGGGACTGCTTTTGTTGCATCTCACAAGTTCTGGTATGTTGTGTTTCCATTTTTAAGATATTTTTAAATTTACCTTTTAATTTCTTCTGATGATTTCACTGCTGAATTCTATCAAATATTTAAAGAAAAAACTATTAGCAATCCTTCTCAAACTCTTGCAAAAACTTGAAGAGGAGAAGTACTTCTTAACTCATTTTACAAGGCCAACATTACCTTGATACTAAAGCCAGACAAGAATGCTCTAAGAAAAGAAAATTACAGGGAAATATCCCTGATGAACATAGACATAAAAATCCTCAACAAAATGCTTATAAGCTGAATTCAACAGCACATTAAAAAGATAATTCTCCACGATCAAGTGGAATTTATCCCAAGGGTGCAAGGATGGTTTGACATACATAAATCAATAGATGTGATACACCATATTAACAAAATGAAGAAAAAAACTATGTGGTCATCTCAATAGATGGAGAAAAAGCACTTGAAAAAATTCAACATCTATTTATGATAAAAACTCTTAGCAAAATAGATATAGAAAGAATGTACCTCAACACAATAAAGGCCATGTATGACAAGCCCACAACTAACATTCTAAACAGTGAAAAGTTGAAAGCCCTTCTTCTAAGATCAGAAACAAGACAAGGATGCCCACTTTGCCACTTCCTTTCAACATAGTAGTGAAAGTCCTAGTCAGGGCAATTAGGCAAGAAAAAAAAAGGTACTTATATAGGAAAGGAAGAAGTGAAATTGTGTATGTTTGCTGATGATATGACCTTATGTATAGAAAACCATAAATAGTCCATCAAAAAACTGTTAGAAATGACAAACTTATTAAAGTTGCAGGTTACAAAATCAACATACAAAAATTAGTAGTGCTTCTATAGTTTAACAACAAACTCTCCTCAGGAGGCTGAGGCAAGAGAATCACTTGAACCAGGAGGTGGAGGTTGGAGTGAGCTGAGATCATGCCACTGTATTCCAGCCTGGCCAACATAGTGAAACTCCATCTCAGAAACAAACAAACAAAAACAAATTCTCTGAATAAGAAATTAAGAAAACAATTCAATTTACCATAGCCTTTAAAAAATAAAATAACTGAAGAGGTAAAACATCTGTACACTGAGAACTATAAAACATTGATGAAAGAAATTGAAGAAGAAAAACAATGGAAAGATATCTCATGTTCATGGATTGGAAGAATTAATACTGTTGAAATTTCCAAACTACCTGAAGAGATTTACAGATTCAATGCAATCTCTATCAAAATTCCAATGTCATTTTTCACAGAAATAGAAAAAACAATTTAAGAATTTGCATGAAACACAAAAGACCCCAAATGGTCAAAGGAATCTTTTGAGGAAAAAAAACAAAGCTGGAAGTATCAAACGCTCTGATTTCAAAATATATTATAAAGCTATTGTAATCAAAAGAGCATGGTACTTGAATAAAAACAGACACATTGACCAATGGCACAGGATAGAAAGCCCAGAAATAAACCCAAATATTTACTATCGATAATTAAAAAAATTTTTTTTTTCCATAGGTTTTTGGGGAACAGGTGGCATTTGGTTACGTGAGTAAGTTCTTTAGTGGTGATTTCTGAGATTTTGGTGCACTCATTACTCGAGCAGTATACACTGAACCCAATTTGTAGTCTTTTATCCTTCACACCCCTCCCACCCTTTCCCCTGATTCCCCAAAGTCCACTGTATCATTCTTATGCCTTTGCATCCTCATAGCTTAGCTCCCACTTATGAGTGAGAACATAAGATGTTTGGTTTTTCATTCCTGAGTTAGTCACTTAGAATAATAGTCCCCAGTTCCATCCAGATTGCTGCTAAGGCCATTAATTCATTCCTTTTTTTGTGGCCAAGTTATATCCCTTTATAACTTATAAGTATAATCTATACTTATAGATATATATATAATACATATATTATATAATACACACACACACACACACACACACACCCCCCACAATTTCTTTATCTACTTTTTGATTGATGGACATTTGGGCTGAATTTTGACAAAGGTGCCAAGAACACACTATGGAGAAAGGACAATTTTTTAAAATAAATGGTGTTGGGAAAACCAGATATCCACATGCACAAAATGAAATTTCATGCTTATACCATATACAAAAATCAGCTCAAAATAGATAAAAGACTTCAATATAAGACCTGAAACTGTAAGGCTACTAGAAGTAAAAGGAGAAAAGCCCCATGACATTGGCCTGGGCAATTATTTCATGGATAGGACTCCAAAAGCATGGCAACAAAAACAAAAATAGACAAAATTAAAAAGCATCTGCATTACCATAGAAAAAATCCACAGAGTGATGGGTTATACTATGTATTGGGAAAAAATATTAGCAAGCCACACATCTGAGAAGTGGCTAATATCCAGAATATATAAGGAGCTCAAACAAATCAGCAGTGAAAAAACAAATAACCCAATACAAAATAGTCAAGGGATCTAAGAGCAGGAACAAGATATTTCTCAAAAGAAGAGATATAAATGGTCAATAGATTTATGGAAAAAATTCTGAACATCTCTAATCATCATGGGAATACGAATTGAAGCCACAATGAGATATCACTTCATACCTGTTAGAACGGCTGTTATCAAAAATACAAGTGATAACAAGTGTTGGTGTGGATATGAAGAAAAGAGAACTCTTGTACCCTGCTAGCAGGAATGTAAATTAGTATAGCCATTTTGGAAAATAGTATGGAGGTTCTTCAAAAAACTAAAGATGGAACTCTTATATGATCCAGCAATCCCACTACTGGGAAGACATACAAAGGAATTGAAATAGGTATGCTGAAGGGATATCTGTACTCCCATGCTCATTTCAGCTTTATTCACAATAACCAAGATATGGAAACAACCTAAGTGTCCATCAAGGGATGAATGGATAAAGAAAACTTGGTATATATACACAATGGAATACTATACAGCCTTAAAAAAGAAACAAATGCTGTCATTTGTGACAACTTGGATGGAACTGGGGGATGTTACATTAAGTGAATAAGCTTAGCCCAGAAAGACAAATACTCTATGATCTCACTTATTTGTGGAATCTAAAATTCTGTCTTAGAAATAGTAGATAGGTGGATACCAGAGATGGGGCAGGGGTGGGGGTAGCAGGAGGGATGGGCAAAGGGGAGATGTTCATCAAAGAGTACAAAGTTTCAGTTAGACTGGAGGAAGAAGTTTTGCTGATCTGTTGCACTGCATGATGACCGCAGTGAATAATAATGCATATTTCAAAACTGCTAAAAGATTAGATTTTTAATATCCTTGCCACAAAAAAATGTTAAGTGGGCAACGTGATAGATTCATTAATTACCTTGATTGCATCTTTCTACAGCATATACATAGGTCAAAACAGCACATTGTACCACCCAAATGTACATAATTATTATTTGTCAATTAAAGATAAATTAATTTAAAAAACTCAAAAATCCAGCCTCGAGAGATGTGTCTGCTGTTATCAGTCTCTACCCCTCAAAGAAAGGCCTAGAAATCAGTTGTCAGGGGCTGCAGTGGTTATAAGAGGGGGCTTTTCCAGGTGACTTTTTTTTTTTTTTTGTCTTGAGCCTGGACAGTCAAGACTAGAAAACCGCATCAGGTCCTCTGCAAAATATGAAAAGAGCATTTTGCTCCCACCAGCTCTGTGATGTTTGGGTTTGCAGAAGAAAGGGTCATGGAGGGAAATAAATGATATTTTCTAGAAGCCCAAAGGGCTGTCTGTCTGGACATACATATCTAACATTCCTGGGACAATCTTGGCCTATGCACTCCTGCAGGCAGCAGCCTGGGGCAAGGGAAGGGCCCCAGGCTTTAGCATTCAGTACCAGTATTCAGACACTAGCTCTGTGTAATACTGGGAAAATTAGTCTACTTTTCTGAGCCTCCCTTTTCTCATCTATAGACTGGGATAATGAGTGTTAATCTCACAAGTTTGTACTGAGAGTTGGATGTGATGATTTATGTAAACAGCATTGCACCATTCCAAACAGAGGTTAGTCCTAATATTTTACAGTGAGAAACGCTGGTGCAATTGAAGGCCAAAACATCTTTTGGATATTTGGGGTTCCTCATGCCATTCAATCAACAAGCAAAGAAGAGTGCCACTGAATTGGCCCCAGGAAGAGGTCCCAATTACCAAGGCGAATTGGGGGAGTGGGCAAAGAGGATTATATTTGTAGCTCAGGATATTTGCAGGGACACCTCTTAACTCTTAATACTCCCTTTCCCAAAGTCCTAGTAAATCCAACTGTGGCAACCCAATGAAAACAAGGCTATCAAGGACTCACACCTCACAGAAATAAAGCCTTGGTTCTCTCCCAAGGTAAGGAAGTTCCCCCAAGCAGAGGCTAAGGGGAATGTGGAATGCACATTGGAGGATGAACTATGATTACAAACTAAAACTTTGTGATCAGAGGACTGGTGTGAGTATGATCAGACTGACATTACCCTGCAACAACTCAGTGGCCGATGGGACATTATGTGTCCTCTTGTACTTAAGATGTGGAATTTTCACCTAGACAAGGGTGGATGCCCCTGGCTTTTTGTCTTGGGATGCTGATCTGTCTGGAATCCCATCTGGCCCCCTTGCCTTCTGGCTTACTATTGGTTTTGGTCAATGGCAAATACAGGAGATCAGAGGTTAAAGTGGGGCCTGGGGGAGAGGGTGCTGGGGTGTTTATACTCTATGATATCTTCTTGGGGGTGCCCACGAGCTGGCTGCACCTATTGGCATAAAGCCACAGACCCCTCACCACACAGCCCCCTTGATTCTGCTTCTGGCCATTATCTCCCCTTCCCTCTTCTGGGCTGCAGTGGTGATGGCTCCTTCCTGCCCCAAGCCTTGGGATCCCACCCTGAACAGTCCCAGTGGCTTTTCCTACCCACACATAGGTGAATAGCTTTATCAAACTCTCCTTAAATATCCTTTGGAGTGAGCCATCACCCTTTTCCCACCAGGCCCTGACTAATGCAGCTGGCAACCTCACAGACATAGGGTGGGATCTAGATGGGCAGAATCTGGGCAGGTGGGCAGGTGACTGGATGGTGTGGTGGGACTCAAGAGGCCAAGATGTGAGTGCTGCGCACCATTTATCTGTGGGTCCTTGGGCAAGTGGTTGAGTCTGTCTCTATCTTTGCAACTTCAACTGAAAATGAGAACAATAATAATATCTGGCCCCCAAAATGGAATGAAATTCAAGATAAAGTTCTTTCCTGTGGTAGGTTCTCAGTGAAGCATTAGTTCTCTCCCCCAGCACATGCTATGCATTCAACTAATGTTACATAAATACACACATATGTACGTGTGTGTATATGTGTGTGT
>NW_012103354.1:1133578-1135892 GCF_000951045.1 Mandrillus leucophaeus
GGGCAAAGAGGATTATATTTGTAGCTCAGGATATTTGCAGGGACACCTCTTAACTCTTAATACTCCCTTTCCCAAAGTCCTAGTAAATCCAACTGTGGCAACCCAATAAAAACAAGGCTATCAAGGACTCACACCTCACAGAAATAAAGCCTTGGTTCTCTCCCAAGGTAAGGAAGTTCCCCCAAGCAGAGGCTAAGGGGAATGTGGAATGCACATTGGAGGATGAACTATGATTACAAACTAAAACTTTGTGATCAGAGGACTGGTGTGAGCATGATCAGACTGACATTACCCTGCAACAACTCAGTGGCCGATGGGACATTATGTGTCCTCTTGTACTTAAGATGTGGAATTTTCACCTAGACAAGGGTGGATGCCCCTGGCTTTTTGTCTTGGGATGCTGATCTGTCTGGAATCCCATCTGGCCCCCTTGCCTTCTGGCTTACTATTGGTTTTGGTCAATGGCAAATACAGGAGATCAGAGGTTAAAGTGGGGCCTGGGGGAGAGGGTGCTGGGGTGTTTATACTCTATGATATCTTCTTGGGGGTGCCCACGAGCTGGCTGCACCTATTGGCATAAAGCCACAGACCCCTCACCACACAGCCCCCTTGATTCTGCTTCTGGCCATTATCTCCCCTTCCCTCTTCTGGGCTGCAGTGGTGATGGCTCCTTCCTGCCCCAAGCCTTGGGATCCCACCCTGAACAGTCCCAGTGGCTTTTCCTACCCACACATAGGTGAATAGCTTTATCAAACTCTCCTTAAATATCCTTTGGAGTGAGCCATCACCCTTTTCCCACCAGGCCCTGACTAATGCAGCTGGCAACCTCACAGACATAGGGTGGGATCTAGATGGGCAGAATCTGGGCAGGTGGGCAGGTGACTGGATGGTGTGGTGGGAGTCAAGAGGCCAAGATGTGAGTGCTGCGCACCATTTATCTGTGGGTCCTTGGGCAAGTGGTTGAGTCTGTCTCTATCTTTGCAACTTCAACTGAAAATGAGAACAATAATAGTATCTGGCCCCCAAAATGGAATGAAATTCAAGATAAAGTTCTTTCCTGTGGTAGGTTCTCAGTGAAGCATTAGTTCTCTCCCCCAGCACATGCTATGCATTCAACTAATGTTACATAAATACACACATATGTACGTGTGTGTATATGTGTGTGTGTATACACATACATATATACACATATAGATACACATGTACACACATATATATACATACACATATACACACACACACACATATATATATATGAGACACACATATATATGAGAGAGAGGGAGAATACCCAGGGGTTGGAGGAGGGTTTTCCTAGAAAAGAAGTCTGTGGTCTGCCCACAAATGTCTCTGAATCAATGCAGAGATTTAAATTTGGAGAACATTCTGAAACACAGCCGCTTTGGGAGTGAGGGAATGAGGTTAGGGAAGGCCTCAAATACCAAGGTCAGTCTACAAGTCAAGGTCAGGTCATGGAGTGCTAGAGCAGAGGGAATGAGTCTTTGCAGAGGCTTAATTGTCTGCTTGCAGGCTGGGAGGTCAGAGAAGCAGCCAGGGAGGAGGCCAGGAAGGAGCAGGGTCGAGCCAGCAGAGGAAAAGGAGTGGGCCCTGCTGCCCTGTGTTCCCGTGTGAAGATCTGGGGTTCTGGCCCTCCACCCCCTGGGGCTTCCCTTGTAAGATCTGTGGCTGTTCAGACCTGACTCATCCCTCGTAAGCTAGCTGAGGGCTTGTTGGCCTGCCTAACCCCTTCTGAGTTGATCCATAACTCATAGCAAGGTTTAGGGTTTTAGAAGCATGTTGCAATTTCGAGGTGAACTCAGTCTACAGATTTACATAAGGAATCTGGGAACAAGAGCAGAAATCTGGATGTGATGCTACAGACTCACATGTGAACCCACTGCCCCAGGCAGATGGACTGGTGTATCCTTTTCTCAATTCGTTCGGCAGCTCTTGGCTTTTTAACTCCTCTATGCTGGTCAGTGGGCAGGATGGGAGGGCTGGGGGGAAAAGATTCAAACAGGCTTCTGTGGCTGTACTTGAGGAGGTGTTTGCTTCATGCAATTAAGGGAAAGTGGATCGTTGAGAGCTCTTTGCCCACTTTCCAATCAAAAGCATTGCATTAGGCATGCTGTCTTTGAGGCCCTGCTGGACCACTGGCTCAAGATGTGCACTGATTGGAGCTACGGGGAATATTCCTGCCCCAGCCAGTTGATGCTGACTGCCTTAGATGGAAAAGCAGCTCTGTTTCTTGTAGATGTCCCCAGTGGGAATTTGTGTGATGATAGAAATGGCCAGAGGGCAGAGCTCATGGGCA
>NW_012103354.1:1137622-1140805 GCF_000951045.1 Mandrillus leucophaeus
CTGTTTGTAAATAAAGTTTTATTGGAACCAGCACTGGGATTAGGGGGAAGCAAGTGAGGCAGAGTTGTGCAAATACAGGATGGAATGCCATTTTTACTTACAGTTTTGATGTTCTGTTCATAATGAATTTTGGGGCATTAATTTGGATTTTTAAAAAGTACTACATTAAAATATAATTTATCTTGATTACTGAGGTTTCGGCATCTTTTAAGTTTTGCTCCGAGGCAGGGGCCTCCCTTGCCTCACCCTAGTGTACTTAACCCTTCTTCACTTTTCTCCTTCAAAGCTTGAAAGACGATAGACCCTCAGGAAGATGCCGCGTGTTATTCCTGTGGCCCCCATGTGGTCACACCTGGCCAGGCACATGCATTGAAGAGGCACTTAGATGCGTGAGGCATCTGACACAAGGCCAGGTGCCCTCGGGCTCTCTGTAAACGCCGCACCCTGAAGGCCATGGGTTAGATCGGTCTCCCTTCTCACAAACTCATCTTGCAGCTTTTGAGAAGTCCCTAACACAATCTGATTCTCCACTTCCCCATCAGCAGAATGAGGGGATAGGAACAGGTCCTTAGGGGTTCTTCAGGCTCAGTGTTCTGGGGTTCTGGGAAGGCATCCCCCTGCAGGTAGTTGGGGGTAGAGGATAGGACAGGTGCATCCCCGTGCGAAATCTTCCTATGAGTCAGGGACTGAGAAAAGGTCAGCATATAAGATCACTGGTATTTAAAACAGAAATGCCAAAGCGATGTCGCCAGAGTGGGAGTGAGGGAGGAAATGCTTATCGGTCTCTTAAAACTCCCCAGAGCACACAGGGCTTGTGCCAGGCGCTGAGGGGGAATGAAGAGAGGCTTGAGAGAGCCTGAGTTCCTTTTGAATGGTTGCAAGAGAGGTTGTGTTCATAGACTGAAGTCTGATAGTGAAAGGGAGAGGGTGATGCAAGCCAAATGGTAGGTGGAAAGTCAGCACAGAGATCTACCTTACGGCTGAGATGGGGATGGTTCTTGGAAAAAGTGGGCCTTGAGAATGTGCTTCCAATAACAGAGAACATTGTGAACCCAGAGAGGAGCCTGGGGTATCCATCAGGATCCCAGAAGGAGACAGATGGTACCCTCAAATGGGGGAATTGAGGAGAGGTCAATAAATAAACCATTTGTAACAGTCTGGGAAGGTGAAGGGAAAATCAGCAAGGGATGGTGAAGCACTTTTGGGGCTAGCAACACTGGGGGCAATGATCATCTCTAGGCCTCAGTAGTAGGGCAAGAAAGGGTTCCCAGAACCTGCCATGGACCTGCAGCTGGAAGGGCGAGCTCCAGAGTGAATACCTTGCTCCCTTTCCAACCTCTGATCTCTTGTCAGCACTTGCCAGATGGACCCAAGTGAGAGCTCCAGGGCAAGAAGCCTGCCAATGTCGTTCACACGACCCAGCAGCCCAGGGCTCAGATCTGGAGGGCAAATGAGGAGAGGCCGCATACTGAACAGGACAGGCACGGGAACCGAGAGAGACTGTGTCTGTGCAAACATCTGTGTGGTTAAAGAGAAGGGAAAATGAGCTTCTGGGCCAGGCGCGGTGGCTCACACCTGTAATCCCAGCACTTTGGGAGGCTGAGGCAGGTGGATCACTTGAGGTCAGGAGTTCGAAACCAACCTGGCCAACATGGTGAAATCCTGACTCCACTAAAAATACAAAAATTATCTGGGTGTGGTGGCAGGCACCTGTAATCCCAGCTACTTGGGAGGCTGAGACAGGAGAATTACTTGAATCTGGGAGGCAGAGGTTGCGGTTAACTGAGATTGTGCCTCTGCACTCCAGCCTGGGCCACAGAGCGAGACTCCATCTCAAAAAAAAGAAAATGAACCTCTGTTTCTGGTGCTTCCAAAGCAGGAAGTGACTTAATTCTCACAATACCTGGCCGTGTAGACATTTTGCAGGAGAGGAAATGGAGGCTAGAGAGACTGACAGCTGGACTTTCCAGTCAATCATTCAGCCAGGTGCAGAGTCTGTGGGCATTTCCGGTGGGGAGAGGCTCCCCCAGACTCCTGCAGTTTGATTCTGCCTTGTCCTGTGATTGAAAGCCTCCAGTGCAGTAAGAAGTAGCTCCTTGCTGACTCCTGAGTGGAAGAAGAACAGGGCTCCAGAAAGGGGCAAAGAGAGGGAGAGGACTCCTGCGCAGAGGAGATGAGTGTTAACTTGTGTCCTGCTAGCAGTAGGGGTTGCTAGCTGTGCTCTGACACTGGCCAGGCCATGACGGGACTTGGGGCCTCTGAGTGAGAAAGGCTGGGGTTGACTCAGGACTGGGCCAGCTGGGGGGCCTCAGACTTTAGACTTGTGTTCCTGCATGCGTGCCTTCAACCAAGCACACTTTCTGAATGCCAGTCAGGTGCTAGGTCTGGCTGCGTGTTGAGGTTTCACAGGTGAACGGAAACATCCTGACACCTCTCCCTCGTGGTCCTCATCTGCCTTCTCGTCACAGCCACCATTTATTGAGCTCTTGTTAGGTTTCAGGCTTTCTGTTAAGTTCCGCAAGTCAGTCAATGCATTTAATCCTTACGACAACACCACAGGGGTGGGTGTCCTCACTACTGTTTTACTCGTAAGGACTTGGGCCATGGAAGGGCTTGCATTTTAGTGAGAGACAGTGACAAGAGGACAGGCAGGCACAACTGGGTGTGGGAGCAGTGCCACCATCACAGACTGTCCCCAGACATTCCACCAGGGAGTTGAGCCCTGCCACCTACTGCTGTGTGTCCTTGGTCAGGTTTCTTTGAGTCTCCTAGAAAGCCCCTCTCTGGGCTGTTAGAGGAAGAACGAGATGGCCCACAGGAAGCCTTTAGCACATGCACGGCCCACAGAGGCCCTGGGCAGCTGTTACTCTTCTTGCTCTAACTATCATTGTCACGCCAACTTTTTGTCTTCTTTCTTACTTTTCTCTCCTTCTCTCTCTCTCCTCTCTTTACTCCTTTTCCAGCCCAGGGGCTTTCATTATTGGCTTGGGGGTCCCTTAAGCACAATGTTTTGAAAAGACTCTGCAATCACACCAGGTTTGTTAGGCGTATATCATGTTCATGTTCTTCCCAAGGTCCCACATTGGACCCAGAAGGATGTCTTGAAAGGGTAGAGGAATGTGTCTACTTTTTATCCCAGAGTATGGCCTCCCTCCCTCCCTGCCTCCCTCCTTACCTCCCTCC
>NW_012103354.1:1141382-1173437 GCF_000951045.1 Mandrillus leucophaeus
CCTCCCTCCCTTCCTCTCTCCCTCCCTTCCTCTCTGCCTCCCTCCCTTCCTCTCTCCCTCCCTCCCTCTCTCCCTCCCTGCCTCCCTCCCTCTCTCTCTCCTTTCCTCCCTATATCTCTCCCTCCCTTTCTCCCTCCTTTCCTCCCTTTCTCCCTCCTTTCCTCACTCTCTCCCTCCCTTCCTCTCTCCCTCCTGTCCTCTCTCCCTCCCTTCCTCCCTCCCTCTCTCCCTCCTTTCCTCCCTCTCCCTCCATTCCTCTCTCCCTCCTTTCCTCCCTTTTTCCCTCCCTCTCTCTCCCCCTTCCTTCCTTGTGTAAGGGCCTGGGAAAGCAGCAACATAGCATCAAATATTTTCACAGATCACTGATGGTAGTTTCCTCTAGTTGTACAGATGTGCACATTACACCAAGATACAGGATGTGATTAGGTCATGCAGCTCACTGGAGGGGAGCGGGGACCAGCAGCAGGTCTGAGGTGATGAAATCTTGACCTCACTCCGCTCTCACCCAGTCGCCCTCACAGGTCAGTAAGCTGCTATTGTCTCCTCTTCTGGCCTTGATTTTCTGTTTGGTTTTTCTGAGGGGCCCCTCCCCTTCTCCCCTTTGTCCCTATTTCAAGTCCTTGAGTTGTCCTGAGGCTTCTGCCTGAGGCTGGGCAGGTAGGACATTGTCTCCTCATGGGGATTGCCCTTTGGAAAGTTCCAGATAGAGGCTGCATGGGCATGAGGGTAAGGGAGCGAGACTGTGAGTAAAGAGAACAAGTGAAACAGACAGGACCCCAAGGACAAAGGAAGATCCCGGGAGAGCCAGCAGAAAATGGAGCTTTCATGGGATGTCCACTTGGTTTGGTACCTGGATGCAAGAGTACCCACTTGGGCGCCAGCCTGCCCTCGGTGAGCAAGTGCTTAGGCTAGAAAGAGAGGGCCCCAAACAATCGAGGAGCTCGACAGTGGGTAATAAAGCTCTCAACCCTGTGGCACAGACATTTTTATTAGCTTGTTCATGTACAGATGTAGCAATTTTTAGAACAGGAGAATAGTGACACATACCCTGAGGCTACTGTGGCTTCTGCCTTCTTCAGCAGTAGATTCTGTATCTCAGGCTCCGAGCTGAAGGAAGGCATCGCACCCCATCTTCCCATGCTGGGCCCGGAGCCACAAGAAACCAGCCTCTGGCCTCCATTGCTATCACGCACACCAGACCCACGTGGTACATGGTCAGAGCTCCCCAGTTTATTCCACTGTATCAGTCTACAAACACACCATCTCAGTGCCCCCATTCATCCAATAAGCTTCTGATTTTAATGTGGATGGCAAGGTTGAGAATTACTGTCTTTGACCACCGCAGGGGGCAAAAATCCAGCAAAATAAACCTACAAAACAGATATAGCTTTTCTAATTCTTTTGTTTGATTCAACAAGTCAGATGGTAAATATTTATTGAGCATGCCTTGTGTGCCAGGAATTGAGCTCGGCACTAGAGGTGGAAAAATGAAACAGACCACAGACATCACTGTGGTGAGGTTGGGCGGTGGGGAGGCGACATTGTTAGTTGCAGGAGATACTTTCAGAATTAAATGTCTAACATACCTGTGTATATTACCACATAATTTGAGCTCATCCATTCTCAACAAACCCCTCTGCTGTTTGCATAGTGTCCTAGGGTCTTTCTGGGTCTGGCTAAACAGGGGCAATGCAACTAGTCTGCAGACAGGGAGTCGACACTCTGTGAAAGCTGATCAGATAAACAACACTTCTTCAAGATGGGAGAAACCCACCTCCTTCTCCTGTACATACATAAACCTTATACGTGGGTCATACTCCTATAGTTCCTACACTAAGTGCTATGCTAAGGCCTGCTAGAAAGGAGAAAAAGACCTTTGGGCTTTGTCATATGTGGAAATCCAGCAGGATCAGATGAAGGTTTTGTGACTTTTCCTAGATGATGCAACACAGTCACGTTGTCAATAGGAGGCCAAAATCACTAGGTAAAGACAAAGTCAAACTTCAAGTCTTTATGTGGCTCAAACGAAATGTGAGATGTACATATAATTTGGAAACTGCAAATCCTCTGTACTTTAGTTTTCATGTTTTTTAATTATTATTACTGCATGAAATAAGATGGTCCCGTGAATTCAATCTTAGTCCAGGCTCTCCAGTCCACGCAGTGTGTGGACCCAGCCTAAGTCATAGGAGATTCAGGTGGTAGAATGCCTCCTTTGTAGGGCCTCTGGGAGGGCTGAAGATGGATGAAACATCTGGCACTCTTCCTGGTGTGAAATTATTTCAACACAGGTCAGTGGCCATTTGTCCCCATCCCCTGACTGATGTCACTGACTGTCCCTGAGAAGTCAGCGTGATAATAAAAAACTTGCTTTCTTGAGGGGAAATCTTGGCAAATGCAAACGGGATAAGGCAGAGCCAGATGAGATGATGTGGGATGTGAACCTGGGGAACAGGAGCAGGAAACACTGTCCTGAGGTATATTTTGTATATGCATGGCCCTAGGTCTGCAGACAGGGGAGGGATTCAGCTGTCTGTCACTTGGCATATGGTTCCTGTAGATCAGTCAGTTGAAACAAACATGTTGGTTTTCAGTTTCCTTGGGCGCAGATTTCTCTACCCACACAGCACTATGAATATAGACTAATTACAAGCAAACTCCAAAAATGTGTGATTATGTGATGGTTGATTTACAGCATTCTTTATTTCATCCTCTGCCTGTGGCTGGAGAATGAAAGAGCCAGGCTTTATCTGATAGACTTCCATGAGCCCCTGGGTCCCTTTGCCTGCCTTGGGCAGAGCTAGAATTCCTGTGAATTGGGTGAAGCTTTCCAGAGATTCCTCTTCGCAAAGCAGGGAGCATCCTTAGTGCCCTAGCTAGAGAGGAAGATAGTGTCTCTTCTCCTAGGTTTTCTTAGCAGTAAAAACTAGGCCAGGTGTGGTGGCTCATGCCTGTAATCCTAGTACTTTCAGAGGCTGAGGCAGGAAGATTACTTGAGCTCAGAAGTTCAAGAGCAGCCTGGGCAACATGGCAAAACCCTGTCTCTACAAAAAATACAAAATTAGTTGGGTGTATTGGTGCACGCCTGTAGTCCCAGGTACTCAGGTGACTGAGGTGGGAGTATCACTTGAACCCAGGAGGTTGAGGCTGTAGTGAGCTGAGATCATGCCACTGGCCTGGGCAACAGAGCAAGATGCTATCTTAAAAAACAAAACAAAACAACAACAACAACAACAAAAACCCCAAAAAACCAAGAAACTAATGATGACAAATGGCATTCTTCATGTCTGCGTGTAAATCAAAGTAAAATTATAAGCCCCTCTGCCCCACAACCGACCAAATGGACCCTGCTCTTGGCCAAGGGGATCCCAAAGAAAACTTAAAAAACTAGTTCAGGCCATAATATGATGGAAAAGGAGGTCATGGGAAAGTTTAGGCACGGCTGACCAGCATTATCATTAGAATAGAGCTCTTGATTGACAAAACAGACTCCTTGTAACAACAAGATACCCAACTACAACCTGACCCTGGAATAGCGTTGCATGACAGACAGCAGGCCCTGGAGGAAATCAAAGTATTTTACCCCAAAATATATTTCTTTGACATGCTATTGTAGGCACCTGCCACCCCTTTTTTCTTTTTTTTTTTTTTTTTTTTTTTTTGGTAGGGGAAAGTTGCTTTCTGTAGAGAATCTCCTCTTACTGTCTTTTCTGGAGAATCTTACACCTTTTAAGGTCTAAGGTCTGGTAAGAGACGTTTACCATCTTTTCTCTTTGAAGCCTGTTACTTAGAGGCTTCAACTACACAACAAGAACCTTGGCTTCCACAACCCCCCTCCATCTTAACTCAAGCATGTCTTTATGCTGACTTTAATTCTGCAGGCACTGCTTACCTCTTTCACCCAATTGCCAAGAAGCAATTTGAATCCATACCCTGCTTTGAGATGTCTGGCCTTTCCTGGTAGAACCAATGTATACCTTGCACATATTGACTTATACATGTCTTTTCCTGTAACTTCTGTCTCCCTAAAATGCATAAAATCAAAAGGTGTAACCAAACCACTTTGGACACATGTTCCCAGGACCTGCTGAGGCTGTGTCATGGGCTATGGCCACTCACATTTGGCTCAGAATAAACCTCATCAATCTATTTTACAGTTTGGCATTTTTCATCAACATGTGTATGTCTGTGTGCTTAAAAATAGACCAAAGCATTAGAAGAATAGACCTTGTAAATCAAAAATAAAATTCGAAGACCCCCTGCCAACCATCTGAATGGACTTCCTCCTCAACCAGGGCTCTTAAAATTTAACCTGAGAGACTGTTCCAAGCTATAATGCAAAGCGGAGGTGGAACATGTCTCATTATACCTCTCTGGCATTAGTCTGATAAGAAACACGGCCGGGTGTTTCTTAGGAAACATGCCTGTAATCCCTACACTTTGAGAGGGTGAGGTGGGCGAATTGCTGAGCTCAGGAATTCGAGACCAGCCTGGGCAACATGGCGAAACCTCATCTCTACAAAAAATAAAAATCAGCTGGGTATGGAGGCACGTGCCTGTAGTCCCAGCTACTTGGGGAACCGAGGCTGGAGAGTTGCCTGAGCCCAGGAGGTTGAGACTACATTGAGCTGTTTGTGCCAGTGCACTCCAGCCTGCGTGACAGAGCAACACCCCATCTCTTATTTATTTCCTCAAGTCATTGCTTTTACACATGGGATTCCTGAGGGTTAGAAAGAGGAGAACAGACTTGTCCTTCACCTCCACTATATATGGCATGAGCCCTGTTATTGGAGACATAAAGTCCTGGATTCACATCCCATCTCCTTTACTTAATCATTCAGGTAGTATTTTTCTTTCTTTTGAGTCTTTATTTTCTTATTTACAAAATGGGAAAGATTGTAATGCCCATCTAGTAGTGTTATTATTGGGACTAAATGAGAACAATTGCCTCTAGCAATCTAGTCAGTGAACCCCTTGAAGGATGGATGAAGTACCCTCCCTGCCACACCACAGTTCACATTATTCATCTTCGTTCCTTAGTTCTCAGTCCGTTGCTGGGCACACAATGAGCACTTATTGATTACTGAATAAACAAACAGTTCCTGATTATGGGAAAGGGCTCTCCGGAAGCCGGATGCATGGAATGCACCCAGGAAGTGCCACTTTCCCAAGGGAAATGATTGGGGAACGGTAGAATGAGAACCATCTTCGCATTTCATCGAGCAGTGCACACCTGCTGCGTGTGCTCATCTTCAAAGCCAGATTGTGCCCTTTCAGTTTTGCTGTGACTTCCATATGCTTTTAAGTTAATTACTTTAGGTGGAGTTCTTTTACTTTTGTTTTTTTTTTTTAAAGAACACTACAAAGAAATGTCTCCCTGGGTTTTATTTCCTGCCAGTCCCTTTAAGTTCAGCATTCTTGGACACAAACGCTGGGTAAACACCAGGCTGGGAAACACTCATGACATTTTCAATTTCTTAACTCAGTGGTGCTGGTGGCCTTGGCCCTGGTCTGGAGAGAGGCCAGGGGTACTACAAAGCGTGGGTCATTTACTGCTCTCTCTTTGCCCAGTGCCTTTCTCCTCTCAGGGTTGTGGACCTGAATTCAGAGAGTCCAAGTTAAAATGGGTTTTGCGAGCTGGCCTGGGAACTCAACCACCAAATACAGGAAGGGTTCTAGAAGAAACACACTTAAACCTGTCCTTTTCTCACTAAAGGGTCCACTTCCTTTCTTGTGGTTTGGTGAGCTGTGTACCTCTCCAGCTTTCTTTATGGTCAGCACTAGAAGAACAACGGATTGGGGGTTTATGCTTTCTCATCTGAAATGGGATGCTAGGTATTAGGTGTGAGCAGCACTCACTTTCCAGGCACTGCACCAGCTGCTTACATATCTTTATAATTTAAACTTTATAACAACCTTGCCAAGTAGCGATTGTACTCACTTTAGAGATGATGAACCTAAAGTTCAGAAAACATAAGTCCCTTGCTCAAGGACTTCTGGCTAGTATGCTACAAAGCCAGGATTTTGGGGGTTTCTAAGTCCATGTTTTCCATGATCCCACATTGGGTATCTGCACCATTTACCTGCAGGATTTCACCCACAGCACTGTTGTGAGGATCAGAGGACCTCACTGGGGCCTGCACCCTTGGAGATGGCCTTCTACTGTCCAGTGAGATGACTGCTGTCCCCAATCCCTTGCTCCCTTAGACAAACAGTAACTCTCAGTTCCTGAGTCCACAATTCAAGATCCTCAGTTCCCAAGTCTGCTATTCAAGGTCTCAGTGACTTCTCCGGCCTCGTCTCCACCCCTCCCTTCACAGCATCCATAATGTACCTGGGCTTCTCCCTTTTCTTTCACCAACCCTGAATTGCTAACACAATTATTATCACACCACCTTTTGGGGAAAATGCTTCATTGTCTTCCCATAGACTCTAATTTTAGTTTTATGTTTCTAACTAAATGTTTCCATGCATATTTGGATTCCTCTGTTCTAGAGATTCCCAGTGATAGCATTCATTAGAACGATCTAGTTTCTAGTGGGATGGTTAAAATAGTTTGCTGTGCCCTGGAGCCTCTGAATCAGTGCATCTGGAGTGGAGACTGAGAGCTTGTATTTCTAAGAGGTTCCCAGGTGATGTGGTTGGACTGTGTCCCCACCCAATCTCATCTTGAATTGTAGCTCCCATAATTCCCTCATGGTGTGGGAGGGACCCAGTGGGAGATAATTGAATCGTAGGGGGCAGTTTCCCCTATACTGTTTTCATGGTAGTAAGTCTCATGAGATCTGATGGTTTTATAAAGGGAAACCCGTCTTGTTTGGCTCTCATTCTGTCTTATCGCCATGTAAGACATGACTTTTGCCTTCTGCCGTGATTGTGAGGCCTCCCCAGCCATGGGGAACTGTGAGTCCATTAAACCTCTTTCTTTTGTAAATTGCCCAGTTGTGGGTGTCTTTATCAGAGGCAAGAAAATGGACTAATATACCAGGTGATGCTAATGATGAATTTTTTTTTTTTTTTTTTAGCATTGTTCTAGTCTTTCCCTCAATACACGCTTACTAAGAATCTTCTAAGATCTTGCTACTAACAGAGTAGGGAATGGACACTACCTTTGAGAATCGCACAGTCTAGGTAGTGATTCTCAAGCTCAGCTACATGTTATAGAATCATCTAGGGAGCTTTAAAAAATTATATGCCTGGTCCCATCCCAGAGCAATTGATCAAAATCTCTGAAGTGGGGCCTAGTATTATTATCATTTGTTAGCTCCCCAGGGGATGCTAATGTGTAGCCATCCAAAGTTTAGAACCACTGGTCCAGGAAAGAACAGTCTTATCAACAGAAAATCGCTCTTTTAGAAGCAGCAGGATATTTCAAACAACTTCCTCAGGGAAGTGGCTGGGCTGAGTTAGAGCGAAGGGATTGAATTGGGTGTTAGCAGCCCTGGGTTTTTTGTTCAGTCTCTGCTTTGTGGCCTCAGGCAAATGTCTCAGCCTCTCTGATCTCAGTTTCCTCAGAGGCCCAGTGATATGGCAGGTCTGGAGGATTTCAGTGCCTCTCCCCCTTCTACAGTGATGACTCTAATGACGTGAGGATGAATTCCTATCTCACTGCAGGTATTAATAAACTTAAGGGTTGGCATATTACTGCAAACGATGAAGGAAAAGTAAAAAACCAAACAAAACAATGAACCTGGTTATTTGGGGGCATAACACCCGATGACAACACAGGCTCGATGGCCCATGAACTCCATCTCATCCATCTTGCCTTGGAGAAAGTAGCATGTTTTGCCAATGAAGCTTTCTTTGCCTTCAGTAGTGGTTCTCAAACTGTGGTACCTGGTTTGGCAACATCAGCATTCCCTAGAGACTTTTTAGAAATGCAAATTCTTGAGCCCCACCCTAGACCCACTGAATCAGGAACTTTAGGGTTGGGGCCCAGCAATCAGGTGGTTGTGAGAGACCTTCAGTGTGGGAAGCTCTGTGCTGGAGAAATGCTGCTCCCTCCTGGGCAGGGAGCCCCTCCTCAACCTCACTCCCAATTGAGTACAAGGAGTTGACCTTAATTGCAAACTTTGTGTGTCTCTGTAGAATACCTTGTTGTCCAGTTTGGCTAAAAAAAAAAAAAAAAAAAAAAAAAAAAGAGAGATGGAAGAGAGTTTGGCAGTCTGTGTTTGTTACATTCATTGGCAATTTTTGCCTTGCTCAAATTATACACATTTTCTTCTACTTGTTTTTGGTTTTGAAATGAAGTTGCATATCCTTTGCTTAACATAGATAAAGGGGAAGAGGCACTGTCACCATATAGGATGACTAAGACATTATATAATTTTCTCTAAATGTGTCAATGCTCAGGTTCACTCTTGTGATGATCCTATTGTTGCATGTTCTAGCGGTCTACTTAGATTATGATGGAGAAAAGTCATTATATGGGTGTGTTGTTCTGTGTAAAGAAAGTGCCAGAACATTGGGTAGGAATGTAAATCAGCAACTGGACTCTGATTCTGGCTGGTAAAAAGGTGGGTTTAAAAGGCTTTGGAGGAGAATGGTCACATTGTATCAAAGCAGTTAAAAGGGAAGGTCTCCTTTATTTTCAGCACAAGAGGGCTGCCTATAAGGATTCCAGGTCTGCTTTTATGAATATGAGACTCTAAGAAGTGTTGCAATTGTAAGCCATGGGGGACAATGTCACCTTGATCCACCAATTTACTGCTGCCAGCAGTCAAAAGAGCTAAACATCTTCACACACTTCTCAGTCCACTTTCATTTGATCACCCAAAGAGGTGCCTGGGACAATAGTCCTGGGATGTGACATTGATGTGATATATATTTGCTTCAACTAAAAGGAGCAGGTGCCTTTGAAGAGCTTGAAACTAGGAGAGGATTCTGATTCCCCTCTAGCTCCCTGGCACCCTGAGGAAGTAAAAATAGTGTTTTGCATCAATCTGTCTCTTGCTTGACTGAAGTTTCCCCTAATGACAATCATGTCTGCAAGCTCCAAATTCATCATCGCCTCCTAAACCATCATCACAAAATCCACCTGTTGTCAGGCAGACCCCCAGAACCTTCAGCAGTGCACCCTGCTTCAATGCCTACTCACTTGCAAAGGTTTTTATTGGATTTCATCTCAAGACAATAGCAAAAAAACCAGACATTGGGTGATGGCATTTTGCTGCCTGCTCTATTTAATTGATGTCTGGCTGGTTTCTCCCCCACCCCTCTTCAATTTAGCTCTGGAAACATCTGTCTTTTTTATCCACCAATAGAGTCTCAAAAGGGTAACAAACTTGTTAGATAAAATATCAAAGTTATGAATTCTGATTTAATAAATGTGCATTCAAGAGATGATTCATGGCATGTATGATGACTTTCAATTGCTTTCTCAAACAGTTCATGCTTCATTTCATTAAGTGCTTCAGTCAATGCCAACTGATTAATTATCACAGCACTAGTCATCTTTTGTTTAGAAAACACGTGTATGGGACCCGTCTGGGGCTTGGTCATATAGAAAGTTTACTTAAAATGCAAATAAAAATGTTTTAAAATAGATACTTTTATAAATGTTTATATAATTCCACTAAAATGATGTTGAAAATGATGTGTTTCTTTGCTTGAGAAATGCCTGCCTGGTACTTACACGGGTCATAGGCACAATGAGACTTTAAGTGCCAGAACATTGGGTGGGATTATAAATCAGCAACTGGACTCTGGCTTCATTACATTTGGCTTCAAACATCTTCATTGGTTTGCTCTGAATGATACTGTCCCAGGAGTCAATATCTTGCCCTCAATAAGCTTATTGTCTAACGGCTACCAACTCTGTTAGGGAATTGATTTCAGTCTGAGGAATTCTGAGTCCTGATGGTTCAAGATTTATGACTTAGAGTCTCAGTTGGACCACAAAGTGACTGTGTGACATTGAACAAGATGTGTCAGCGCTCTAAGACTTGTTTTCTCCTGCTTCAAGTGACATGGTTGGCCTCTGCTGCCTTTTTATTTTTTTGAGACAGAGTTTCAATCTTGTTGCCCAGGTTATAGTGCAACGGCATGATCTCAGCTCACTGCAACTTCTGCCTCCCACGTTCAAATGATTTTCCTGCCTTAGTCTCTCAAGTAGCTGGAATTATAGGTACCTGCCACCACGCCCAGCTAATTTTTTGTGTTTTTTAGTAGAGATGGTGTTTCAGCATGTTGGTCAGGCTGATCTCGAACTCCTGACCTCTCCTAGGTTTTTCCCATTTTGCAAGGTTTAAGAACTGAATTTCCAGATCCACCCACCTGAGCCTCCCAAAGTGCTGGGATTACAGGTGTGAGCCACTGCGCCGGTCTCTGCTGTCTTTTATGTCCCTAGTAGCACTAACACTATGTAATCTTAATACTCCATGTGTATTTTTTGCCTCTCACTTCACTTCTAACAAAAGGGACCCAGAGAATAAAAACATTGAGGTTTAGTGAAGACACTCATACTACCATGTAGAATTATTTTCATTTTGGCAGACTTATTCATCTTTTCTATACACTTGGAATGCTTATACAGTTGCCATAATAGCAAAAGTCGAAGAGAATATCGCATTTTAAGCACTTTAATAGGTGGAAATGGCTTTTTCATTTCATGTGTAGTGTCTTAAGGTTTTTAAAAAGTGTTTTAATAAATAAGAACAATTTATTTTTAACCAAATAAATAAGGAAGCTACATCACCATTGGCTCCTGGGGACATGTGTGTTGACTAGTCTGGGAAGAAGTGACCACCCACACAGCTGGTTTCCTTGGCCGCAGCTGTGAATATGAGACTCTAAGAAGTGTTGCAATTGTAAGCTGTGGGGCGCAATGTTACCTTGATCCACCAATTTACTCCCTCCAGAACTCAAAAGAACTAAACACCTTCATTGGCTTCATCATTGGCTTCATTACATTTGGCTTCAAACATCTTCATTGGTTTGCTCTGAATGATATTGTCCCAGGAGTCGTCAAAGCAAGGGTACCGTCTTGTAATTGCATTTTTCCATGTTTGGTTTCGCTGCTAAATGATAAATTCCATGAAAGCAGGGAGCAAGCCTGTCCCATTCTGAACTGATTTCCCAGTGCCTGGCATAGTGCTGGTGTTGGATACTTGTCTGATAGATGAATAGATCTATCAGACCCCTAAACATGTAGGTCGTTGCTTTATACCCATTTTCCAGGAAGGAAAGACTGAAGTTGAGCTCTGGGCCTCTCACTGTGTACTCAAACAGCTGAGTGGCTCTTGGCTTAAATCCAGCTCTGTGTTGTCTCATCCTGCCAGAAAATACGCCTTTTCTGAGCATACTAGGTTTTTCTCATTTTGCAGGGTTTAAGAACTGAATTTCCAGCTGCCAGCAAGTGTTTATTTGTGTCTCTGTCTGACAACAGGAAAGTTCGCCTTTGCTGTCCCTTCCTGCCTGACCTCATCCTTAATAATCCCACCGCCACACTGCTCCGGCTCCCACCCCTTTATAACAGCCAGTGATACTCGCTTTTCTTTGCTAAGCCTGCCTTGGGTAGACAGCTGTTGTGGGAAATGACTGTGTTTCTGGCACCCTGAAGGGTTTTCAAATAAAGCTCCTTTATTGAAGTTCAAAGACACCTGACCATGTAGTACCAATGGTGTTACTTAACCAAAAATGGGATGCTGGGGTGCTAATCCATTCCATCCCTTTAGCTGACCTGATGAGATGGCTCTCCTTGTAGGCCATGCAAATATTTCTGAGCAGTGCACAGAGACCTTCACCTTCTGCCTATCTACCACTGTCTATGGCACATCGTGCACTGCTGGCTTCCTTTAGACCTGGGGTGGGAGGTATAAAGTGCAATATTTCAGAAAACAAGCAGCTCATGAAGAAAACAGACTTGACCTGAAATTCTACTGATCTCATTTCAAGATTGCAGATGCTTTTCCTGCCCACTGTGTGGCCTTGAGAAAGTATCAGAACTTCCCTTGATCTCATCTGAAAACTAAGGTGAAGAGTCTGGAGAAATACAAAGGGCACGTTGAACTGGGGAAGGACTGAGAAGTCCTTCCTATTGGGGAGAATTGCAGGGGAGAGGATACAGCGCATGACTTCAGGAGGCCTTGACTCCAGTCTGGGCTTTGCCACAAGCCTGACCTTAGAGCTCCATCTGTCTTGCATGTCTCATAGCTGTGTCCCTTGGAGAGTGCCCAGCACAGAACAGACCTGCTATAAACATAAGCTTAGTGTTTGCTCTTGTTGGAAGAATCGATCTCTTGAAATTCCTTGGGCTCCAGTGTCCTTACCTAGAAAATGGAGATAATACCTTGTACATCTCAAGATGGTAGGGAAGGATCGAGGTGACGGATGGCAAGTGGTGGCTCCAGAATCTGGCACCTGGTCAGTACTTAAGACTGAGTTACCATTTTCATTGCTTAATTCAGGCCATCTGCTTCATGAGAGAGCACTGTCTGCTTTCTCATATTCTGGTTTTGGCACAAGATGGTGAGCAGAGCTCCACTCCAGGTCTACCTGACTCCAAAGTGGGTGCTCTTTCTACCCTGCCACCTCCTCAGACTGGGGCTGTTTGATTTACCTGTCATTCATTCATTCATTCATTCAAGATGGAATCTTGCTCTGTCACCCAGGCTGGAGTACAGTGGTGTGATCTCAGCTCAGTGCAACCTCCACTTCCTGGGTTCCAACGATTCTCCTGCCTCAGCCTGTGGAGCAGCTGGGATTATAGGCCCCCACCGCCACGCCCTGCTAATTTCTGTATTTTTCTTAGAGGTGGGGTTTCACTGTGTTAGCCAGGCTGGTCTTGAACTCCTGACCTCAAGTGATCCGCCTGCCTCAGTCTCCCAAAGTGCTGGGATTAGAGGTGTGAGCCACCACACCCAGCCTTGATTTACCTGTCAAAGTCCATGCACTCACCTTGACCCCAGAGACATCCTTGTCATGACTAGGCTGTGACCAGGCTATGACCCTTGGGCTTCCCTCATCCCTAACAGAAGGTCTTTGCTGCCAGATTTGGCATCCCCTGGCAGATGGTATGGATCAGGCCAATGGGTATTGGCAAAGAAATAACCACAGCATCATCACACCTTGTAACTGTGTTTGATCCAATGGCTAATGGGGTCATTAGCAAAGGAGAGTAATTTTAGGTGTGCCCTGCCAATGGTGGCCACCAGATCAATGGCTGTTTATCATCCTCTGGCTTCCCTGCCTGGGGTGCAGGCAATGACATCAGATTGGTACTGACATCAATTTCTGGGAAGGTAAACACACTTTATAACCATCCCCGGTGCTCGTCAGTGCTCTCCAGGGCCTTCCTGTGGTGGGAGCCTGCGGCTGCCTCGTTGGTGTTCTTTTGCCCAGAAATGGTCCTTGGCATCACAGCATTCTCTGCATGTGACACGCCGGGCCCTGGGGACAGATTGGAGATGGCACGTTTGGTCCCGAAGGCACCCAGCAAGCCTCCTTTTTGAAACAGCACCAGCTAGACAGAATCAATTTCCCATTGACTTTCAGCTCCATCTCAGACACTGTAATTCTTGTCTGAGGGTTTATAAAGGCCATTGACTGTCTTATAAAAGATTTAAACACTTACCTTGTGGCATGCGGGAGCTCTATCTGTCATGATGCCTTTTTGACAATTTGTGGGGGTGGGATTGGTTGGGGGAGGAGGGCTGGTTGGCATTCCCACGGCAGGTGTGGCTCAGACAGCTGGTGCCTGCCAGCCCTGCCTGCACAGATAAGGGTTGGGATGCATTGAAAGATCCTACTAATTTATCACCCAAGGGCTCTTTTCCATGGAGAGTCAGGCTCTCCTTGCTCCATTTTGAGAACAAATCGCATGTGACACAAGATAAACTTTACCCCAGCATTGCCTCTGCTGCAACCAAGGACACATCACTGGGTTATAATTGGAACCAGAGGCATCCAGGATTTTATAATTTTTGTAAACAGGGACACAGGATTTTGCAATTAACAGCAATGAGAACAATAATGATGATCCTCTTCACTTGGACCCCCACCCCCCAAAATCCATAAGGTATGCATATGGCTTCTCTCTCTTTTTAGACATAGGGTCTTGACTTGTTGCCCAGGCAAGAGTGCAGTGGTATGATCACACCTCACTGCAGCTTCAAACTCCTGGGATCAGGTGATCTGATCCTCCCACCTTTCAGTCTTCTGGTAGCTGAGACTACAGGCACAAGCCACCATGCCAGGCTAATTTTGTTTTTTATTTTTTACGTTTTATAGACTTGGGGTCTTGTTATGTTGACTAGGCTGGTCTCAAACCCCTAACTCCCAGTGATTCTCCCTCATCAGTCTCCCCAAGGGCTGGGATTATAGATACGAGCCACCAAGCCTGGCCCTAGTCTCTTTTTTGATGTGTAGAATCACTCTGGAATGCAGGTAAAGCCAGGATTGCTATATTCATTTTACATATAGAGAAACTGAGATTCAAAGAGGTTCAGTGTCTTTTTGGCCAAGATAATCTCAATTTTCAGGCAAAGCAGCATTTTTCAACTTAACCTCTACCTAACCTTCTACTGCCTATTCTCCTTCCATCCACCCATTCTTTAGCCAGCCAGGTGGTGCTTCGTAGGACAAAAGAGGCATGAGATGACGGAATTTCTTTCCTGCAGGAGCTCTGTCCAGTGGGTAATATAGCCAGTGAGTAGGGTAATTGCATTCAGTGCGTTTAGTGTATAATAACATTATGGTCAAGGAATATGGGAGCATAGGGAGTGTGATGGTCAGGGCTCTGGGCTGGGGAAGGGGGTTGTGGTCAGACAACCATGGCATCAGGACATAGGCACAGCTCTAAGGCATCAGGAAAGCCAGTCTTTGGAGTTGCAGCATTGACAAGTGTTAGAGAAAAGACCCGTGAGGATCAGGCTGGGGAATGACAGAGGACCATGATGTGGCCCTTTCCCTCTGTCATGGCATCTCCTTATCCTTTCCTTCTTGTTCACTTTGGCCACACTGGTTTCTATGCTGTTCCCCCAATATCCCCGCTGAACTCTCAACTCAGGGCTTTTGCATTGGCTTTTCCAATGCAAACTGCCTGGAGTGATCTTTGCTTTGAGAGCCTTGACACAAACAATCCCACTTCTTCCAAGTCTACTCCAGTGTTATTTAGGCTAATTTGGACCAACTAGTTTTGCAGCCCTCCTACCCCATCGCAGTAACTCTAGATCCTTTTTCCCCTGTCCTACTTCTTCCTTTTTCCATAGCACTTACCATCTTCTAACATACTTTGTAATATACATCCTTATAGGGTTATTAATCATGGCTTTCTCCTTCAGCTGGAATGTAAGCTCCATAAAGGCAAGGATCATCACCTCTGATCTATCCAAGTGCCTAGAACAGCACTGGCATGGAGTAGACACTGAGTGCATATTTGTTGAGTAGATGAATTACTGAATGATTAATGAATTAATGAATGGTTCAATGATGAGCAAGCTGAGGAATTGGACTTCACTGATGTGGCTGATGACATCAGCTTCGGATCTGTTGTTGTGGGCAATGGAGTTGACGAAGTTAAGCAGAGGAGTTATGTGGTCGTATTTTGTTTCAGAGATGCTTCTCAAGTGGTTGTGCGGAAGGCAGAAGAGGATCAGGAAGACACAATCCAGGTGAGGGATGAGGAGGAGGTTCTAGGCCAAGGCAGGGAGTGTGGGGATTGGGGAGAGGGAGACATATCAATGGGATTACATAGACTTGCTGCTATGAGATGTCTGGAGAAGAGAACTGAAGCTGAGGAACTCGGTGGAGAATCTGGTCATTAATTGACTCTGAGATCGTGGTTACAGAAAGCATGTTGTGAAAATGTGTGTGTATGTGTGTACATGCACACTAGCAAGGGAAGTGAATCCTTGCTGCACGGCAGACTGTGTAGTGATGTCAATGGTGGTGTACATTTGACTTGAATGGCAGGGCCAGGAGTTGGCCTGGCCACCAGAGGTCTGAAGTGATTTAGAATGGTTAACTGGCTCAGTAGAATGCTGATAGGAAGGAAACAAAAATGAACGAGTAGTTATTGGACTACCTTCTGCTTGGTGTTCTAGGGCGAGGACCAGATGCACTGGTGAAATGATTTCTGACTCTCAGGCAACACAGTGCTTCCCCTAGTCAGAGCAGTGAGCGCAGGGCTCTGCTTCCTGGTGGGGGCCAAAGTCGAGAGTTCAGCATGTCCTGTTTCCTCCCTGTCCTGGGATTCCTGGGGCTGGGTGCATCTCTTCCCTACTCCTTTTTTTTTTTTTGGATCCTCTTCTGTTGTCTCCTCTTCCATCCCGTCCTCCTCATCACATAACTGTATGGTTAACCAGGACTTTGTATCTATCACAGCCTCTGTACTAACACACATGGGGTCCCTAATCCTGAGGGGTTTCTCCTATGGGACTTTGTGGACCCCAGGCTCCTGGGGGCAGACACCCCACCCCACAGTGGTGAAGAACCAGGCTTTGGTCCCAACTCTGCTATGGGCACTATACATGAAACCTAAGGAAAATCCTTTTTTTTTTTTTTTTTTTTTTTAAATTTCAAGGCTCTCATCTGGAAAGGAGGATAATAATGACTGTCCTGTATTTCTAAATCAGCATGCTCGAATTTGAGAGTTGAGAATTGCAACAAATTGTTGGTTATGCTGTGGGCAGAAGGAAAGAGCGACACTTTGATCCTGAGCTTGCAAATACCACATGAGGTAACATCCAGATCATATGAAAATTGCCCCTTATAGCATCTTCTCTGTTGGGTGGCACCCTCTGTGGTAGGAAGAACCATCTTGAGAAATAACTACATAAAAATAGTTCCTGAAAAATGGGTATTTATATTATGCCATAAAAATTTCAATTTATACCGTATTTGATAAATTTTCTCTGAAATTTCTGAAAAACTTTTTATCTCCTACTAAAAGCATTTTACGAAAGGGGGATATGCCTGTGGCTGAGGGGCAGTTATGTCCAGTTAGATTCTTAGTTATCATACTTCAGTTATTCCTTTGGTGACATGTTCACTACCGCTAGGCCAACAAGGGTCTCCACCATGTAGAGGAGAGCAGCCTTTTGTCCTGCGACGCAGTGGGGACTATTTTAGAATGCTGAGCAAGGAGAATCACATTTCTACTTTCTTTCTTTGGCATGGAGTAGGGGCCCAACTGGGGGGTTTTAAGTAGATGTCTTTGGATGAGCTTGGAAGGCCAGAACACATCACTGATGCATGGAGAGATGGAAAGGATTTAAAAGCTATTAAGCAGATAAAGTCTGGATTGATGGAACTTTTAATGATTGGACAGAAGTGAGGAAGAGAAGGGAGTCGAGTGCAACTCCACATTTGTTACTGACCTTAGAGCAATTTTGTGGAAAGACAGACTGCAGGGCCAGTAGCGGGTGAGGGAGCAGAGAGGGAAGGGGAAGTATAGATAACCATTTGAAGAAGCTTGTCTGTGTGATGGGGCTGGAGGGAGAGAGAAAGCCAAGGGGGATTTTGTTTTGTTTTGTTTTGTTTTATTTTTGAGCTGTAGGAGCTCTGAACATATATGTTTTTATTTTTTTAATTTTAATTTTTTTTTTTTTTTGAGATGGAGTCTCCCTCTGTCACCCAGGCTAGAGTGCAGTGGTGCAATCTTGGCTCACTGCAGCTTCCGCTGCCTGAGTTCAAGTGACTCTCCTGCCTCAGCCTCCTGAGTAGCTGGTATTATAGGTGTGCACCACCATGCCCAGCTAGTTTTTGTGTATTTAGTAGAGATGAGGTTTCATCATGTTGGTCAGGCTGGTCTCGACTCCTGACTTCAAGTGATCCACCCACCTTGGCCTCCCAAAGTGCTGGGATTATAGGCGTAAGTCACTGTGCCCTGCCTTCTGAGCACACTGATATGCTGAAGGGAAAGGTTCTTCCTGGTGGGGGGAAGCTGAGCCATACAGAATGCGGAAGTGACAATTGATGAGCAAAAGTCCTGAGTGATGCCCAGGCACAGAGAAAGGTGGCAGGAGACACATCTTCCAGTGAGGAGGAGGATATGGTAAGAAGAGATGTGTAGGCTTGTGTGGGCAGTGAAGCAAACTGTTGGAGAAGTTTATACCCAACCCTTCTAATGATCACTTTGGGGTAGAAAGTGGGGCCGTCTGCTGTGAGCCAGGCATGGAGCTGGGGCTGGAGGCTGGAGGACAGTGGATGGAGCAAGTCTGCTTAGAACAATGGAGGGGATCTGCCTGGAGACCAAGGTGTGCCAGTGTCACAGCTGGGATGGGACCCAGGAGAGGGCATGACTGGGTCATTTTCTCCAGCATGAGGAGGGGCTAGTGGGGCAGCTACAGGGGCAGATGGTTGGGTGCTCTTGGGAATCACAGCAGAGGAGCTACAGAGCAAGAGCTCAGAGAATGACTGAGTGATGGATGATAGCAGCGGCATGAAGGGAGGATTAGGCCGGGAGCTGATGTGTTTACAGAACAACTCAGGGGACTGGACATCATGATAAAGTCAGACAAAGGATGCCTCATGATTAAGGGAACTGAGAGGAAGTAGGCTGGAGTCAGGCATTAGATTTTAAGATTTTAGAGCCAGAAACTTCTGGGTGACCTTGAGGTCCAGGATGTTGGTGGGTTGACAGCAGAGTAGAAGTGAAAATGACTATGAACATGGTTCTAAGTACAACACTCAATGATTTAGATGGATTCTCTCCTTGAATCTTATAACAATCCCTATTTTAAAGATAGGACACAGAGGCATAGAGGGAAGAAGCAACTTGCTCAGGGCACAATGATTATTCATTGTCAATAGCTGGGATGTGAAGCCCCGTGGTGTCTTCCACTCCCAATTGCTACTCCTAGCACCCTGGCAGCAGTTGGCTAGGTCTACTCTATGCATGTCTGTTAGGATAATGGCAGTGGTTAGACTGGAGAGGAAGGGGATAAAACTGGGACCGAGTCTCATATGACATGTTGAGCTGTACCAAAATGATAGCCAAGCATCAATCTGCCCATGCTGGCCCACTCCCTGTAGGCACTCCATAATGGCCAGTTCCATTCTGGGTTCCAAAGAGCCAGTGAGTCACCTGCTGTACATGTCACTCACCCTCATGTGGGAGCTGAGCTTCCCGAGGCTGTGACTGTGTGTCTGGGGACTGGAGATTGGCCTTTGCACGGGATTCAAGTCACAGCCATCAGTGGTACTATGTGGCAGGACTCAGCCTTGACATGGGCTGCTCCTTGTCAGGGGAGGGGAGTGCCTCCCATAGTGAAAGTGCTGTCAAACAGGGCTGCCCGGTGACCCGGGAGGATGGTGGCTTCTGTGTTCTTCTCCACACTGCCTCATCAGACCACAATGTAAAGTCTCCCTGGAGCCCCATTTTCCATGAGGTGTCAGCGCCCGGGACACATTTCAAATGGTGTAGTTGCTTTCCTCAGATAATTCTCCAGGGACAGTCTGGGTCCAGGCAACTGATATTAGGAATACTCTGGTTGTTTCCAAACTTGGTTCAATTATTCCAATTGTTTTTATTCTCTTTCTCATTCTAATGTAGATCCTTCCTCTTCTCTCTCCCCTCTCCTCCCCTCCCCTCCCCTCCCCTCCCTCCCTTCCTACCCACCTACCTACCTACCTACCTACCTTCCTGGGTCTTGCTCTATCACCCAGGTTGGAGTGCGGTGGTGTGATCATAGCTTACTGAAGCCTTGAACTCCTGGGTTCCAGTGATCCTCCCACCTCAGCCTCCAGAGTAGCTAGGACCACATTTGTATGCCACTGTGCCTACCAATTTTTAAGAATTTTTTTTTTTTTTTTGGTAGAGACAGGATTTCTCTATGTTGCCCAGGCTGGTCTCAAACTCCTAGCCTCAAGCTGTCCTTCTGCCTTGGCCTCCCAAAGTGCTGAGATTATAGATGTGAGCCACCATACCTGGCCTTTTTCTCCCTGTTTATCTCATCATTAAAAGGTAGCATGGTGTGGTAGAAATATCTTTATTCACTTGTTTATTTGGAAAACACTGGAATGTGGATTTGGTGTGAGGTGGCCTTGGGTTTAATCCCAGCTCTGCGGGGTATGCGTATAGGCATAGGTCACATCATCACATCCTATGGAGGACACAAATGAGTGAAGCTTTTAACCTGCAGATGATAGGGGAGCTATGACCATAGACAAATTTATTAAACTCTTGGATCCTCAGTTTCTTTCTCTGCACAGTGGAGCTTTTATCAACTTGGCATGATGTTCATGACAAGTCAGTAAGAAAATATTAGTAAGGGCCTAGCATGGTACCTGGCATATGGCTGCATCCAAACCTGCTGATTCCTCTTCCCTGAGGTTCCTGATGGAGAAATGTCATTTCCCCAGACGAACAGGCAAGCTAGTTGCAGCGCAGTGGCCAGTGGGAGTGTCTCTTTTGTACTCGCATGGTAGGCACTGAAGGTTGTTGGCAGCCGTGGGTGGCTGTATGTCCAATTAACCTGGCTGGGAGATGTGGAGATTTTGACTGGAGCAGGATAAGAGTTTGAAAGAGTTCATTTCAAAGCTTGTTCCTTTATTTCATATCAGCAAATCTGTAGCCTGCTTCCTTCCCTGGTTTTGTTGGTCTGGAATGTGCCGTGGTCGGATCTGCCTGACTCGGGCTTTGGACAATAATCCTTGACGTTGTGATTAAACCCAGTGTGAAATAGTCCATGATGCCTTGCCATTCAGGGAATGGAAATTGCATTCTTCACAGCAGATACATTTTTTCAGATGATTCAGGCCTGTTCTTCACTGGCAGCTTTTATTTTAGCATTTCTGGACCTGGAATAAGGTCACTGTGTCCGAGCGAGAGCCCATCCTTGCTTTGGCTTTGTGGGAAGTCTGTGTTATACCCTGGCCTTGTCTGGTGTTTCACTTGGTTATGATATTGTCTGGCTTCATGTCATGTTTCATCTCACACATGTCGTACCATTTGTTCAAACATAAGAGGTGCAGTGATTCTGTGGAAAGAGCAGAGTTTAGAGTGAGGCTGCCTGAGGTTGTCTTCAGACTTGCAGCCTCTCTGAGTCTTTATGATACCAAGTCCTCAGGAGTTTTGTGAAGTCCAGTGACATAATGCATGTGAAAATGTCATGCAAAATGCAAAGAGTTATATAGATATTATTTACAGTTTTATTTATTACCTTCCAATCTATAGACTAAGACTCACATTTTAATGACAGGTTTCAAGAGTGTGACAATTTATTTTTGTTAAAATATAATTAATCTTTCAAGTCATTCATAGAGAATAGGAATAAAAATCCCTCAATGTTTACGAACTTTTTTATTAACCTTTAACGGCATGTTTGGATGGTGTTTGGATGGTATTTGGATGGTTGGTCCGAGTTTTGAGAATCTATTTTCAGGATTTTTCTTTTTTTAGTTTAAAAAGTCAATGCATCATCCTCAATGACTTTAATGGAGATTAAGTGAATAAAGTTCACAATATTGTCAATGTTAATTTAAAAACTACATCAGCTCTCTCAGACTCAAGGAGTTGGGAATGGTAAGAAAAGTCGATGGTCTGGCTTCAGGGATGCCACTGATAATTGGCTCAAGATTCTTCTTTTTTGTTTCGTCTTGCCCCCTCTCCTCACTCTGACTCCTCTCCTCAAGAATCTGTCATGGCTCCCTATTGTCCAATGGGCTCTCCAAAGTCTGGCTGGTGTCCTCCTCCTTTGACATTTTTCTCTCAGTCTCTCCTGCTGGTGATCTGTGTTTGGGTCTTTGTGCACTGCATTCTCCTACAGATTTACTGTCAACTTGCACATTAGTTTTTGTAAGATTAGCATCCCCGAGGTGCGCCTCCAGCAGAGTGCTGCCATCGTGACATTCTGTGCCTTTTCTCCTACAAGAAAGATATGCTTTCTATACTTTATTCAGTGCCAGTCTCACTTTCTGCAGGAATTTGTCCTACATAGAACAGAGAAGAGGACCATGCCCCTTAAGGTCGTACATACTCACAGCCAGTCGGAAAGTTCTCACAAGATGGGTTGCTTTTCAAAATGAAGAGATCCTGGTAACTGTGTTCTAACAGATCTCTGTTAGGAACAATTGCCCCCTCTTGTGAACTTGCTTGGCTGCTGCCTACATACCTCATCTATCTTATAGGCTGAGCAAGTTGAGACATATTTGACTCTGTAAAATGACATAGCTTCTATCACAGTGTCCACATAGAGTGCACTCTCAATAAAATTCACTAAATGCATTAAAATCATGGGTTCTCATAGATCTTTCGAGGCCCTGGCCATTGAATCAGGAAACTCCCCAAATGCTGGTGAGCTCAGGTATCCCTCCCTGGCACATACGAAATAGGATCAAAGCATGAAGACAGTGATTGGAAGGGATTTGTTTAGAATAGTACCTGTGTTTTCCATTTCTGTAACAGACTACCATACGTTTAGTGACTTAAAACAACACAAATTTATTATCTTATAGTCCTGCCAGTTGGAAATCTGACATAGGTCTCACTAGGCTAATATCAAAGTATGAGCAGAACTGTGTTCCTTTCTAGAGCCCTAGGGGAGAATCCATTTTCTTGACTTTTCCAGTTTATAGAAATTTTCCATGTTCATGGCCTCTTCCTCCCTCTTCAAAACCAGTAATGTTGCCTCTCACTGATCATTCTTCCATATTTATATCTCCCCCGACTATCTCTTCCACCTCCTTCTTCTGCTTTTAAAGGCCTGTGTAATTACATTGGGTCCCTCTCGATAATCCAGGATACTGTCCCTTTTTTAAGGTCAGCTTATTAGCAATATCAATTCCACCTGCAAACTTAATTTGACTTCGCTCTGTAACCTAACATATTCACAGCTTCTAGGGATTAGGGCATGGACATATTTGGGAGAGCCATTATTATGCCTCCCAAAAATAGAAACTAAGATATATGGTTCCTGAATCTACTTTTTCTTCACCCAGAGTGAAGGCATTCATATATGTAAGAGATATCCACATGGAGGTCTCATCTATTGAAAGACTGTGGGCCATGGCCATGATTGAACCATTGATAAATCAGTCAACACAAAACCCATCAATCAGCTACCCAAACAGCACGCACTGACTGATACCTAAAGATTCTGAGGCAATTGATCTCATCACGGGGCATGAGAGGGAAGGGCCTAAAGGGACATGAAACAGTAATGAAGGCTTCTGAGAGGAGTACACACATCTGCTGACTCTTGAAGGAGACATAGGTCATACAAAGGTTTTCACTGGACAGATAAGGTTGGGAGGACATTTCTAGCAGAGGACATAGAATGTGCAAGGTATAGAGGGGCAGACCAATACAGCATGTTCAAGAATCAGCCAGTAGTTCTCCTTCTGCCATTGCGGAACCTGTGGAGGCCTGCTGGGATCAGGATCTCTAAAATGCCAAATATGCCTGAAAGGATATGGCCCAAGGTCATTTTTGCTGGAAGCGTCTTCCAAACCAGAGGGAACACACAGCTCTTCTTAAAATTGAAGGTGCCTAAGATGCCTGAGATGAAGCCGGATTTTAGTTAGGCAAGAGATATGTTTATGTGTACAAAGCAAAGGATAATACAGTGTGTCCTGGTAGCAAACCAAAGCCTGAGTTATCTGGGAAAAGGTCACTTGCTCCCGTGGAAACAGTAGCGTGGTTGGTCCCAAATCCTGAAGCAACCTCTCTGTGAAGGCCATAGGACACGGAATCTGTGTTGTGTTGTACCCCGTAAGGATTAAAAGCTATTACAAGTAAACAAAATTCTGGGGGGAAAAAGAATTAGACAGACGGTGCTCCTCAAAATGCACATGCTGGTCTTAAATCCCAGTATCTCAGAATGCGACTGTGTTTGGAGCTAAGGCCTTTGAAAAGGTAAGTAAGGGTATGCTGGCCACGGTGTCTCATGCCTGTAATCGCAGCACTTTGGGAGTCTGAGGTGGGTGGATCACTTGAGCCCAGAAGTTCGAGACCAGCCTGGGCAACATGGTGAACCCCCATCTGTACTAAAAACACAAAACTTAGCTGGGCATGGTGGCATGCACCTGTAATCCCAGTTACTTGGGAGACTGAGGCAGGGGAATCACTTGAACCCAGGAAGTGTAGGTTGCAATGAGCTGAGATTATGCCACTGAACCCCAGTCTGGGTGATAGTGCAAGATTTGGTCTCAAAACAAACAAACAAGCAAACAAACAAAACACTAAGGTAAGGTAAAATGAGGTCATCAGGGTGGGCCCTAATCCAATAGAACTGGTGTCCTTATAAGAAGAAGAGACAAGGACACAGATACACATAGAGGAAGGACCTTGTGAAGACACAAGAAGAAGATGGTCATTTGCAAGCCAAGGAGAGAGACTTCAGAAGAAATCAACCCTGTCAACACCTTCATCTTGGACTTTTAAATTTCTGTAGGTGTGAGAAGATAAATTTCTGTTGTTTAAGACACCCAGTCTGTGGTACTTTGTTATAGTATCCCTAGAAAATGAACACAGCAGGTCATAAAAAGCTGTAAAAATCACTGAATAACAGATTCTGGATGTGCTGAGGTACCACTCAGATCTCCCTTCAGGACTGACGGCTTATTCCCCTAGCTGTTGGCAGACTTCTCTCAGCTGCTGGTTCTCTTCAGGACTTGTCTTGGATCAAGGATTGCCCTTTCCAAGGCTATGCCTCTGTACCTACGGTAGCCTGAATCTGAGATTTGTTGCATGTGGGTATTAAGGCTTGGTCCTCCTGCCCAACTTGGGTCAACCCTGAAAGGTCATCTAGCATTAGAGCTTCCTTTGCAGTTGACTGAGGCCTTTGTCGGGACAGCATCACAACCCAGTTTCTTCTCTTCAATCCTACCTCTTTCTGACCCCTTCTCTTCCTCATGAATTATTAACAAGAGTGCTCCCTGATACATTCCTGCATGCTAATATTTGTCTCAGGGTCTATTTCTTGAAGAACTCAGCCTGTGACATTATAATAAAGAAATCAGACTTTATTTGGACACCTTTGGGGAGCTGTTGAAGCCTCATATTCTGATGTGGCATGATTTGTAGTGTGGCTGCTTTGAAGGGCAAATCAAAGAGGGTCAGACTGGATGCAGGGAGACCAGTTAGACATAGGGAGAGTAGGCAAAGGTAATGGAGGCCTTGTTGTTAATAGTTATTGTTCACTCAAGGCTTCTCTTGAATTCTCTCTTCTCTGGGAAACTCAACATCATTCCGGTATAAGCAATGCATGGTCCTAGCTTGACTGGCATTTACTTCTTGTTCAGAGCATTTGAAGGAAGTTCATGTCAGATCTGTTTTCCAAGATGGGAGAGCCGATCAAGGCCACAGATGAATGTATCATGGGTGAATGATGATGGCTTAATGTGCTTGTACATCTCCAGGGATCCAGACAGAAATCAGAAAATAAGGGATGCACTTTCTCCTTCCAGCCTGCAAGTGTCACATGAGCTTATTTCTGGCTGGATGCAAGCTCTCACACACCAGCCCCGATTAGCTGTGACTCTCCCCTCCAAGCATGCCCTGGTCAGCCCCTGAGCATTTGCTCGTGCCATTGCCTCTAAAGGACTGTATCTCCCTCTGCTCCTTGACCTTCATTTAACTTATTCATCCACTGAGCTATCTTTTCTGCACTCAGTGCTTCCAGGAAACCTTTCCTGATGGCCTCCTTCAAGCCGGATTATGTATATTTTTACAATATCTTTTTTTCCTTTAATCACAAGACCATAAACTCTAGACCATGTTTTCTTAGAGATTTGGGCAAAATAAGTACTCTTCTTCCCATTCAAGGTTCTGACCATTAAAGAATACATATACAAAGAACTGATGGCCAAATGGGGATCCCTTTATCTATTCTAACAATGGTTGCAGAACACTTAGTGACCACCAAACCTGGAGACTGTAGTAAACTGTCTCCGAGCTTATGGCTTAGACCTGGGAATGAGAGGTATCTACTACTTGCCTTTCTGTGTTTAAACCTCAGGACACACAGACTTGCACAAACCACAGGCAATAGAGCATAGCTTGTAGAGTGAGTTCCAAATCCCTTAGCTATCCAACTTTGTAAAAAAGGACTGCAGTTATGCCATCATCAACCAAAGACGTCAACAGGGAGCAGATTAGAGAGAGAGGGAGAATGGTGGGCTTTTCCCCTGAAACAGGGAAGTCCTGCCCTGCTGGGGTCATAATAGGAAGGTGGGGAAGGGAAGGAGATGTGTAGCACCAGAGTCTGGATGGCAAAGGGAAGAGGGAGAGTCTTTGAGGCAGCATCCCTGACCACTAGGAAAATGGAGCTCATTAAATCTAAACTGACCAATTGGATTAGATGGAAGGAGGAAACAGGGAGTGGCAAGTGAGAAGGTGGAGAATCAGAGTTCCCACCATGACATTTCCCTACATAAGGAAAATGGGTGGATAAAGGCAAAAGTTTCCACCTTTATGAGATGAAGTGGGAACATGGGGGAAAGAGCACACGGGGCTTTTCATCCAGGCCTGTTGGCTTTTATGTCCCTAGCCACTGGCATGAAACCAGCCCAACATAGGTATCAGTTAGCGCTTGCTGACAGAATGGGTGAATGGACCATGGAATACTACTCAGTCATGAAAAAGAATGAAATCATATTCTTTCCAGCAGCATGGATGGAACTGGAGGCCACTATCCTAACTGAAATAACTCATAAAGTCAAATGCCATATTTCTCACTTAAAAGTGGGAGATAAACAAAGGGTACAGATGGACATAGACAGTAGAATAATAGACACTGGATACAACAAAAGGTGGGAGGGTGGGAGGAATGTGAGGGTTGAAAACTACCTATTGGGTACAGTGTTCATTCTTCAGGTGATGGGTACACTAAGAGCCCAGATTTTACCACTATGTGATATATGCATGGAAGGAACCTGCACTTGTAACCCCCCAAATATATGAAAATACATTGATTTAAAAATCAAAATAAAAACATAAAAATAAATAAATTACCATGGACTTATGACAACAGGAAAAAAAAAAAAAAAGGAATGGATGAATGGGTGAGGAGTAACAGTGGCTGATGAATTTGTGGTCATGCCCTTCTTTCCATTTCTCCCAGTTACTAATTAGTATCGCTGGGCTTTGTGGTATAAATGGAACTCATTCTCAACTTCACAAGCCTGTCACTGAAAGCCCCTCAGAATCTTTTGCAACCTCACCTTTTGTCACATCCATCATGAAGTTGTGTTGTCATCTAAGATGAGCTCCTGCTAGGTGGGCACTGGGAGGTGGACAGAAGGTAGGACCAAGAACCTGACTGTGCCGCTGCCCCAGGCCTTAGTGGCTCCTTGCTAACCTAATGAAGTGAGCGCTGTGTAGAGCTAAGCAGGCCTTGTTATCTGACAAGGGACAACACAGTAGAGAAGTTGGATGCTGGGAGTGGGTGGGGATCTGTGCTTCAACCACCTGTGGTGGAGGAGAAGCAGGGCAGATGCCTCAGTAAGGACTCAAAAGACTGACCAGGGCTTATGGTCCTCTGGAATCAGGGAGGTGTCAGAACCAACTGCAGCCTCAGTGGAGAACTAAAAAGCTGGGACAGGGAACTGGAGGCCAGCACCCCATTGTAGGAGTTAGCCCACCCAGACGGATTATGAGTGGTCTCTCAGAAGGCAAGTCTCCTTATCTGAGTCCACGGATTCCAGCCCTGATACATGTTGGTTGCTCCGGGTTGGGCGTGAGGGGCATGCTGTTTTCCCACACTAGTGGAGACAGGCTTACTTCTTGTTGCACTGTGGTGGATGCTGTGATGTGCTGCTGAAGTCTCCCTTCAGTAAGGTCTGATGATCTCAGCTGTAGAGGGTAGTGTCGGCAGACAAGTTTGAAGTCTGTCAACCTCTTTAAGGATGCTGTCAGAAACTACCCACTTAAGATCACATCCCTTCTTGGGGTGGCCTGTCCAATGAATAGTAGATATGGGAGTATAAAGTTTCTTGGCTCAACTTGAGGCAAAGATGAAAGGTCATTCTAATGCTGGAGCTCCCCATAGCGTCAGCTGAGTCTGGTATTTGGTGTGCATCATGCTTGATTTTCTCCTTTTGTTAACCAATTTCCCTCCCCTCCTCTCCTTTCCCCTCCCTTCTGTTTTAGTCCATTTTCACGGTGCTGATAAAGACATACCTGAGAGTGGGCAATTTACAAACGAAAGAGGTTTATTGGACTCACAGTTCCACGTGGCTGGGGAGGTTTCACAATCATGGCTGAAGGTGAAAGGCACGTCTCACCTGGCGGCAGACAAGAGATGAGAGCTTGTGCAGGGAAAGTCCCATTTTTAAAACCAAGAGACCTCATGAGACTTATTCACTATCATGAGAACAGCACAGAAAAGACCCACCCCCATGATTCAGTTATCTTCCACTGTGTCTCTCCCACAACACGTGGGAATTATAGGAGCTACAAGATGAGATTTGGGTGGGGACACAGAGCCAAACCATATCACCTTCCCTTCCATGGGCTTTGATCTGATCAATACTCTTAAACATACTACATGCTAGACACCTCCTGGGGAACGCAATGTGGGACAAACTGAAAACTGTCAAATGTCTAAACAAATTCCAGTAAGGAGGAATGACTTTCTCTCAAGCTCAATGGTCCCATTCTGTGGTCATCTTGATTGTAGAAAATCCTCCCTGAGCAGACACCTTCCATCCATTGGTTCCTATTCTTTCTCTCAGTATTAGCAGAGTGAACCGGAATTTGTGACGCTTGAGGACTGTTTTAGCTGAAATTAGTAATCAATAAAATCTACGGTCGATAGGCACAGGGCAAAATAAATAGTTACACGAAGGTGACCAACCCTAATTTAATGAGAGTGATTCATCACTTTAAGCCAAGTGGTATTGGCCCCAGAAATTGGAATTGGATCCTTTAGGAGGGATACTAGGAGGGCCTGGGGAATGGGAAAGGAGGGCAGCGCATACGTGGGATCTCAGGCCTGTTCGTTCTATTGATGCCCCCGCACACAATAAATGGACCTTTCCGCAGCAAAGCTGTCAGAGCAACATTTATAGTTACATTTAGATGGGAAAATCATTAGCGTAAATATGTTTGGTGTCCCAAAACACAAGTACTGATTAGCTAGTGAGGACAGCATTAGGAGACTCATTAAGAAATATGTTTTTGTCCTTGCACTGGCCTGAGCATCACAATTACCATCCACACCCACACAAAATGCAAATATAGTTGTAAAACAAATTTTGAAAATTGAGTCCCTCAAGCTTCCTGGTTTCCATGCCAATCGTGTACATCTGATGTCAGTTGGATTCTGACTGCATGAAAAACACATCTTGTTCTAGCCCTTCCATAGCTTCCTAAAACATGTGGCTGACAATTTTTACTGTGTGCGTAAAAAATAAGGCTGTATTGTTAAGGCCCCTTTCGTGGGACATTTCACTACTTGGAACTGAAAGCATCTGTGCTGTTCTTTCAGTGACTTGCCTTTTGTGGGATCTCCCTTTCAGTAGATCTTTCCTTTCCTGCTGGTTTAAGTTTCAGCCTAAAAAACAGCTACAACCCTTTTTTATCCCACTTCTTTTCAACCTACCACTTCTTTTCACTTCCAAACTTCTTTTGTGTTTGTGTGTGTGTTCCAGTAAGACTTTATTCACAGACACTAAAATTTAAATTTCATATCATTTTCAACATGTCACAAAATATTCTTCCCCCACCCCAAACCCTTTACAAGTGGGAAAACCATTCTTAGCTCACAGGCCATACAGTAACAGACTGTTGACCTCTGCACTGTAGTGACCAAGAGCACAGCTTCTGGAGCCGGATTGCTTGAAGTTGAATTGGTTCTGTTGTTTGCTAGCTGTGTGACCTTGGGCAAGTTACTTGATGTTTTTGCACCTCAAATCCCCATCTGTGAAATGGGGAAGTGGCACCATTCTGTATAATTTTTTAATTATTTATTTATTTATATTTTGAGACAGAGTCTTGCTCTGTCGCCCGGGCTGGAGTACAGTGGCGAAATCAGCCCACTGCAACCTCTGTCTCCTGGCTTCAAGCGATTCTCCTGCCTCAGTCTCCCGAGTAGCTGGGATTACAGGCACCCACCACCACGCCTGGCTAATTTTTTGTATTTTTAGTAGAGACAGGGTTTCACTGTATTAGTCAAGATGGTCTTGATCTCCTGACCTCGTGATGTGCCCGCCTCAGCCTCACAAAATATTGGGATCACAGGCGTGAGCCACATTTTGTATGATCATCTTCTTCTCCTTCTCCCTGTCCTTCTCCTTCTCTACATGTGAACAACGTGTAGATTTGTTACATGGGTATACATGTGCCATGTTGGTTTGCTGCACCCATTAATGCATCATTTACACTAGGTATTTCTCCTAATGCTATCACTCCACCAGCCCCCACCCTGAAAAACCCCAGTTTGTGATGTTCCCTGCCCTGCGTCCAAGTGTTCTCATTGTTCAATTTCCACCTATGAATGAGAACATGTGGTGTTTGGTTTTCTGTCCTAGTGATAGTTTGCTGAGAATGATGGTTTCCAGCTTCATCCAAATCCCTGCAAATGACATGAACCGATTCTATTTTATGGCTGCATAATATTCCATGGTGCATATGTGCCACATTTTCTTAATCCAGTTTATTATTTATGGACATTTGGGTTGGTTACAAGTCTTAGATATTGTGAATAGTGCCACAATAAACATACATGTGCATGTGTCTTTATAATAGCATGATTTATAATCACTTGGATACATACCCAGCAATGGGATTGCTGGGTCAAATGGTATTTCTAGTTCTAGATCCTTAAGGAGTTGCCACACTGTCTTCCACAAGAGTTTAGCTCATTTACACTCCAACCAACAGTGTAAAAGCGTTCCTGTTTCTCCACATCCTCTCCAGTATCTGTTGTTTCCTGACTTTTGAATGATCACTATTCTAACTGGCGTGAAATGGTATCTCATTGTGGTTTTGATTTGCATTTCTCTGATAACCAGTGATGATGAGCATTTTTTCATGTGTCTATTGGCTGCATAAATGTCTTCTTTTGAGAAGTGTCTGTTCATATCCTTTGACCACTTTTTGATGGGGTTGTTTTTTTCTTGTAAATTTGTTTCTTTGTAGATTCTGGGTATTAGCCCTTTGTCAGACGGGTAGGTTGCAAAGATTTTCTCCTGTTCTGTGGGTTGCCTGTTCACTCTGATGATAGTTTCTTTTGCCGTGCAGAAGATCTGTAGTTTAACTAGATCCGGTTTATCTATTTTGGCTTTTGTTGCCATTGCTTTTGGTGTTTTGTTGCCCATGCCTATGTCCTGAATGGTATTGCCTAGGTTTTCTTCTAAGGATTTTATGGTTTTAGGTCTAACATTTAAATCTTTAATCCATCTTGAATTAATTTTTGTATAAGGTATAAGGAAGTGATCCAGTTTCAGCCTTCTACATATGACTAGCCAGTTTTCCCAGCACCATTTATTAAATAGGGAATCTTTTCCCTATTGCTTGTTTTTGTCAGGTTTGTCAAAGATCAGATGGTTGTAGATGTGTGGTGTTATTTCTGAGGACTCTGTTCTGTTCCATTGGTCTATATCTCTGTTTTGGTACTGGTACCATGCTGTTTTGGTTACTGTAGCCTTGTAGTGTAGTTTGAAGTCAGGTAGAGTGATGCTTCCAGCTTTGTTCTTTTTGGTTAGGATTGTCTTGGCAATGCAGGCACTTTTTTGGTTCCATATGAACTTTAGTTTTTTTCAATTCTGTGAAGAAAGTCATTGGTAGCTTGATGGGGATGGCATTGAATCTATAAATTACCTTGGGCAGTATGGCCATTTTCCGATATTGATTCTTCCTATCCATGAGCATGGAATATTCTTCCATTTGTATGTGTCCTCTTTTATTTCATTGAGCAGTGGTTTGTAGTTCTCCTTGAAGAGGCCCTTCACATCCGTTGTAAGTTGGATTCCTAGGTATTTTATTCTCTCTGTAGCAATTGTGAATGGGAATTCACTCGTGATTTGGCTCTCTGTCTGTTATTGGTGTATAGGAATGCTTGTGATTTTTGCACATTGATTTTTTATCCTGAGACTTTGCTGAAGTTGCTTATCAGCTTAAGGAGATTTTGGGCGGTGATGGTGGGGTTTTCTAAATATACAATCATGTCA
>NW_012103354.1:1173487-1175898 GCF_000951045.1 Mandrillus leucophaeus
ATTTATAATCACTTGGATACATACCCAGCAATGGGATTGCTGGGTCAAATGGTATTTCTAGTTCTAGATCCTTAAGGAGTTGCCACACTGTCTTCCACAAGAGTTTAGCTCATTTACACTCCAACCAACAGTGTAAAAGCGTTCCTGTTTCTCCACATCCTCTCCAGTATCTGTTGTTTCCTGACTTTTGAATGATCACCATTCTAACTGGCGTGAAATGGTATCTCATTGTGGTTTTGATTTGCATTTCTCTGATAACCAGTGATGATGAGCATTTTTTCATGTGTCTATTGGCTGCATAAATGTCTTCTTTTGAGAAGTGTCTGTTCATATCCTTTGACCACTTTTTGATGGGGTTGTTTTTTTCTTGTAAATTTGTTTCTTTGTAGATTCTGGGTATTAGCCCTTTGTCAGACGGGTAGGTTGCAAAGATTTTCTCCTGTTCTGTGGGTTGCCTGTTCACTCTGATGATAGTTTCTTTTGCCATGCAGAAGATCTGTAGTTTAACTAGATCCGGTTTATCTATTTTGGCTTTTGTTGCCATTGCTTTTGGTGTTTTGTTGCCCATGCCTATGTCCTGAATGGTATTGCCTAGGTTTTCTTCTAAGGATTTTATGGTTTTAGGTCTAACATTTAAATCTTTAATCCATCTTGAATTAATTTTTGTATAAGGTATAAGGAAGTGATCCAGTTTCAGCCTTCTACATATGACTAGCCAGTTTTCCCAGCACCATTTATTAAATAGGGAATCTTTTCCCTATTGCTTGTTTTTGTCAGGTTTGTCAAAGATCAGATGGTTGTAGATGTGTGGTGTTATTTCTGAGGACTCTGTTCTGTTCCATTGGTCTATATCTCTGTTTTGGTACTGGTACCATGCTGTTTTGGTTACTGTAGCCTTGTAGTGTAGTTTGAAGTCAGGTAGAGTGATGCTTCCAGCTTTGTTCTTTTTGGTTAGGATTGTCTTGGCAATGCAGGCACTTTTTTGGTTCCATATGAACTTTAGTTTTTTTCAATTCTGTGAAGAAAGTCATTGGTAGCTTGATGGGGATGGCATTGAATCTATAAATTACCTTGGGCAGTATGGCCATTTTCCGATATTGATTCTTCCTATCCATGAGCATGGAATATTCTTCCATTTGTATGTGTCCTCTTTTATTTCATTGAGCAGTGGTTTGTAGTTCTCCTTGAAGAGGCCCTTCACATCCGTTGTAAGTTGGATTCCTAGGTATTTTATTCTCTCTGTAGCAATTGTGAATGGGAATTCACTCGTGATTTGGCTCTCTGTCTGTTATTGGTGTATAGGAATGCTTGTGATTTTTGCACATTGATTTTTTATCCTGAGACTTTGCTGAAGTTGCTTATCAGCTTAAGGAGATTTTGGGCGGTGATGGTGGGGTTTTCTAAATATACAATCATGTCATCTGCAAGCAGGGATAATTTGACTTCCTCTTTTCCTAATTAAATACCGTTTATTTATTTCTCTTGCCTGATTGCCCTGGCCAGAACTTCCAACACTATGTTGAATAGGAGTGATGAGAGAGGGAATCCCTGTCTTGTGCCAGTTTTCAAAGGGAATGCTTCCAATGTTTGCCCATTCAGTATGATATTGGCTGTGGATTTGTCATAAATACCTCTTATTATTTTGAGATACATTCCATCAATAACTAGTTTATTGAGAGTTTTCAGTATGAAGGTCTGTGGAATTTTGTCAAAGGCCTTTTCTGCATCTATTGTGATAATCATGTGGTTTTTGTCATTGGTTCTGTTTATGGGATGAATTACGTTTATTGATTTGCGTATGTTGAACCAGCCTTGCATCCCAGGGATGAAGTCTACTTGATCGTGGTGGATAAGCTTTTAGATGTGCTGCTGGATTTGGTTTGCCAGTATTTTATTGAGGATTTTTGCATCGATGTTCATCAGGGATATTGGTCTAATCTCTTTTCTTGTTGTGTCTCCGCCAGGTTTTGGTATGAGCATGATGCTGGCCTCACAGAATGAGTTAGGGAGGATTCCCTTTTTTTATACTGATTGGAATAGTTTCAGAAGGAATGGTACCTGCTCCTCTTTGTACCTCTGGTAGAATTTGACTGTGAATCTGTCTGGTCCTGGGCTTTTTTTGGTTGGTAGGCTATTAATTATTGCCTCAATTTCAGAGACTGTTATTGGTCTGTTCAGAGATTCAACTTCTTCCTAGTTTAGTCTTGGAGGGTGTATGTGTCCAGGAATTTATCCATTTCTTCGAGATTTTCCAGTTTATTTTCGTAGAGGTGTTTATAGTATTCTCTGATGGTAGTTTGTATTTCTGTGGGATCGGTGGTGATATCCCCTTTATCATTTTTTATTGCATCTATTTGATTCTTCTCTTTTCTTCTTCATTAGTTTTGCTAGCGGTCTATCAATTTTTTGAT
>NW_012103354.1:1178625-1179153 GCF_000951045.1 Mandrillus leucophaeus
TGATCCCTTTATCATTATGTAATGACCTTCTTTGTCTCTTTTGATCTTTGTTGGTTTAAAGTCTGTTTTATCAGAGACTAGGATTGCAACCCCTGCTTCTTTATGTTTTCCATTTGCTTGGTAGATCTTCCTTCATCCCTTTATTTTGAGGCTATGTGTGTCTCTGCACGTGAGATGGGTCTCCTGAACACAGCACACTGATGGGCCTTGATTCTTTATCCAATTTGCCAGTCTATGTCTTTTAATTGGGGCATTTAACCCATTTACATTTAAGGTTAATATTGTTATGTGTGAATTTGATCCTGTCATTATGAGATTAGCTGGTTATTTTGCCCGTTAATTGATGCAGTTTCTTCATGGCATCACTGGTCTTTACAATTTGGCATGTTTTTGCAGTGGCTGGTACCAGTTGTTCCTTTCCGTGTTTACTGCTTCCTTCCTGAGCTCTTGTAAGGCAGGCCTGGTGGTGACAAAATCTCTCAGCATTTGCTTGTCTGTAAAGGATTTTATTTCTCCTTCACTTATGAA
>NW_012103354.1:1179203-1240477 GCF_000951045.1 Mandrillus leucophaeus
CACTTATGAAACTTAGTTTGGCTGGATATGAAATTCTGGGTTGAAAATTCTTTTCTTTAAGAATGTTGAATATTGGCCCCCACTCTCTTCTGGCTTATAGCGTTTCTGCTGAGAAATCCACTGTTAGTCTGATTGTCTTCCCTTTATGGGTAACCTGACCTTTCTCTCTGGCTGCCCTTAGCATTTTTTCCTTCATTTCAACCTTGGTGAATCTGACAATTATGTGTCTTGGGGTTGCTCTTCTCGAGGAGTATCTTTGTGGTGTTCTCTGTATATCCTGAATTTGAATATTGGCCTGCCTTGCTAGGCTGAGGAAGTTCTCCTGGATAATATCCTGAAGAATGTTTTCCAACTTGGTTCCATTCTTCCTGTCACTTTCAGGTACACCAATCAAATGTAGATTTGGTCTTTTCACATAGTCCCATATTTCTTGGAGGCTTTGTTCATTTCTTTTTACTCTTTTTTTCTCTAACCTTGTCTTCTCACTTTATTTCATTAATTTGATCTTCAATCACTGAAGCCCTTTCTTCCACTTGATTGAATCAGGTATTGAAGCTTGTGCATGCGTCATGAAGTTCTCGTGCCATGATTTTCAGCTCCATCAGGTCATTTAAGGTCTTCTCTATACTGTTTATTCTAGTTAGCCATTCGTCTAATCTTTTTTCAAGGTTTTTAGCTTCCTTGTGATGGGTTAGAACATGCTCCTTTAGCTCAGAGAGGTTTGTTATTACCGATCTTCTGAAGCCTACTTCTGTCAACTTGTCAAAATCATTTTCGGTCCAGCTTTGTTCTGTTGCTGGCGAGGAGCTGCGATCCTTTGGAGGAGAAAAGGTGCTCTGGTTTTTAGAATTATCAGCTTTTCTGCTCTGGCTTCTCCCCCATCTTTGTGGTTTTATCTACCTTTGGTCTTTGATGTTGGTGACCTACAGATGGGACTTTGGTGTCAATGTCTTTTTTGTTTATGCTGATGCTATTCCTTTCTGTTAGTTTTCCTTCTAACAGTTAGGTCCCTCAGCTGCAGGTCTGTTGGAGTTTGCTGGAGGTCCACTCCAGACCCTGTTTTTCTGGGTATCACCAGTGAAGGCTGCAGAACAGCATATATTGCAGAACAGCAAATATTGTTGCCTGATCCTTCCTCTGGAAATTTCATCCCAGAGGGGCGCCTGCCTGTATGTGGTATCTGTTGGCCCCTACTGAGAGGTGTCTGTAAGTTAGGCTATAAGGGGTGTCAGAGACCCATTGGAGGAGGCAGTCTGTCTGTTCTCAGAGCTCAAACGCCATGCTGGGAGGACCACTGGTCTCTTCAGAGCTCAGTTGGAAATGCAGAAATAACTTGTCTTCTGCATCAATCACACTGGGATCTGCAGACTGGAGCTGTTCCTATTCAGCCATCTTGGAATGGAGCTGCCACATTCTGTATGATTTTGAAGGGAGTCACTTGATCAGTGAAGAATACCTAATAAGTGTTTAATAAATATTAACTGTTGTAATATTACGTTGTCATATTTTCATGTAATTCTCATCATGACTGTACAAGCCATGGTACCAGTGTTTTAGTGGAGAAGGACATGGTCAGCGGTTCAGCTGGACCTGACTCCATGGTATTTGCGGGGTGGACTCATCTGCTACTTTTGCCCCATTCACTCCCAAGCTTCTTGGAATGACTTGCATACCTGCATCCTTGGCCTTCTAATACCTTGCCCTTTTTCCTCTTGTAACATGAACTCCATCCCTCTGTTAAGAAATCTCTTGAAAGTCTTTAGAAACATCTAAATTGCCAAGCCCAATGGATCCATTTTAGTCCCCAGATATAGTGTCCTTCACTTGTGCTCTTTTGCTCAAAGCTGCTTCTTCTGTGGCCTTCATGAACTATTCATGCTGTCTACCATATTGAAGCTTTCTCTTCTTTCCCCCTCCTTCACTCACTTGTAAGTTTCCTCTGAATGCCTTTGTCCTCTTCTTCTCTTTATCTGCACTATTTCTTTTTTCATTCTCATCTGTGTGTGTCAAGAAAGACTCCATGTAGGTGGTCTCCACATCTCCATGCTGGTCCTTAACTCCAGAACTAGGTCTTGCAACTAACTGTACACCCCTAGCCTCCATGTCTGAATGTACCTCAAATGTGGTATATCTGAAATAAAACTCTTGGCATTCTTTCACAAGCCTATATTTTTTAGGACCTGGTAATGGAGCTCTGGCTTGGTTTAGAGGCCAGATTTGTAGCAAGTATCTCAGTTTTTCTACCAAATTCCTTCCCCTGAGATAGCATATTGATCATGTACCAACAACTGTAGACTCTGGAGGAAATCAGACTTTCAGGTACTGGGAAGGAGATCTTTCCCACACAAAGTCAGTTTGAAAGGTGCATGGAGTTTCTATGTAGAAAATTCCCAGTTGCCATTAATGCCACCTCCATTCCTCCAGCCATTGAGATGTGGAAAACTTGAGTTGTTGGTGTTTTACCATGTATCTTACCCTCATATTTGTTGGTTTTCCATCCCTGCCCCTTCTACCTGAGCAGTATTTGGACACTTCTTTCCACATTTGTTTCCCTAGTTTGCTCCCCTTTCAATTCTTGCTCAGTTTTTTTGCAACTCACTCTTAAATGGTCTTCCTACCTCTATTCTCTCCCTTAGCCAATCTGTCACATATTCAGTCACCAAATTCACCCTCTTAAATGGCATTTACAAATTTTCAGTAATGTTCTCAGAACCTTCCATGATTTCCATTGCCTATGAAATAAAGTTTGAACTTTATGGCCTGACGTTCAAAACTTTCCCTATCTGTATACAAGCCTTTCACCTTCTTGGTTAGGTTTATTCTCCAAAATTTTATTTTATTTTTGGTGTTATTGGCAGTCTATTATTCTATTCTATTGGCAAATTATTCTATTTGGTGTAATCTTTAGTGTTTTCTACATACAAGATGATGCCAGTTGCAGGCAGAGATAATTTACGTCTTCCTTTCAATCTGGATGCCTCTTATTCTTTTTCTTCCCTAATTGTTCTGGCCAGCACTTTCAGTAAAATGGTGACTAGAAGTGGCAACACTGAAGAAGGAAATTAAGACAGGCACAAATAAATGGAAAGACATACTGTGGTCATAGATTGATCATGTTACAATATCTATACTTCCTAAAGCAATCTATAAATTCCATTCAATTCCTATGAAAACATTGAAGACATTTCTTACAGAAATTTAAAAAATTCTGAAAATCATTTGGAATCACAAAAGACTTTGAATAGCTCAAGTTATTGAGCTAAACTTGAGCAAGAAGAACAAAGCTACTGGCATCCCGTTTCTTGATTTCAAAATATATTATGAAGCTATAGTAATCAAAACAGTATGGTACTGTCATAAAAATAGACATATAGAACAATGGAACAACATGGATACCACAGAAGTAAACCCATGAATATATGGTCAACAGGTCATCAACAAGGGTGCCAAAAACATAGAATAGGATAACGAGAGTCTCTTCAAAAAGTAATGTTGGGAAAACTGGATATCTGCAAGAAAAAGAGTGAAATCAAACTCTTATCTTACACCATATGCAAAAATCAATGCAAATTGGATTAACAATTTAAACCTAAGATCTGAAATTGTAAAACTCCTAGAACAAAACAGGGAAAAAATTTCTTGACATTGGTCTTGGCAATCTTTTTTTTTTTTTTTTTTTTTTAAATATGACAACAAAACACAGGTAACTATAGCAAAAATAGACAAAAGGAACTACATCAAACTAAAAAGCTTCTGTATATCGGCCAGGTGCCGTGACTCAAGCCTATAATCCCTGCACTTCAGGAGGCTGAGGCGAGTGGATCACCTGAGGTCAGGAGTTTGAGACCAGCCTGGCCAACATGGCGAAACTCCGTCTCTACTAAAAATACAAAAATTAGCCAGGCGTGGTGACACACACCTATAATCCCAGCTACTTGGGAGGCTGAGGCAGGGAATACTTGAACCTGGGAGAGCCTGGGAGAGTGAGGCTCTGTCTCAAAAAAATAAAAAGCTTCTGTATATCAAAGGAAACAATGAACAGAATGAATGAAAAGACAGCCTCCTGAATATAAGAAAATATTTGCAAACCAGCTATCTAATAAGGGATTAATTTCCAAGATATATAAACATTTCCTACAACCAAATAGCAAAATAACCCAAAATAACTTAATTAAAAAATGTGCGAAGGACTTGAACAGTCATTCTCCAAAGAAGATATACAAATGGTTGACAAAGGTATGAAAAAGTGCTCAAAATCATAAATTCAATAGAGTATTATTCACCCTTAAAAAGAAGGAACCTATGATTTGTAACCTCACAGATGAAACTTGAAGACATTATGCTAAGTGAAATCAATCAGTCACAGAAAGACAAATACTCTATTATTCTTTGCAGATGCCAAGAGGCATCTAAAATAGTCAGATGTATAGAAGCAGGCAACAGAATGATGGTTACTAGGAGATGGTGGAAGGAGTATATGGAGAGCTGTTCAATGGGTATAAAGTTACATTATACAAGGTGAGTAAGTTCCAGAGATCTGCTGTGTAACATCGTGCCTGTAATTAAAAAATAAGATATTGTGCACTTAAAAATTTGTTAGGAGGGGAGATCTCATGTTTAAGTGTTCTTACCAAGGAAAATCTAAAAAGGGACCTAAGGAAACTTTTAGAGGTTATAAGTGTGCTTATTACTTTGTGGCAATGGTAACAGGAGAGTATGCATATTTCCAAACTCATGAAATTGTACACCTTAGTTATGTTCAATTTTTTGCATACCATGTATACTTCAATAAAGCTGGGAGGAAAAAAGCCCTTTCCAGTCTGTTCCTGAGATCTTTTCATAATTACTCCCCATTCATGAATTCCCTGCTGCATTCAAACTGAGCTTCTGCATGAAACAAATCCTTCCAAATAGTCTAGGGAGAAACTGAGGGCCTCCTTTCTCCAGGGTCTGAGTTTGTTGGTGAATTATCAGTCCTTTATCTCAGGGGAAGGAGTGTGGTAGCAAAACTGAGACAGGTGCTATAGATTTGACCCCTACACCAAGCCAGGGTCCTGTTACTAGGCCCTACATTGTCAGAGCAAGGCTGAAGTCAGGCTGCCTGGATGCAGAGACCTTTGGGGGCCTCTATGTGGGGTCCAACTGAGGCCAGTGACTCTTAGGGTCTTGAATGGAGCTACAGAAGCAAGTGATGGTCATGCATCTTTCACCATGAGCCACAGAGATGAAGAGGTGGAGACACGGGCAAGATATGAATCTTTGTTTGTTTGTTTGTTTGTTTTTTGAGACGGAGTCTTGCTCTGTCGCCCAGGCTGGAGTGCAGGGGTGCGATCTTCTTGGCTCACTGCAACCTCTGCCTCCCAGGATCAAGCAATTCTCCAGCCTTAGCCCCCTCAATAGCTGCGACTACATACAGGTACATGCCACCATGCTCAGCTAAATTTTGTATTTTTAGTGGAGATGGGGTTTTTATGTGCATCACCTCTGTCCTCCCCCTACTGAAGTGCAGTAACTATACAGGCAAGGTTGTTTTCTTTGGTTCACTGCTTAACCTCCAGCACCCAGAACAGGGTCTGATGAGAATTCAATACACATTTTATGAATGGATACATTGAATTTGTCAAATAAATTCTCAACAGATTCAAATATAGAAATTCATTCCAGCAGATGGTTAATTTCTGTTTAGTTGAGGTGTTCTATTTTAGCCCTTTGATCCTGGAAAGTCACTCAAGTGAGCACCAGGAAAGAAGGGGCCAGTGGCTTCTTCAACAACGAAGCCCTTGAATAGCCTCTGGCCAAATAATATTGGAAAAACCTGAAAATATGCATGTCCAGTGTCAACAGCATGCAGTCACCATAAGCAACTTTGTTTACAAATCTGCACTTATTCTTTTAGTATCAAGAGAACATGAGAAAACCGCACACCTCATTGAGGGACAGGACAAGGAAGTTGCAAAGATCTGTGGCTCTTTGGCACCTTGAAATCACTCCCAAATTGTCTTCTATTGCCAAAATAAAGTTTTTATCTGTTTTAGAAGATAGTTTTTAAGAGAAATGTGTTAAGTTCAGTGACACTGGGTTTTCTAGATGTTACTCATTTTTGGTGACCAGGTGCACTGCTGCGACCGCAGGCTGGCAGCTGGAAAGGCACTAACTGGCCCTTCAAGAAGTCCCTACATAATGGAATGTTGCTGCAGACAGCAATGAGGGCCCTTGGGTTTGGAGTTCTTATGGAGCTCTCAGGGAGTGCTATCCTGTTCTCCCCACTCAGCCCCTAGAATCTACATAAAGTCAGCTTGGTTTTGTGCTTTATGGTATTCCCAAGGTTTTCCTTTACCTCATGACAACACAGGGACTGGATAAGGTTGCCTGGATTCCACCAAGGCATGTTTGTTTGTTTGTTTGTTTTGGGACAGGGTTTCACTCTGTCACCCAGGCTGGAGTGCAGTGGTACAATCTTGGCTCGGGTCACTGCAGCCTCCACCTCCTGGGTTCAAACGATTCATGTACCTCAGCCTCCCAAGTAGCTGGGATTACAGGCACATGCCACCAAGCACAGGTAACTTTTTTTGTATTTTTAATAGAGATAGGGTTTCACCATGTTGGCCAGGCTGGTCTCAAACTCCTGGTCTCAAGCAGTTCTCCTGCCTTGATCTTCCAAAGTGCTGGGATTACAGGCATGAACCACCACACCTGGCCCACCAATGCATATTCTTGCTAGGAACTCTCTGTTACTCTAATTCCACAATGATAGGTAGCCTTCAGAGTGGCTCTGATCTTTATTCTGATCCCTCTTCACAGGGCACTTGGTAAAACCTGCAGGCAAAGTGGCTCTGAGAAATGTCACTTCCAGGATTAGTCACTTACCTAGATCGGAAGGTCCTCTTCTTTCATTGTTCAAGCCTCTTCTCATTCCTGAGTTTTTTATTCCCCAGGTCTCATGTTGGAATATCACTTTCTCGTCTTGGGTGATCCCCAGACTTTCTGTCTGCAATTATACAAACAACAAAACTCTTTCTTTACTGAAGACATCATTAAGTGGGTCAAATAAATAATTTCTAGGATATTAATATACACCCCAAATTGCAGTATATGCCCATCTATTTTTGACTCATCGATGAATAACTGTCTCATCACAGCCTTACCAGTTTTGAGTATTATTACTTTTTATTAGGCTTTGCCAAATTAAAAGACAAACCATGATAAAATTTCATTAGTGGTTCAGTTTTATTCCTTTAATTATCCAAGAGACTGAGCAGTTCCTCATGTTGATTGGTCATTTGCATTTCTCCTTTTGGGATTTATCTTTAACCTCAATAAATTAATGTTTTTGCATTTTCTTCCGCCCGCAGAAATGCAAATCTATTTTTTGGGTTTTCTTCTGGGTGAACTCACAAATCAAAACAGCCAACACTCAGACTCATGCTAGTATATCTGTGTTGCGTTACAATTATAGAACATGCTGTTCTTGTTCACCATGTGCAGAATTAAACCCAGACTCAAAAATCAACAGGAGTTTTCAACTGGACTATCTTCTGTTATTTCATTCATATATGTGTGTGCCTGTGTGTATACATATACATGCATATATACATATTACATACACATATATATTCAATTATGTTTGTTTATATATATGTCTGTATATTCAACACAGATATACAGTTGACCCTTGAACAACATAGGGATTTAGGGAACTGACCCCCCACATGGTTAAAAATCCATGTATAACATTGACTCCTCCAGAAATAAACTAATAGCCTACTGTTGACTGAAAGCGTTATTGATAACATAAATAGCTGATTAACACATATTTTGTATGTGTATTATATATTGTATTCTCATAATAAAGTAAGCTAGAGAAACGAAAATGTTACCAAGAAAATCTTAAATAAGAGAAACTTATTTACTATTCATTATGTGGAAGTAAATGATCCTAAAGGTCTTCATCTTCCTCATCTTCACATTGAGTAGGCTCAAGAGGAGGAGGACGAGGAGGAGGAAGAGGAGAGGTTGGTTTTGCTGTCTCGGGGTGGCAGAGGCAGAAGACAATCCATGTGTAAGTGGACACTCATAGTTCAAGGCCATATTGTTCAAGGGTGAACTGCATATTCAATTTAAAGTATGTCAGACTTTAATGGAGAAGGTTGGGAGCTATAGATTTAGTAAGAGTATTCTCAAATTGAGCCGAAATGAAAGCCTGTGAATCAAAATATATTTTTTACAGTTCCTTTATAACCCGTGAGAATTAGCCTCTGGATTCAGCATAACAGAAAATGGACTGGTCTTTAAGGGTAACCCCTGGTGTGCTTCTTGTCTCTATGCCCTCGGCCTGCTCCTTCTGCTGTTAGATGTAAGGGTAGAAACCAGTATTTTGGTGTTTAAGTGATGTGTTCCTGTGTGTTTCTTCAAAATCCATAATGCTATATTGATGCCACTTCCTAAAGTGGTGGGTTTGCTCAGCTAAAATAGGAAGATGTGATGCATGCTTTTTTCCTCCACGGAAGTTTGTGTCTATTTCTAGGGTTTGCTCCAAGGGCTTGTTCTGGGCAGGAAGGGGGTTCTCAGGAAGCAGCCAGGCTTTCAGGCAATAGTTCTGGAAAAGCTCTCTGGGTTTCTAGTGAAGCCACCGGAATCTGTGGATTTATGAGGTGCATATTACGGTGGCAATGCTGCTGTGTTTATCAGGCCGCAGAACCAGGACACTGCGGGAAGGGAAATGCAAATCTATTTTATGGTAAGATGACTTATTCAATAAACCCAGTTTATCAGAGTGCTCACAAGGTTGATGTTTCATATTCGAATATGCCATAGATCTTCTTCTTCTAGTCCAACTTATCTGCTGCCCTATTTTTTCTACTCTCACCCTTGTGTGCTCTCTCTCTCTTCCTCCTCCTTTCCTCACTTGTTCTCTCTCTCCCCTGTCTTCTTATTGAAGCACAGGTGGGTGTCTTCCACAGACTAAGTTCATATGCCTCTTTACCTTTGCAACCATAACTGGCCACAACCAACAGACATAATGCATCAGAAGTCCATCCCTGTCCCAATTATTGATTTTGGTTTTCCCTCCAACTTGCACACTTGACTTTCACCTCTTCCCTCTCTGTCCCAGCTCTTTGACCCTGTCCCCATGAGCCCTGTGAGCTCACCACCCCCTATTCCACCCAGGGTTCTGGCATCAGCCTTCCTGCTAAGGACTCTGCCTTAAGCCGCCTCCAGGCAGGCACCCAGCAGTCTCTGGCTAGCAGACCTTGCTGTTGCACTCTTGCATCCTGGTTTTGCACACTCCTAGGTGAGAGATGCTCAAACACTTGGTTTCTGTCCCATGGGACCCATTCCAGTTTGGCCTGTCACTTGGCTTTTCCTGCAAGACAAATACATTAGCAATCACATAACCTTTATAATAGAAGGAGGAAGGTAATATCCATTTAGGAAACATTCACTCAACCATACTTTCTTGGAATTTTTTTTTTCCAGACTGGATCTCAGTTTGTCACCTAGGCTGCAGTACAGTGGCAGAATCGTAGCTTACTGCATCCTCTACCTCCCAGGCTCAAGCAGTCTTCCCAACTCAGCCTCCTGAGTAGCTGGGACCACAGGAGCATGCCACTATGCCCAGTTAAATTGTTTGTATTTTTTTGTAGAGATGGGGTTTAGCCATGTTACCCAGGCTGGTCTCAACCTGCTGAGCTTAAGCAGTGTGCCCACCTTAGCCTCCCAAAGTGTTGGGATTACAGGTGTGAGCCACTATGCCCGGCCTCTTCCTGTATAAAATATCCTGTATAAAAATACAGGATATTTACTGTATATTAGGGTATCTCTCTAAGCTGGTCAGACTGTGCGTGGAGTTGGGGCTCAGCTCTAGGGCCTGTACTTGTGGAGGGGAACCCATAGTGGAGCAGTGGAGAGGAGAGCCGAGTCACTGCAGACACTTGTAAACAGGGCCATTAGTTCTTCACTCCCTGGGCCCATCGTTTTCCAGCACTGTCCTCCTAGCATCCAGTGCGGGCCTGATCCAGCTGCACACATAATTGGTGCTTGCTGAGTTGGTAAGTGAATGAACCATATCGTAAGCATAACAGTTGAAGGACTGGTGTTGTGTAGCCAGTGAAAGAGGAAGACGGGGGAATCTAATGGGACACTTGTGGCCCTGTCACATGAAAGTGTTTCCTGTGATGCCAAAGGCCTGAATTAGGATTAAAGGGTGGCAGTTATGGAGACATAGATTTCAGCTTCCCATCAGGAACTTATCACTGTTTAATGAGGAAATGGGCTAAATCCTGGGATGATGAACTTCTTCACATTAGAGATATTCATGTAGAATAGGCCACATGACCTCCTCATTTTGATGCTGTGGGAGTGAATTTCTATGTGGTGTGATTGATGTAATAATTATTAATAGGATGCCTGTTATCTGCAAGGGACTATATTGGCCTCTGGAAAGAAGAGACAATTAAGTCCTCTGTCCTCAAGAAGGGCTCTAGTGGTTTCTTGAGCTTGTGGTCCCTATGAAATAGAAGATATATACATGAGTCTCATCATGTAAATGGGGAAACTGAGGTCAGGAGAGTGAAGAGTCTTTTTCTATTGGCATCTGGCATGGAGTGCCCATGGTGCAGCAGGTCCCATGGGAAGGGCTTCCTTACATTTTCTCATTGAGTCTTCACATCTGCCCTGGGATGAAGATAGGACTATTAGTGTTTTAATCCTGCAGCAAGACTCACCAGACTCCTGATGCTCTTCACATTCTAACAATTCACACAGGCACATTCTAGACATGCAGTCACAAAACGCTGGAGCCTCAGAAGCACAGGGCAGGGAATAAGCAGAGACTATAAACAGACGAAGGGTGATGGGGAAGGAAATTAATGCCTCCTGAGCCTGTGGTGGGCCAGGCAGAGGTTTACCTACAGCATCTGATTTTTTATGGATAAGATCCATGAGAGTTAGATATTTTTACTGCCATTTTACAAGTGATGAGCCCGAGGCTCAGGGTGGTTAAATGACTTGGTTAACATCACAGAGGTAATACGATCTGGAGCTGGAATATTCCTATTATTACTACTGCTATTACTTTTATTGCTACCATCAGTACTCCTACTATTACTACCATTACTATGAATACTACTTGCTTATACAATTGTTACTACTACTATAACTTTTAAAATTACTGCCATGGTTACTAGTCCTGCTACTCTGACTAGTAGTTTCACAACTACTATTTGTTCCTCTTGTTCCTTCTACTGATGACACAAAGCCTTGAGTTATTGAGTGCATACTCTGTGTGATGTCCTGGACTAAACCCTTTCCAGTTCTATCTTTTTTTTTTAGACCAGATCTCACTCTGCCACCAGGCTGGAGTGCAGTGGTGTGACCTCTTCCCCCTGAGCTCAAGCCATCCTCCCAACTCAGCCTCCCAAGTAGCTGGGACTACTGGCAAACACCACCACGCTCAGCTAAGTTTTAAATTTTTTGTAGAGATGGGAGCTTCCTATATTTCCCAGGCTGGTGTTGAACTCCTAGGCTGAAGCGATCCTCCCCACTAGGTGTCCCAAAGTGCTGGGATTACAGGCATGAACCACCATGCCCAGTTCCAGTTCTATCTTATTTATTTTTTTACAAAAACTCAGGAGATTTATGGTGAGTCTTTTACCCAAAAGCTGATGGTTAATCCCACATTGTGGGGGTAAAGGTGTCCCTAATCTACAGGAAAAAGGAGGTGGAAACCAGGGTACTAGAAGCTCCTTTCCATGGATTATAAAACATACTCATGTGTTTATCTTAAGCTTGGTATTTAACAAAAAAAAATCTATTTTCATTGGATATTTTGCTTAGATTAGTCTCTCCTGAATCCAAGTCAGGTAAGGTCTCCAAAAGAAGAAAAAACTATGTGACAAAGAGGAGCAGTGTTTATCACCGGTGTTCATTGGAGCCAGTTTCGTGGCATATGTTCTGTAAATGCTGTCTGACTTAATTCTTGTGCTGCCCTGGGAGGCAGGTTCTATCATGCCCATTTGACAGATCTGGAAGCTGAGGCTCTGCAAAGGGAATGAGCTCCTTGAGGAGGTCCCATCTCCGGGGGGACATGGGTCAGGTTATGAACGGGGTCCTTCCAATCAGGTCTTCATCTCTGGCCCCTCCCACTCCAGCGTGGGGCATCTGTAGCAGAATTAAAATGTAAATCAAAACATAATTGGCTTTGTGTGCACAGTTTAGATAAGATTTACTTTTGAACAATGACTTTGTGTTCTAACCCAGCAGGCCCAGCTCCACGTGGCACACTGGCACTTAATAACGGCCAGGGAGTGTGGCCATAAATATTGCAAACGATGCAGTTTGAACGAAACGCCCTATGAACCGTAATAAAACCCCCCGTGATTAATTCCAGAATGCGCTCTGTTCATATTAGACCTGCAGTGGCTTCCCTGATGAGATCAATACAGCGTGGCGGAGTGATCCTAATAGAAGTGTTATTATCTTTTAATCTTCGGGAAAATGCCAACTTCTCGAATCCCTCACCACGCCGCCTGCTTTATTTTCTCAGTGCAACCTTGAAGGCAGTTGTTTTCCCTGAAATGAAGATACATTAGAGTATTTTCAAGGATTTATCAATAATAGGACCTGGGCCTGCTTTGCAGGGCCCCTCGCTGAAAGGCCTATTTGTATGCGGCGAGTCAGAGCTGGTCGCGGTGACCTTTGCTGTCAGCCGCTCTTTTCCCAGCAGACAAATGCCTCTGGAGAGTGAGTGGTAGAGACAGATATTCACGGGAGGGAGACGGGGAAGCGAGAGTGGGGAGCGAAATGCACCAACATCAAATAAGCCAGGGAGGGCTTTAGGAAGCCAGGCGTGTCCCTTGTTTAGGACTCAGGCGACAGAAATGGGCTTCGTGGCCCCTGCAGGCAGAGGCTGGCTTTCCCGCCGCTTCAGCAGGTCTCCAGGGTCTGGAGTGCAGGAGGACTGGCTGTGATTCTCCGTGGAAAATGAAATGTCACTGCCCTGTCACGAGTGTCCAGGAGGGGAGGAAGGATGACAAGTCTCTCTAGCCTGGTGCCTGCAGGGGAGCTGCACCTGCCGGCTCACAGGAGGCCGGAGAGCCCGTGTTTGGAGGCTTTGGTGTCATCTTGGTGAGCTCCTCACCAGGGAGGTGGAGGTTAAGTGGGGCATGCCTATTGGAGGTGAAAAATGAACTAACTCGTCAGGGACAATGCTGAGAAAGCTAGGGTAGGTACCAGTCATGCTCCTGGGTGTATCCAAATCCCTCACCTGGCATGTTCTGCTGAGTTTAAATGGAAGCTCCACACAAGCCCCAGCAGACAACCTCAAAGAAAGCCAGCCAGAGCCCATGGAAAGGAAGGAGGAGGAGTCCTCAGCATCTTTCTTCTTCCTCTCCTGCTTAAAGGAGCACACACATCTCTGAATGGCAGCCTTGGAGAAGCCTTGGGCATCATCCAGTGCCACCTGTATCTTGTGCAGAAAGGGAAACTGAGGCTCAGAGTCAGGAAGTGACTGAACACTGGGTCTCACAGCAGGTTATCTTCAGGGCTGTGTCTCTTGGGTTTCTGCAAGGGCTCTGTCTACATCAACATGTTCCATGCTGTCATCCAGGGACCCAGCTTCCTTTGGTCTGTTGGCTCGGCCATTGGCTGGGGCTCCTGAGCCCCACGTTATCATCTTCATCCAGCTTGCAATGGAACAGGGAACTTGGGGGATCTTGTGGGGAAATGTGAAGATCTGGGAGTGTGTATGAAATCTATATACCCTTTTCCCAATTCCACCAAACAAAACTCGATTATGTGGCCCCCTAAAAGCCAGGTATTGAAAAGTGTCACCTATCCAGTATGCCACAGAAAGAGAAAACGTGGAACTATGAGCTACCAGCTTGTTAGTGCTATAGCATCCTCATCTGCAGAACAAGAGTACAAACCACCCCCTTACTGGGCCACAGCAGGGGCTACAAAGGAATTAAACATATGAGTGCTTCTGACAAACAGTAAGTGCTAAATAAATGTTGATCCTACTGCTTGTCTTTGGCAGTCTATTCTCCCATGAATTGGACTCTTTAACCCAAGTCTGAGTCTCTGTGTCCTTTTGTAGAGATATGGACAAGGCACCTTCCACATTCTGATCTGGCATCGCAGGTGGTTTTGCCTTGCCCAGCTTGTGGGGGCTGCTGAAGAGACTCTCCACTTGTCCCCTGGCCCTTCCCTACTGCCCCTGCCTCCTTCTCTTTACTTGTTCCATTATTCTGAGACGGGCCTATGATCTGAGCCCAAAAGATTCCACTTTGCTATACCTGGTGTGTTCCGGGAGTCACACTGAGCTGCCTGATATTCCATGCCCCTAAACAAAAAGCATTGATGGCATTCAAGAGCTACCTTTGGCTCATTTGTTTATGACTTTGTGGCCTTAGGTAAGTGACCTTTCCTCTTTGAGACTCATGTGGATTAAATGAACTTTATAAAAAGAACAACCAACACCTAGGCTGTTAGGCGAAAACAAAGTCGTGATTGTGAAGTGCCTAAGCCCAAAGCCAGGCTTGGAGCAATTTGGAGGAAGAATTTGTCTCAGAAAGTGGCAAGACATGCTGATGTCCCTCAGGAGGCCATCCTGATTTTTGCCACTCTGCAGGTCAGGGTGCTCTGTGAGAGCTGATCATAGTGGCAGAATTGATATGGCAGGGTTGGGGTACAGTACCAGAGTGTACCTCTCTTTGAGGTAGTGCTGAAAGATGTGACATCCCAGTGCCTCTCATGCTCCCTTCCCAGATCTCAGCTGGATCATTGGTTCTTTGCACTAGTCCAATATTGAGGGATGCCATAGCAGGGCCATTCTCAGCTAAGCACAGATCTGAGGGGAGCTTTTACTTTTCCAGGATGTTACTTCCAAAACCAATCCTCTGCACCCCACAGAGCTTTTAGCACCAAGCAGATGGGCTCTGAATAAATCATCAGAGATGAAGGCAAACAGCACAGGTGAGAAGCAGTGGTGGAGTGGGGAAATGTAGATTCTTGCCTTGTGATGTAGCTCCTTTCTTATATACCTTGGGCCATCTGTTCTTCCTTTATTGAGGTACTTTCATGTTTATGTCACCTTGAGTTTAGGAGAGCACTCTCAGAGGAGGCCAGGGCTGTGCTGATGGGGAATATCAAGCACATTTCCCAGGCCTTAGCTTTTAGGCACTTGCCTGCCTTGGTGCCTTGACTCTGCTGTTCATCGGGTCAGTCCTGCCTTGCTTGTCTGGTTTACTCTATCTTATCGACGGTCCTAAGGAAATGTCACACTTCTCAGGATGCCTCTGATGGTCCCTGAGTTGGGGGGAGACTTTCTTTCTCTACACACGCGCGCACGCACACACACACACACACACACACACACACACATCTTCCTCCTGTCTACCTTGTGGCAGTTCTTACATTCCCTGGTAGATATGTGATATGGTTTGGCTGTGTCTCTACCCAAATCTCATCTTGAATTGTAGCACTTGTAATTCCCATGTGTTGTGGGAGGACCCGGTGGGAGATAATCAAATCATTGCCAATGTGGGGGTGGTTTCCCCCATACTGTTCTCATGGTAGTGAATAAGTCTCACGAGATATGATGGTTTTATAAGGGGTTTCCCCTTTCACTTAGCTCTCATTCTCTCTTGCCTGCCACCATGTAAGACATGCCTTTCACCTTCCACCATGATTGTGAGACCTCCCCAGCCATGTGAAATTGTGAGTCCATTAAACCCCTTTTTCTCTATAAATTACCCAGTCTTAGGTATGTCTTTATCAGCAGCATGAAAACGGACTAATATGTTAGTGTACATCTTCACCCATTACGTAGCCATAGTAATAATTCTAATATTAGTAACAACCAGTCCTTATTGACTGATCTCTAGGTGCTGGGAAATTTACTGATATCATCACAGTTAATACTCATAGTGACCCCTTGGAGCAGACACCATCAGAATCATTATGATATAGAAGAGGAAACTGAGACATGCAGCTAAATAACTCGCTAAAGTTTTTTAGTTAATGAATGGTGGCTCCAGGTCATGCCTCCAAGTCCATGTTGTTGACCACTACAATTTATCTTCAGTTGAAGTATAGAATTAGTATCTTATAGATAACAGATTTGGCCACAACATCTCAAGTAGAACACACAGAAGAGAGAATGGGTTTTGGAGTCAGATTCAATTAGAATCACCCTCTTGGCTTGGGGATCTTGGGTAATCTACTTGAACTCTTGTTTTTCAATTTTTTTCTTCTATAAGATACAGAGAACTGTGTGTACTTCAGGGGTGGATGTGGAGAGCTTTAACTGAAATCAGACATGTAAATCCACTCCAATAGTGTCCTGTAGGTAACAGTATTAGCCAATATATATTTTTTTTAATTTTTATTTATTTATTTATTTTTGAGACGGAGTCTTGCTCTGTCGCCCGGGCTGGAGTGCAGTGGCCGGATCTCAGCTCACTGCAAGCTCTGCCTCCCAGGTTTACGCCATTCTCCTGCCTCAGCCTCCCGAGTAGCTGGGACCACAGGCGCCCGCCACCTCGCCCGGCTAGTTTTTTGTATTTTTTAGTAGAGACGGGGTTTCACCGTGTTAGCCAGGATGGTCTCGATCTCCTGACCTCGTGATCCGCCCGTCTCGGCCTCCCAAAGTGCTGGGATTACAGGCTTGAGCCACCACGCCCGGCCTTAGCCAATATTTATTAAACATGTGCCCTTTGCTACATACTTTTCTGTGTGATTCATATAGATTAGCTCATTTAACTTCTCATAAAAATCCAGTGATTGGAATGGCTACATTAATATCAGACTAATTAGATTTTAACAAAAAATGTTACTTGAGTTAAACTTTTTATAATGATACAAAGATCACTCTATCAGAAAGTTACAAGTATGAGTATGTATGCACCTAACAACAGAGCCACAAAATAAATGAAGCACAGACAGACAGAATTGAGGGAAGAAACAGATAATTCAAAAACAAAAGTTGGAGATGTTCAATACCCCCACTAAGAAAAAAATAAATAAGACTCAAATTACTAAAATCAGAAATGAGAGTGTGGACATTACTACTGACCGTACAAAAATAGATAAGTCAAGTATAAGGGAATACTATGAACAACTGTGTGCCAACAAATTAGGAAACTTAGATGAAATAGAAAACTTCCTATAAAGATACGAACTACCTAAAAGGACTCAAGGAGAAATAGAAAGGTCCAAATGAACCATTAACAAGTAAAGACATTAAATTAGAATTTTAAAAATTTCCGTAGAGAATACCCAGGGTCTGATGGCTTCACTGGTGAATTCTACCAGACATTTAGTTAATAAGAATTAATGCCAATTATTCCCAAAGTTCTCCAAAAAATAGAAGAGGATACCCCCACTTTCCACTTATTCTGTGAGGTCAGCATTACTCTGCTACCAAAACCAGATAAAGATATTGCCAGGAAATAACACTACAAACCAATCTCTCTTATGATATAGACGTAAAAATCCTCAAAAAATACTATCAAATAAAATCCAACAATATCTTAAAAGATTATATGCTATGACCAAATGAGAATGCAAAGTTGGTTTAACATTTAAAAAGTAATGAATGTAATATGCCACCTCAATAGAATAAACAACAGAAACCACATGATCATCTCAAAAGTTGCAGAAAAAGCATTCAACAAAAATTAAACACTACTTAATAATAAAAATACTCAACAAACTAGAAATAGAAGATAACTAACTCAACCCCATAAATGGCATCTATCAAAACCCACAGCTAACTTACATCATACTTAATAGTGAAAGCTTTTCCCCTTAGAGTAGGGACAAGATAGGAATGTCCACTCTCACTGCTTCCATACAACGTTGTATTTAAGCTAGCACCAAACGAATAAAATGCTGAAAAATAAATTTAAAAAATAAGTTCAATATGTTTACTATGAAAACTACAAAATATTTTTGAGAGAAATTAAAGAAGACTTCAGCAAATGGAGAAACAGCTTGTTTGAAAGGACTGGACAACTTAATATTGTTAAGGTGGCAATACTACCCAAAGTAATCTATAGATACAATACTATCTCTGTCAAAATCTCAGCTGACTTGTCTGCAGAAATTTATAAATTATCCTACAATTCATATGGAAATTCAAGGGACTCCGAATAGATGGAAGAATCTTTAAAAAGAATAAATATGGAGGAATCATACTTCCCAATTTTAAATCTTACTGCAAAGTTGTGGTAATCAAAACAGTATGGAACTTGCACAATAATAGAGATATAGATCAATGGAACAGAATTGGAAGTCCAGAATAAACCATAACATGTTCAAAAGGTTTTTGAAATGGGTTCAAGACTATTCAGTGGGGGAAATTATTATCTTTTTAATACATGATTTAGGAAAAATGATATCCTCATGCAAAAGAATGAAGGTGGTCACTCTACACCATTTGCAAAAATTAATTCAAAGAGATCAAATCTCTAATGTGAGAGCTAAAACTATAAAACTCTTTGAAGAAAACACTGGTATAAATCTTCATAACCTTGTATTAGTCAATGGTTTCTTAGATATACTACTGAAGACACAGTAATGAAAGAAAAAATATTTAAACTGGACACGATCAAAATTAAAAAGGATGTGTACCTAGAAAATATAAAGACCCTATTGCAACTCAATAATTAAAAGAAAACCCAATTAAAAATGGGGAAAGAATATGAACAGACATTTCCCCAAAGAAGAGATATAAATAACCAATTAGCACATGAAAAGATGCCCAACATCATTAGCCATCATGGAAATGCAAATTAAAAATAGCACTGAATACCACTTTACACCCAATAGGATAACTATAATAAAAAAGACAGATAATAACAAGTGTTGGAGAGAATGAGGGTGATTGAGCCTTCATACAGTGCAGATGGGAGGTTAAGATGTTATGACCACTTTGGAAAACAATTCCTCAAATGGTTAAATGATAGAGTTACCATATGATCCAGCAATTCCATTCCTAGGTATACACTTAGGAGAAAGGAAAATGTACACTTACACAAAACTTGTATATGAATCTTTGTAGCAGCATTATTCACAATAGCCCAAAAGTTGTAACAACCCAAATGCCCATCAAACAATAAATGGATAAACAACGTGGCATATCCATACAATGGAACATTATTCAGAAATAAAAAGGAATGAAGTACTGAAACATGATACCACATGAATGAGCCTCATGAATATTATGCTCATTGATAATGAAATAAGCCAGTCACAAAGGACCACATATTGTATAATTCCACTTACATGAAGTGCCCAGAATAGGCAAATCTATAGAGACAGTCGATTCATGGTTGACTAGGTTTAGGGGCATGGGAAGAGGGTTGGGGGAGTGATTATTATTAGATATGGGGTTTCTTTTGGGGTTAATGAAAATATTCCAGAATTGATTGTGATGATGGATGCACAATTTTGTGACTATACTAAAAGCCATTGAATTACATAGTGTGGATGAGTTGTATGGTATGTGAATTATATCTCAAAAAACTTAAAAAACAGTGAGGTAGGACATGATCTCATTCTTTTTTATGGCTGCATAGTGTTCCATGGTGTATCTATGCCACATTTTCTTTATCCAGTCTAGGTACTATGGTTATATCAGAGGAGCAAACTAAGGTGCAGAGAGATTGAGAAACACCATGGTCACATAGTACTGGGAAATAGTGGAGCCAGGATCTGAGCAGTATTACTGCATTAGCTCAAGAAGCAGCACCTGTTATTGTTGCTATAGATTCACTCAACAAAGATTTATTGAGCACCTACTCTGTAAACGCATGCTCAGACTCCATCTGTGAGATGTTCATTCAATAATTCTGGATTTGCATTCAGGGATCCACTTATACCCACTTGCTGGTGACTCTGCACCTCAGCCATGATGGGAGACCATGGTTGTGGAGGGGCATCTTAGATGTATGTGTTTGTTGAATTAAAGGATGAACAAGTGCGCCATTGAAATTCTGCTGGCACTCAGGGTGAGTCTTCAAGACCATGTCTTGATCATGAATAATGCTGGCCAGCAAAGCTTGAGTCTTCACTGGCAGACTGAGCTGATGTGTGATGGTGGAAAATGCCTGCTTAGGAGACATGAGTAAGGAGAACATTTCTAGGGCCAACCCTTTGGATCAATGGTTGTTCGACTTCAGAAAGTCATGCTTGGACAGGAGTGCCAATATTAGTTGGTGTTCAGTGGTAGGAGGCAGTGACAAAAGTGTTTCAGTGTTAGTTGAATTATTTACGAGTCAACATTAGCTGAATTAACAGCATTAATCAGAGATTGGTTGCACCCTGGTGTGACAGATGCAAAATACTCCTTCACATGCCTTGTACACTGTGATCCTTGTTAAAAGAAAGCAAAATCTCAACTAGGACTTGTCATGCCTAACATCTGTGATGCTATTAAGTTACTACAGTCTGCATTGCTTAATGATAGGAATATGTTCTGAGAAATGCGTTACTAGGCAATTTTGGCATGTGAACATCATCGGGTATATTTACACAGACCTAGGTGGTATAACCTACTGCACACCTAGGTTACATGTTTGGGGTTTCTCTCCTAGGATACAATCTATACCATATGTAACTGAACTGCATACTGTAGGCAGTTGTAACACAATTGTAACTATTTGTTTATTGAAACATAGACAAGGTATAGTAAAATACCCTGTAAAAGATTAAAATTTTTACACCTGTGTAGGGTGTACCTGTATAGGTATACCTGTAAATACCATAGAGCACTTACCATGAATGGTGCTTCTAGGAGAGGAAGTTGCTTTGGGTGAGTCAGGGAGTGAGTGCTGAGTGAATGTGAAAGGCCTTATTATTGTATACTACTGTAAACTTTATAAACACTGTACACCTAGGCTACATGAAATATATACAAAGTTATTTTCTTTATTAATAAATTAGTTTACTATAACTTACTTTAGAAACATTCAATTTTTAAACAATTTTTGACTCATGTAATAATTAGCTTAAAACATGAACACATTGTACAGGTATACAAAGATATTATAGAATATACTTATTCTATAAACTTTTTTTTTCTATTTTAAAAATGTATTTATTTAACTTTCTAAACTTTTTAATTAAAAGCTAAGACACACAAACTCACATTAGCATAGGCCTGCACAGGGTCAGGATCATTTAGATGGCACTAAGTGATAGAAATTTTTCAGCACCATAATAATCTTCTGTGACCACCATCGTATATGCAGTCCATCGTTGACCAAAATGTCATTATATGGTGCATGACTGCACTGTAAGATGCAGACCTAAAGGCCACTAAAGTTCCTCAGAGGCAACAGTGGAGTGGTCTAGATTAGTGGAGGCAGCATGGATGCGGGTTAGGAACAATGGATCTGGAGTCAGAAGGGCTAGATTCAAATTTTAGCTTGTGCAAAAAAGTGATATAATCACTGGCAAACCATTTAATCCTAAGCTTCAATTACACTGTCTGTCAAATAGAGGGTAATAAGAATACCTTTGACAATTATTTTGCAGACTAAATAAAATAATGCATGGTAAGTCCCCATGCTTGGAAGAACCAGTGTTTGAAAAATATGAGCTGTTGTTATGAGCATTATGATAAAGCCTCATCCAGGTCACTGTCACTATTATGGTCTGTGTCCATCAACAAGGATGCTCGGATGCAGAGGGCATTCTCCACACATGTATATTTCCTTAGGATAGTATCAGCCTCATCTGGTAGAGGAGGCAAAAGGAGCTTGAAGAGATTAGACCATGTCTGCAGTGATCACACAGCAGAACAGTTGTTTGAACATGGTCGTTCTGACCTTCTGCCCTCTTTCCATCCTGCCACCTTCACACCATAGGGAAGGAGCAAGGCATCGCGGTGAGAGCACAGGCTGGCACTGGGGAAGGACTTAATTAGTCAGTCTTCCACAACAATTAACTGCCTGTTTCCCAGGTGCCTCTGTTCTCTGGGTGGAACTTCTCTCGTCTGTGGATGAGCCAGGAGGAATCTTGGCCAAGTTGCTGGGTAATGGAATTCATAATTGCTTGTGGCTTGCAATGTGGGTGGATAATTCTTCATTAGTTAACGTCATCCATCCGAATGGGGGTAAGGTGAGCTGGAAATGCCAACAGCTAGCACTGTTCTGGATGCCAACTTCTTTGGGCACAGCACAATGATCTTGGTTTTCTTCTGGTTTGCTGGCCACCATGTGCAGGTTAGGGGGCTTTCGTTTTTCATCCTCATCATTATCAAGCTGCTGCCACGCTTAGTAGTTGTGTCCTGATTCTTGAAAGAGAAGTTTTAACTCCTGGCCCCACAATTCAGGCTTGGACAGCAGGGATGCCCCCTGGAAATATTAAATCACCATTACTCATTTTTGCAAATGAACACGCTGCAGCTTCAAGAAGTAACTTGTTCAAGGTCACACGGTTAGTGGGAGGCAGGACTTGGTCGCAGCCCATCCTCCTAAGCTGCAGTGCTACATGGCCTTGGAGAACAGCGGCTCTTTTGACAAGCCTCCATCACCTCTGTCTTTGGGATTGGCTGTCAGCTCCCTTTCTTGGTTTGGGGTGGGGTTGCACACACAGAAAGAGAGAGGAAGGGAGAGACTTTTCCTACATACTCTGGGGACTCAGACTTGGGGGCTGAAGAATGGATATTCCCCAAGGCACAGGGAGAAGAGCCCTCCAGGCAGAGTGAACAGCTCACTGGGACAACCAAAGGCCTCACAGCATGCTGTTCCAGCATGTTCTCCCCAGACACTGGTGATGCCCACGCTGCATAATGGTCCTGGGGCTGAGACCTCAGAGACAATGAGGACCCAGTTTCTGCTCAGATCTGAGAGCCCAGAGACACCTGGACTTAGCTGAGCCCTGACCCTACCACAGTTTCTGCCTTTGATGTTGCCTCATGCTATTGACTTTGTGAACCACAGCTCCTCACATGTTTTCAGCTCCTGAAAGGACCAAGAGAGACACGTGATGCCAATTGGCAGGAGTGCAGAGGAGGAGGTGTTGATGGGACATGAAAGAGTCCTAGAAAAGGAAGTGAATATGAGGGGGCCTCTGGGGCCGCAGGTAGGATGTAATTCTCACTGATGGCTGCTCTTGGGTCTCTGATGTGATGAGCTATGGTACGTAGAAGACATTTGGGCAGATAGGTGCTTAATAAATATTAGTGGAATGGATGAATTGGATAAATTAAGAAAATGGCAAGGGAAGGAAAGAAGATTATGTGAATGAATGAAAACCTCAAATAGTGATAAGAGTCATCATTAGCTGGGCACTTACTATGTGTCTAGGACTTGACTTCTATTATTTTGTTTAACCTTCCTATCCATCCTGCAAGTGAGTATTTTAGAAATGTTTTCTAGGAGAAGAAAGCAAAGCCAGAGAGGTTAAGATACTTCTCCAAGGTCACAGAGTCAGGACATGAGAGAACCAGGATTCAGTCCTTGGACTGAACACAGTCCAAAGCCTGTGTTCTTTATAGACAAGTTTTCTTTGCTCTCCTTTATGACTCTGGTGAAAAGTCAGTTTTCAGTGGTCATGGTTGTTTGCTGAAAAGAGCAATTCCCTTTCCTCCATCTCCAATTTTCCTCCAACTAATTGCAAATTAGTGGTAATTTTCAAATGAAAAGAGGGATCCTGCATGCCATCCATTTGTGCTTACCCAGCAAGACCTTGGGCCTGTGACAGCTCTGTTGCCATGGTAACCCTGCATCCAGGCCTTCCTGAGATCCTTGGCAGTGTTGCCCTGGGCTCCGGAGGTGGGGCCGCTCACCCTCTGGGTCAGCCTCTTCCTTTGCTCCAATGTCCCAGAATTTTAGGTTTAGCAAAGCTCCAGTCTTCCTACTTACTGCTCACTTTGATGCTCTCTACTTTTGGGAGTTCAGAATGAAAATAATAATAATACAAACAAAAAGAAGGAAAGGAGAAAAAGAACCAAAGAAATCTATCCATGTGAACTGGGGATGACGTGAGAAGCTGTCTCCCCTCTGCCACCTAAAACTCGGAGAGGGCATTATCCTTCTCAATTCAACTGTTGCAGCAGCTGGAAGGGGCTCCCTGCTCCGAGGCCCAGTACACGCAGGTGTCCTGCCTTCAGCAGCGCTGGCAGTTCTGGTGGATGGAAGAGGTGTGGTGGGAGAACATCATTTCAGCCCAACTCCCGCCCAGAAGGGCCTCTCTGGCCGGGAGTCCCAGACCCAGAAGGTGGGGATCTTTGCAGTACACTGCTTTATTTATTTATTTGTGGGTAGGTATTTGCTCTCAGTCCATAACGGACATGTGCTGATTACCTGCTGTGTACTGAGCTCTGAGGATAAGACAGTGAAGGATTCCTATTCCCTGTTATTAACAGGCTGTGACCAGTGAGGGAGACTGATGCTCAGTGCAGTCCTGCCAAGGCTGCGACTTAGGAGTGGGGTCAGCACGATCTGCTGCATTTGCAGACTGAGGGACATGAGCCGACTCTTGAGAGGAATTAGCAAATTGCTGGAAAGATGAAGTAGGAAGAAACAAATCCCAGGTAGAGAGAATAGTGGAGGATGTAAAAGTGTGGAGGTGAGATAGAGCTTAATATATTTTGATAACTCCCACTGGTAAGAATGGCTGGGATGCAGGTAACTGGGGGAGGGATTTGGGAATGGAGAACAACGTTTATTAAATAATTTTTTAAAAAATTATAAAAATAAATTGAGTGCTCAAGATCCTGGGCTTCAATGGATTGAGAAACAAGCCTCTATAAGGTTATAAGGTTTTTAGATCGCACAATTAATGATGGGGTATGGAGACTGACATCAACACCAACTCATCTCAGTATCACCGGAAACCACCCCCACCACCATTACCCAGAGGGGTGGAGTCAAGACCCTGAAGTTTTTGGTCATGTTGCTGCAGAAAAGATTGGTGGCTCACCTTGCCCCATCTTCAGCGTCAGTTTGAAGGGCGCCCCTCCCATGAAGATGGGCATAACAGAGGGAGACAGGGTGGATTTGCAGGGGATCCATGCACTGGGTGTCTTTTGATGGGGGGTGCTCAGGATTTGCAATTGTTGGAAGAGGAAGTCCGTTCAATTTCTTCCAAGGGGATGTGAGTTGAGGTAGGACCATAGGGTGAAAGATGAGGGCACTGGTATAGTAGCCCTTTGGGGGTCCCTGAGAGACCCCCAAAACTCAGACCATGCACATACGAGGGACGGATGGCTGAGAACACTGGCTCTGGCTCTCTCCACTAGCAGTGCCTCCTGAACCACAGCCACACATGGCCCCAGCCTCTGTACCCTGCACCACTGCCAATGGTTTCCTACCACCCTACCGCCAGTTCTACTCTACCCTTCTCTGCCTTGCATGTTTTAAAGAGGTATTATTAGTTGAGGTTAAAATTCATGTACAGTGTCACACAATACTACAGTTTTTGACAAATGCATCCTCATGTAACCAAACCCCAACAAGATAAAGAAGAACATTTACATCTCCCAGAAAGTTTTCCCAAACCCTATAGGCAATCATTGATGATGCTTATCCTGATTTTGAAGAGGGACGGCAGGTCAAAGGACTTCAGGAAGCAGCACCTCTGAGACAGTCTGCAGGGCCCAGAGGCTCGCGTTCTGGCCCAGGTCACCTCTCTGTGCCTCCTCTGTAGAATGCAGACCACAGGGTTACACCTTCCTCTGGGAGCTATAGTGAGATGAGGCTTGTAAAATTTGTAACAGGTGCCTGGCACTTAGGAAGGGCTCAGGCTTCGTTTTTAGTATAACAGGTGGAGGAGCACAGAAATGGATGCCAGGTGTTTAAGAGAAGATCTTGACAAACTGCAGAGGAGAACACATCAGCTATCTCCTCCCATTTCACAAGGACGGTGATCATGCTAGCTAACATCTGTTGGAGGTTTGATAGACAACGGGCACTAAGTGCTCTTTATAAATATTTTCTTTAAAGTCTCACAACTCTGACAATAAGTGACTGGAGCACAGAGAGGTAGCAACTTGTCAACCATCACACAAGTAGCCCATAGCCCAGTCAGCTTCTATCCTAAAAGAACTGGCCTCACAAACCTGGCTTTTTGTCATTGGCCTATACTGGGGGACATTTCTTTAAAGTGTGCCCCGAATCGGCCAGGCACAGTGGCTCATGCCTGTAATCCCAGCACTTTGGGAGGCCGAGGTGGGCGGAGTTTGAGACCAGCCTGACCAACATGGAGAAACCCTGTCTCTACTAAAAATACAAAATTAGCCGGGTGTGGTGGCTCATGCCTGTAATCCCAGCTACTCGGGAGGCTGAGGCAGGAGAATCACTTGAACCTGGGAGGTGGAGGTTGCGGTGAGCCGAGATTGCGCCACTGCACTCCAGCCTGGGCAACAAGAGCGAAACTCTGTCTCAAAAAAAAAAAAAAAAAAGGTATACCCCAAATCTGAGAGGCTTGAAATAAGGTGTGGGTTACCCAGGAAATGGATCAATATGTAAGAGACAAGATTCTCTACTTCAAAATATTCTTAACAATCAGAGGTCTGAACTTGGTTCTTTTAAGTAACAAGGGAGAGAAAGAAAATCAGGGATGAGATTTGTAGCCAAGCAATCAGCTGAAACAAATCTTTCTTCACAAATGGGGTTTATACTTAAGGAGAAGAATAGTACACATGCTGAATAGCCACATTTAGGATTAATCAGAGACAAAGTGTTCCTTGAGTGTGACATTCAGGGCACTTGTCTTACATTTGCATTAAAAAAAAAAAAACAAAAAAAAAAACCACACACAAAAAAAACAGGATCAGGTTTTGCTAAGAGCAGGTGACAATTGCTGTCTGTAAAGTCTTAGATGGGGCAGCTTTATTCCTGAATATTCTCATTCGTGATTTAGGATTTAGGATGCACGGCTGCGGGGAGCAACAGGCAGGTGGTACTTTGGTGTTTCAAGTCTCTGTCCCATTCAAGGGGCCTCCCAAGGAGGTTGACAGGTTCCAGCTGTTTCCTGCTTTCTAAATGGGGATTTTCTTACCTGTGCTTGGGTAAGTGTTTTCTCCCTAGATCGGGGGTCAGGGTCTTTATACACCCTGAGAATCTTTATGCTGGACTCACACACCCCTTGGGACTTGCCATTAGACTTTGGGAGTCATATGTCCCCACAGGTTCTTCCCAAATGTATTAGTTTATAATTGAAGACCTTTTTTTCCTCTTATTTGTATTTCTTTGCATTTAGTCTCTTGGACTGTCAATTACATTGCCACTTCCATGGAAATAACAATAGTGAACTCAGCAGAATGACTGCAGGGAGTCAGTGATGTGGCTTAAGTGCATCTCTAGCAAAGAGCCTGGCATGGGAGACCCTCAGCTCATGTCAGTTCTTCCTCCTTAGTAATTCTGTTTGAAGCAAGAGAGAAGCTTCCTTTGTTTCTTTTTCCCCCTTGCTGAACAGCAATACCAGTCTCCTGGGGGTTTCCTACTTACTGGCAGCTTTCTACCTTCTCCCAGTATCGTATTTCTCTTCTGGTCCTCTAACTCCCTAAGCAATAAACTTGCTACAGGATAAAATTGGCAAGGAGTAAATTTCCAATAATCACCCTAATGCCAGTTATTATTGTGAATAACAAATCAAATATAATGTGATAGTCACCATTTGTTTCATGTCTGCCAGATGCCTGGTACTATGTTAAATGCTAGATCTCTGGGATCTGGATGATAATTAATAAGCACCTATCCGATGAATGAAGTGACTGTTTACACTCACAACTACTGTGTATAGAAGCTCCACCCCACCCACCCAGTTTACAGATTAGGAAGACAGAGACTCATGAAGGATAAATGACTCCCAAGTGAAGAATATCAGAGTTAGCATTTAAAACCTGGCCTATGAACATTCAGATCCTTTAAGGAAGTCAGACCACAAAACCCCCAATTTCCCCAGACCCTGGAAAAGGTCTGCTCTTGAAAGGGTTTGACTTGACTTGTAATTTATTTGCAGATCTCAGCCTGTGGGATTGATTCTGAATTTATGATGCATGCTCAGGTCTTTCGTGACTTGTACTCTTCGAATTTCATTAGGCTGACCTGTAATTGTTGTGGTAAATGTTTACACATCTATAAATTATTATTAGGCAAGTGGGGCAAGGTCAACCTTTATCTTTTAAGGCGCTGGGAGCAGACTTCGGAGATTTCCCAGCAGACAAAAGGGGTTGGAATCTGATTAATTACGGACTGTGTTGGTGTCATATTGACAACACTGTTACTGCTAATATTGAAGCCCCAAACGGGTCATCGTTTCTGAGCATGAAAAATTATCACTCTTTTACTGATTGTTTTGTAAGTGATTCAATTTTAAATCATTAATGACTATTGGTAGCGGATCTTTTTACTCAGGAAGCAAAGCCCAAGATACCTTTGGGGTCTCGGGCTGAACTTTATTTTACTGTATTTCCTGCTACCTGTTTAAACTAATACCTTTATTGCCAACTAATGGCATGATATACTAATTATTAGAAAATGGATTGCAATAGTAACATTAAAGAAATACTTACGAAAGAAAAAGAATTAACGTAACTACACATCTACTATGTGTTAGATACTTTTGTATTACGTCATCTAATGCAACAAACACATGAGGTAGGTTTCATTCCTATTTTTAAGTTATGAAACTGAGATTCAGAGTTTACATTATTCTAGGATAATGTGAAGGATATGATGTCTAGGATAATGTGAAGTAATGTTTATGAGGTTACAAACCTAGTTCTTTCTGCCACACATTCAGGATTAACACCATGAGTCCTCTTTCCAGGTTCTGAGAACTGGGTTGAAAGGTAGAAAAAGTAGTTGTATTTCTGTTGAGTTTGGGATCATACTGGCAGCTTATACATCAGCCTTGGTGGTAGCAAAATTACCAGAAGTGATACAGCATGACCTCAATCTCAATACAACTTTCTTCCATTTTGGGAACATAGGAAAGAGCCGTGTGAGCTTTGTCACTTCTGGAAACACTCAAGGGTTATCCTCCCAATATTAACCTGCTCAAATTTCCTTTTTTTTTTCTAATCCCTTTCTTATTTTCACTTCTAATCTGAAACTTTCTGTAGGTCAGGTACTATTTCTTTTTCATCTCTGAAGACTTAGTAGATAGCATAATAGCTGAGATATAGTAGGTATATTAGGATTCTCCAGAGAAACAAAACTAATTGGATGAATAGAAAAACATCTTTTTAAAGGCAGGGTTTCACTCTGTCACTCATGCTGGAATGCAGTGACATGATTATAGTTCACTGCAGTCTGGAACTCCTGGGCTCAAGTGATTAGGTGCAGGCAACCACACCAGGATACTTTTTTAAAAATATGATTTGTAGAGATGTGGTCTTGCTATGTTGCCCAGGCTGGTCTCAAACTCCTGGTCTCAAGCAATCCTCCTGCCTTGGCTTGTCAGTGTGCTGGGATTACAGGCATGAACCACCACATGAATCCTGAAAAACATTTTTTTTTTTTAAATGAGGGATTGACACACATAAATATGGAGGCTGAGAAGTCCCAGAGTCTGGTGTGTTCAAGCTGGGGGCCTGGGAAGCTGGTGGTGTGGCTCTGGTTAAAGCTCTAAGGCTTGAGAAACAGAGGAAGAATTTGTGTCAGTCCCAGCTTGACTCTGCAGGCCCAGGAACCAGGAGCACTGATGTCCAAGGGCAGGAAAAGATGGATGTTCCAGCTCAAGCTGAGAGAGAGGCAGAGAGAGAAAGAGAGAAAGAGAGAGTGACAGAGAGCAAATTTGCCCTTCTTCATCTTTCTGTTCTATGTAGACTCTCAACAGAATGGGTAATAAGCACCTGAAATTGTGAGGGTGAGTGATCCTCTCTATTCAGTCTATTGATTCAAATGCTGATCCCTTCCAGAAACACCCTCACAGATGCACGCAGGGATAATGTCATACCAGCTTTCTGGGCTCCCTTAGCCCTGTCAAGGTAACACATAAAATGGACCATCACAGTAGGTCCTTAACCAAATCTGCTGAAAGAATACATGAGTGCAAGAACCCCTATCTCCACTGTGAAGAAGTTTACAAATACAGTCATACCAGAATGTAATATCCTGTGTGTGTGTGTGTGTGTATGTGTGTATATATATCTTCCATGTTTCTAAATTCTCTTTGTTTCCTTTTTACATAATTTCATCACTGATAGGAGGAAAGAAGTGAGTAAGAGAATTGCTCTGCCCTCTGGAAAACTAAATTGGAACCCAGTATTTTCTGAAGCCCCAAAAAGAGTGAAATAGAACCTCTGACAAGTATAACCTCAAAGTCTGTAATTCAAACCCAAAGTGTCCCTCTGTACTTTGGAAAAGTCTGGGAGATGCTCCCTTGGCTCCGTTAGTGAGACCGAGGACGTTAAGTCTCCAGAGGATGATTACTGGCATTTAAGTTTTTCTCTCTGGAAGCACTGAGGCAAGCTCTTTCTACTGTTCTGCCTGCCTTGTGGGGCTTCTCCCTTATTAGTGAGAGCATTTCAAAGTTGGGCTCATTATTCTGGCTTCCTTTTTCTTCTTCCTGTCTACCCCCTCTTTGTCCAGGTTACCTCTAATAGTATAAATGCCCTTTATAGCCCAAAACGTAAGGACTCCATCAGCAAATGAATACTCAAGTTCAATTCCCAGTGACCGATTACCCACTGTGTACAGGGTCATTTAATCTCCCAGCAAATAAATTTTACTCAACCCAGCTCCTACTGTGTGTCCATCCCTTTGTCAAATGGGATGACAATGAGATTAGCAATGAATGAATGGCCTGGAATCAGCTCTCAAGACCATGTAGTCTGATGGGGACAGGGGTAGGCAGGATCTTCTAGGAATGGTGAAGGCCAAGAAGATATCACAAGACTGTAGAACGTCATTTAATGTCTTCTTATATAATTTCTGAATAAGCCAGGATCCTCATCTTTGAAGGTGTTGCAGTCTCAGTGTGTTGGTTAGAATGAACAACATTAAATTGCTTATAAAGACCTTTCTTCGCCACCTTCTTTTTGCTGTATGTAAGAGCATCCCACTTGCAAACAGGAAAGGCTGTATTTAGAATCCATCCTGGAACAGGTTGCTTGACTTGCAAACCCTGCTCACCAGCATTTTGACTCCAAATGCCCGAACTGTCTACCTTTCTCAGAAATACCTACAGATGCTCTTTAATTAGGATCTTCTCAATGCAATGCAAATATTAGTTGAGAGGATTCAATTTACTTTATGAAATTTTCCAATAAGCTTAAGCATATGTATCTCTGTCTGGTCAGTTTACTACAAACAGGTTGAAGGTGGGGCTGGTTTTGTGACCCTTGTCTTTGGACTCCATGGTTTCCTTTAGGAGCAATGATAATGAGAACGTCCAGGTTCTGAGTTGCTTCCTGACTTTATCCCATTACATGGTTCTTCATTATCTGTTGGTCCCTGACTGCAGCCTAACACTAATGGTGAGAAAAAGAGTGGAGGAAGTTAAAACAAAAGCTAAAATGAGATTTGCATTTCTAATCCATGGGCTGCAAATGTGCAGATTCTCCTTAGTATCGTGGGTGATTGAAAACCAAATGTGCCATCACTTACAGGGCAAGCTTTGTTTTTTTCTTGGCCCCATTTCCTTAACTGTTCTACAGCAAACTCCATTCCTCAACTCTCCCCTCTGGACCTTAGAGCTCTCATCTCTAAAAGTGTAGTGATAGGAGGTCTCTAAATATCCTGAGTTCTTAAATACCATGGCATTTTGGAAGATTCAACCAACTCTACCTCAGGGATTGTTGCACCTGTTGAGAGGCATTTATACCTATCCTGTGAAGGTTTTAAAACATGAATGCAGATTCTTTAACATTTTTCCCATCTGGAGATAGGGCCTATGTCTTTGACCTTAGAATCTGGGTGAGTTTGTGACTACTTCAACCAACAGAATATGATGAAAATGATACTATGCGCCCTCCAAGGTTAGATCATAAAGGCTTTGTTCTTTCGTCTTCTTTCCTGGAATATAATGTCTGAAGCTCTGAGACCACCATGCTGGAGAAGCTATCTGTTCCTAGAGTCCGTCCTAGTGGAGCTCAGCCTTCCAGCTATTCGTCAAGGTGCAGACATGTGAACAAGGAAGCCTTCAGATGATTCCAACTCTCAGATATTCAAGTCACCCCTGGCCATTTGAGTCTTCCCAACTGGGGTCCTAGGAATTTTGGAGCAGAAACATGCCATTCCCTCTGTGCCCTATCTGAATTCCTTACTCTCAAAGTCTGTGTTTATGTTAAGCAGCTGTTGGTTATGCTGTTGGTTTGAAGTGGTTTGTTACACTCCGATAGAATGAGAATGTCTGTTAAGCAATAGAAAAACATATTCTCAGAGGGACACCTGGCTGGCCCTTTCGGATGAAGCTTAGAAGTGTTGTTGGTGGCCAGGCACGGTGGCTCATGCCTGTAATCCCAGCCCTTCGGGAGGCTGAGGTGGGCAGATCACGAGGTCAGGAGATCGAGACCATCCTGGCTAACATGGTGAAGCCCCATCTCTACTAAAAATACAAAAAAAAAAAAAAAAATTTAGCCGGGCGTGGTGGCAGGCGCCTGTAGTCCCAGTTACATGGGAGGCTGAGGCAGGAGAATGGCATGAGCCCGGGAGGCGGGGCTTGCAGTGAGCCGGGATTGCGCCACTGCACTCCAGCCTGGGAGACAGAGCGAGACTCCGTCACACACACACACACACACACACAAAGTGTTGTTGGTAAAAATGGAAATTCTTGGCTTTTAACTTGTTTGTGTGTCTGCATGAAAGTGTGTTGGGAGTCTTTGCCTCTTCTTTCTTGAGAGGGTGAGTTTCAGAGGAGACCTAGAAAGTCACCTTTTAAAAGAGAGTTGCTCTCCTCTCCTGTGCTGACACCTTCTCTCTGCTGCATCCCTTCTCGTGCTTCTGCATCCACCCTGCTGTGCGAAGTGCTGCATGGGAGCAGACCCCATCATCCCTGCATATGGAATTCCTTAGAGCAGGGTCCTCCTCGCTTCCTGTGAAAACTGTGTTCATCCTGAATGAAGTCGGCTTTCCATCAGATAGACTATAGAAGGGACTGCAAACAATGTGAGGCAATGCTCAGCCGTTTTTGCTACACATGAGGTGCTGTAGTACGAGCTTTCTTTACATGCTTCATCCCATTGACTCGTCATAGCCACTCTGTGAGAAAGGGAGGCAGGCATGAGTGTGGCCCCATTTAAGAGGTATGAGAGGGGTGGCTTAGAGGAGAGTTGAGTCACTTGCCAGGATTTTGATTCTAATACGACTTATGCACTTAACCTCTCTGTTATCCTGCTTCTCAGAAAGACCCCAATCTGGAAGCCTGTCTCTAATGGTTAGGAATAAGGCCTTGAGCAACTCATACCATCTAGACCTCCTCATATGTCACTTGGGGGTGAAACTTTCTGTCCTGCAAGATCAAAGCACTTTTGAGGGTCCTCATGATGCCCCATTTGTGCAAAAGCATTTATAACCTCTTGGGGTTTGTGCATTTCCAGGAAGCACTTTGCACTTTCTTCCTTAGATGCCATTATATTTTGAGATGCATAGTTTTCATGTTTAAAAAAGAAGTTCATTCCAATTTTGGTTCAACACTAGGTACACCTCTTTCTTTTGTCTTTGACAAAAGCCTAAAGCAGTCAGGTTGCATGAATCTTAATCCCAGAGTAACCTCCACCTTCTCATTGCAATGAGTGCCCCGCATCTCAGAGGTCAGGCCAATCAGAACAATAAGCCCAAGATGTATTGAACTGCAGCTTGGTGATAATTATTTCTTCTTCTTTTCAGCAGATTCCTATTAGTCAGTTTAAAGCTTGCATTTGCAGAGGGCTCTGTGCTCTGCATATAACTGAGCTCACCTCCTATGCCCCAGGTCCAATTCTGAATGCAGCCACCAAGTCTATCATTACCACCAGTTCCTTCTGTGTGCTTCCTTCCTCCCACCCCTGGCAACCAGTCACCAAGGGCTTTTCACTCTTTGTAAAATCTTTTTGATATTTCCTGCCTCCTTTGCCCCACTCCTCCAACTTTATCTTTGCTGTGTCTCTTTGTTTGGTGTCTCATCTGCTTTCACCTGCCATGTTCTCTCACCATCCTTACTGGCTTGACAGCTGGCACCTCTTGTGTCCACAGTAATCCATTGTCTACAGCAGAGCCAGTGAGATATTTTACAAATGCAAATACCCCACCTCCCACCTGGGAAGTAGCGGGGATTATTTGAAGTCATAGAAGCAGTGGGGGAAAGGGGTTAGAGGTCACTGCCCTGTGATCATCTCTCAAGTTTGTGTCTCCCATAGAAAGCAAGCTTCTTGAGGGCAGATATTCTTTGTTCTTTATCTTCATGCTCTCAACAACCCACACAGTGCCTGCTGCAGAGGTTTAATTCTGAATGAATGAGGAGCAGTTAGGTATGGAAAGCTGTGAAGAGTAAACCTGGGAAATCACGGGAGATGGAGAAAGATGCCACCTGCTCCTAGATCTGAACTCAAGGAAAGAAGCCAGACATACAGCTATCCCAGCCCAAGAGGTCAAGGAATAATGCAGGTTAATGAAAGTGGAGAATGGTTTGATGGCAGAGATCTGTCGGACTTAGTGATGTGGCAGACAGAGAGAGAAGCAGATAAGAAGGCACTAGCAGGGGTCTCACTGAGGACTTACTTGAAGACCTGGGTCTGTGGGAGCCCTCCAACTTGGATTCCATTCATGTTCTTAATCCTGATAACTCTGTAACCTGGGAAGCTTGCTTAATCTTTACAATACTCAGTTTCTCAATCTGGGAATTGAACCATATCAAGGAGGGAGAACCCTTCCTTCTCTGACAGGGTAGGAGTGGTCTAAGTGTGTGCTGTCTGGAATCAGATGGAGCATGCTTGAATCCCAGTTGTGCCCCTCTTGTGAGTACTTGGGCAAGTTACTTAACATCTAAAAGCTTCAGTTCCATGCTCCATAAAATGGGTAATACTGATTTCACATGGGTTTCAAGAAGATTAAATAAGATGAGTATTAAAAAGTTCACACATGGTAAGTGGTCTCTGAAAAATAACTGCTTCCACTTTATCTGGGGCAAACCCAAGTTTGCCCCTTAGTGGCCCCACCCCATCTCCTACCCTGGGCTCTGCATTCATGGTACCCACCATTCCCCAAGCCCTCTCTGCTTGCTGAAGATTTTTTTCCTTCTGGATCTCCCCTGGCATTGTGAACTGCCCTCTCTTCCTTCCTTTGAAAAGTGATTTTACATCCTTGGCTTTGTGTGGGCTCTCGACATATGTTAATGTTCGGAATATCAGCCTAGAACAGAGCAGGGAGCCCTTCCAAACATGAGCCTGGAGGCAACACATAAATTACTTTGCAGAGATGGTTCTGTCTGTTGCAAGTTAAAACTGAACGCAGAAAACAATTCCCTTCTGTTGTGGGTGCCCTGGAAGCTGTGGGTGTCCTTGCATCTGGGTCAGGAGTCCACTTGTTCTGCGGCCAGGGATGGAATCATCAAAGGTATCTTGTACTGTGTGCCCGGCATTGTGCGAGACCCTTAACACGCATATGACAGATGAGAAGCAGCCTGTTTAACAGGGTTCATTAACTTGTTCAAACTCATCTATAAAATAAATAGTTGAAGTCAGATTTGGAAGCAGACCTGTAGATTCCAAAGTCTATGTGTTCACCACTAAACCTCATAGCTTCTTAGTACGTAAAAAGTAGAGGGCATCCCTTTTTTTCAGAGGAAAAAAAGAGCATTTTGGAACGTTTCCTCTGGATGCACCATGGATTGCTGATAGGAGTTAGTGAGACTAGAGACAGCAACCAGGTAAAAGGCCTTGGTGACTGGTCATGTAGAGGCAGGTAGCCTGAGGATGCCTCATTCTTCTCAGCAGGGCATGGCTTATCAGGCACTCAGAGACCCAGGCCTTCTCCTAGGTGCACTAGCAGCAGGTCTCTGGTAGCAGAAGGACTAACCTCAGGCTCTGTCCAAGTCCACCATAGGTTTCTGCCCTGGGTCATTCAAAGTGGTCTCTGTGCCTTGTTGTCTCTAGCTCTAGCATAATGTGATACATTGTTTACAAAATTTCCTCTCAACCTTTTGCAGTGTGACTTTGTGTTTTCTCTGATTAAGTAATGTAGTCTCTTTCTCCATCCCTTGAACCTGGATTTAGTTTAACATAAGGAACATTGCAGAATGTGATGTGAACAAAGGCTTCAAAAGCACTCTTACAATGGGGCTCACCCTCTCTCATGACTCTTTGGAGGCCTGAGACTATCAAATGAAGGAGCCTGAGCTAGCCTGCTGGAGGATGAGGCACCATGTGGAGAGCCAAGAGGAACAAATCCAGCTGAGACCCTCTTAGAACAGCCCGACTGCCAGCCACCAGCAATGTGAGCAAGTTGCCTATCCCATGCAACATAGTTGAGATGCCAGCTGACTCTAGAAATCAACTGAGCCAGTCCAGCCCAGGAAACCTGCCTAGCTGACCCACAGAATGTAAGAAATAATAGATGTTTGCTGTTTTAAGCCACTAAAGTTTAGAGTTGTTTGTTTTTAAGCAAAAATAACAGATAATGTCTGAGTCAATAGGCAGGAGAATTTTGGGGTGCCTCTTGTTTCTGAGCTCTCACTTCTAGTACCCCCAGTTCAGCACATATATGTTACACCTGCCTTGAATTAGAGCCTGACCTCCCTGGCTCCATATCCTAGTGAACTGGGAGAATTCCCTGATACCCCTTGCAGGATGTACAACAGTGGTGTGGCTCTCCTATTTGGTCACTGCTGCTGCTCAAACCCCGAGGGAGGGTTAGCATGCAGATGGACAGGTGCAGGAGCCCAAGTGGGCATGTGTTACAGTGTGCCCTTTTAGCCTTGCTGTCTGTGGATGGCATGAGTGTTAACCAGCTCAGTGGACCATCTGCCTTTCTGCAGGGCGGAGGTCCAGTGTGACAACTTTCCATATCTTGAGTTCTTGTCCAGTGTCCTGGAAAAATTGGGTCGCACATGAACTCAAAGGATGAATGTGGGAGTGTTATTGAGTGGCAAAAGTGGCTCTCAATGGGATGGATGGGGAGCTGGGGAGCTGAAAGTGGGGATGGAGTGGGAAGATGATCTTCCTCTGGAGACTGGCTGTCCAGCAGCCGAATTCCTCTCTGACCGCCCCCAGTCGAACTTCTGTTGACATTCAGACATTCCTCGTCCTCTTTCTTTCTCTGTTGTGTCATTCCGCCATTCATCTGTTTGTCTCCTTGTCTCCTCTTCTGCTTGTCTGCTCTGGAGCCCGGGGTTTGGGATTTGTGTGGGTACAGGATGGGGGCATGGCAGGCCAAAATGCAACTATTTTGGCACGAAAACAGAAATGCCTGTTCCCACTTAGAGCTGTGGGCTTCCAGGCTTGAGGGGCCTTTGCTGGGGAACAGCCCTCTTCTACCCAGTGTTTCCGTGTCTCCTGTCTGTATCACTAGGTCAGAGTTGAAGCGGAAGGTCACCACATCAACCTCCTTTATTCCCCAACTGGGCTCTAGACTCTTGGGGCAAAAGGCAGATCATGGAGGGTATGATATCCCTGGCAAAGGGCCCAGACTACATCTTGAAAGTGTTTGGGGGCCTTGAAAGTTTTTGTTTGTTCATTTGTTTTGAAACCAGAATTGAAAGTGTTCTGTATTCTGTTCATGATGGTAGGTTATGCCACCATATGTGCTTGTCAAAACTCACAGAACTCTACACCAAAAAATATAAACTTTACTGTATGTATATTATGCTTTAATACAATATTTAAAAATAAATAAAGAAATAATTTTGAGTATGGAGACACATGAGAATTTGAATGAAATTGTGGATTCTCCAGTCCCATTATGAAGACCATACTGTTACTATGACTACATTTTGTCATACATAATTCATTAAGAAAAATTCTTTATCACTTTCATTCTTAATGCATGTTTCAGTTAAAGAAACTGTATCATAATAGAATTACAAAAATCAGCTTAGAAACAAATGCATATTCACTGTTAAAGACAGTGTGGTAATATTCTACTCATGGGGAAGGGAAGTAGATGTGCTTTTCCCTATTCCTCTTGCAAGGACTGTTAAAACTCTGGATATTATATGTGAAACAAACATAAGAAGACTCTGAAAGGTAGAAAAAAGCAGACCAATGAGGGCCATTGGGACCTGAGGAACTACACAGAGGTATGTTCCCTGGATGATGATTTTTTTTGCCTCATCTATCCCAGGCTTGGAGCTGAAGGAAACAGCAACCTAGAAACACCAGCTGGTGCAGATTTTTTTTTTTTTTTTTTAAGCCTGACACAAGCATGTTCTCTTTAGCCAAAGGACCAGGTAAAGGGGTAGCCTATTGTATAAACTTTTATACAATAACCACTCTAGATAAACACCACAGAAAACACAGTAGCTCCGCCCCAAGCCATTGCAGGAAAGACCAAGTTGGGTTCCTAGACTTTCACCTTCACCAGAATATGACAGGGGCACAACAAAATCCTTGCTAGGCAATGTCAGAAAAGTCTAAATGGTGAACTGGGACTTTATCCCTGCTGGGTGGTAATAAGGAGGCTCCTCTGCATTACAGCAGTGATCACAGGGGGAACCTGGACCTCCACCCATCATGGGACTGATGAAGTGCTCCTCTTCCTCCCTGCTGGGAGGTGTCAGGGGAGGTCTCATGAAAAGTCAGCACTCTGACCCCTGCCCATTTATAACAAGGCCACACACTCCTATGGTGTCACTGGAGGCCAACTGGGGAGGAGTAATGAATCCCTTCCACCCTCCCAGCCTGTGAGGTATCAATTGAGGTATATGAAGTAGAACTCTGACCTCACCCAGCAGTAATGAGGAGACCCCCTCACTTGGTTGTCAACAAAGGCCATGTGGGAAATTTGAAATTTCTACCCCCACCTAAAAGTAATGAGGTAGTGACTTCCCTTCCCCTGCCAGAGCAGTGTCAGAAAAAGTCAGCTAAAACAGGTTAAAAGAAGAGCCATAGAGTCTTAACGTAATACCCAGTGTATGTCCAGGTTTCAATAGAAAATCACTTATCACACAAATAACCAGAAGGACCTCAAACTGAATAAGAAAAGATGATTAATTGATGTCAATATTGAGATGACAGGGATGTTACAATTATCTGATAAAGATTTTAGGCTGGGAGTTTTAAAATTTCCATTTTTGGGCTGGCTGTGCACCTGTTATCCCAGCTACTCCAGAGGCTGAGGTGGGAGGATCACTTAAGCCCAGGAGTTCTAGACCAGCCTGGGCAATATAGCAAGACCCTATCTTTAAACATGTAAGTAAAGAAATAATAAATAAATAAATAAATAAGGCCAGGCATGGTGACTCACACCTGTAATCCCAGCACTGTGTGAGGCTGAGTGGGCAGATCACCTGAGGTCAGGAGTTTGAGACCAGCCTGGCCAACATGGTGAAACCCCATCTCTACAAAAAATATAAAAATTAGCTGGGCATAGTGGTGAGCACCTGTAGTCCCACCTACTCAGGAGGCTGAGGCATGAGAATCACTTGAACCAGGAGGCGGAGGTTGCAGTGAGCCAAGATCATACCACTGCACTCCAGCCTGGGTAAAAAAAAAAAAAAAACAAAAAATCCATCTTCCCCTCCCCAAGATTTGATTTGAAGTATTCCTTTAACATGTATTATTGACCCTTGAACAACTTAGGAGTTGGGAATGCCAAACTCCTGTGCTGTCAAAAATCCACAGGTAACTTTTGACTCCCCCCAAAATCAGCAGCTGTCATAAAAATGCTTCAACAAATAATTACTAAAATACTTGAAACAAATGAATAAATAGAAAGCCTCAGCAAAGGAATAGAAGATATAAAAAAGAACCAAATTGAAATTTTATTAATTAATTAATTTATTTATTGACAGGGTTTTTCTCTGTCACCCAGGCTGGAGTGTAGCAGTGTGAACTTGGCTCACTGCAGCCTCTGCCTCCTGGGCCCAAGAAACCCTCTCGCCTTAGCCCCCTGAGTATCTGGGAATACAGGCACATACCACCATGCCCAGCTAATTTTTGCATTTTATTTTTGTAGAGATGGGGGTCTCGCTGTGTTGCCCAGGCTTGTCTCAAACTCCTGGGCTCAAGTGATCTGCCTGCCTCAGTCTCCCAAAGTGCTGGGACTCTAGGCATGAGTCAGCATGCCTGGCCTTATTTATTTATTATTTCTTTACCTACATTTTTAAAGACAGAGTCTTGCTATGTTGCCCAGGCTAGTCCTGACTCCTGGGCTTAAGTGATCCTTCCGCCTCAGCCTCTGGAGTAGCTGGGGTAACAGGTGCACAGTCAGCCCAAATGGAAGTTTTAAAACTGAAAAAATTAAATAACTGAAATGAAAAGGTCAATGATGTACTCAATAGTAGAATGGAAGTAACAGAGGAAGGAATCAGTGAACTTGAACATAGAAAAATGGCAATTTCCTAATATGAATAACAGAGAAAAAACAGGCTAGAAAACAAAATAACAGTGTTTCATACCCCTGTGGAATTTTAGAAGAGATCACATATTTGTGTAGCTGAAGTCCTCGAAGGAGAGGAGGAGAAGGAGAGAGAGTCTGAAAAAATATTCAAAGAAATAATGGCTGGAAATTCCCCAAATTTGCCTAAAATACACATAAGCCTAGAAAGTCATGAAGCTGAGTGAATCCCAAACAGGATAAACTCAAAGAAATCCCCACCAAGGCACGTAATACTCACACTTCTGAAAACTGAAGACAAATATAAAATCTTAAAAGCAGCAAGAGAAAAATGACATCTTACCTATAGGGAAATACAATCTGAATGACAAAGAACTTCTCCTGAGACATCAGGACGCCAATAAATAAGAACAAGATCATATCCTTTGCAGCAACATGAATAGAGCTGGAGGTCATTATCCCTAGCAAACTAACTCAGGAACAGAAAACCAAAAACCGCATGTTCTCGCTTGTAAGTGGGAGCTTGTAAGTGATGAGAACTCTGTGTGTTCCTGAGAACACGTAGAGGGGAATGACACACACTGGGGCCTGCTTGAGGGTGGAGGGTGGGAGGAGGGAGAGGATCAGAAAAAATAAATACTGGGTTCTAGGCTTAGTACCTGGGTGATGAAATAATCTGTACAACAAACCCCTGTGACACAATTTTACCTATAAACAAACCTACACATGTATCTCTGAACCTAAAATAAAAGCTGCTATAAAGACACATTGCGAGGACAGAAAACCAAACACTGCATGTTCTCACTCATAGGTGGGAACTGAACCATGAGAACACTCGGACACAGGAAGGGGAACATCACACACTGGGGCCTGTTGTGGGGTGGGAGGAGTGGGGAGGGATAGCATTAGGAGATACACCTAATGTACATGACGAGTTAATGGATGCAGCACACCAACATGGCACATGTACACATATGTAACAAACCTGCAGGTTGTGCACATGTACCCTAGAACATAAAGTATAAAAAAAAAAAAAAAGGAACGCAGGAGGTCAGAAGTAGTGGCACAACATTTTCAGTTGCTGAAAGAAAAGAACTGGCAAGATAGACTTCTATATCCAGCAAAACACTTCAGGAATCGAGAGAAATCAAGGCATTCTCAGATGATGGGAAAATAAGCAAATTGGCCACCAATATACCTACTCTAAAATAATGGAGAAAGGGAGTTCTATAGACAGAAAGAAAATTAGGCAGAAAAAAGAGATTCCTGGAACATCAGGTAAAAAGAAAAAAGACAGTAAGAAAAATATGGGTAGGTACAAAACTTTTCTTCTTCTCTGAAGTTTTCCTAAATTTTTTAAAGGTTGGAGCAAAAATTATAACACTGTCTGATGTGGTTATAAATGCATATAGAGGAAATATATGAAGACAATTATAAATGAGGCATGGCGAAAGGATATACAAGGAGCTGAGGTTTCAGTACTTCATTCAAACTGGACAGCACAGCCTGGTGCAACATTGGGTCACATTTGTAAGTTTCACATGTAGATTCAGCCAATATTTTTTGAACAGTTTCTATGTTAGTGGTTCCCAATCCTAACTGCAAGCCAGAACCACCCAAGTGGCTTTTATAAAATACTGCTGCCTAGGCCTCACACTGATGGAATCAGATTCTCTGGAGATTGGCCCAAATATTAGTGTGTTTTAAAAGCTCCCCAGGTGATATTTATCAAAATTTTCATGTTCTTTTGCATAATGTGTTAGGCCTCTTCCCACACGTTGTCTGGTTAATGTTCCCAGAAATTCCATACAATTAGTATTTTCCTCCCATTTTATGGATAAGGAGACTGAGGCTCAGAAAGGTTAAGAAAGTTTTCTTTCTGTATAGCCTATAAAGAGCGAGTCAGAATTTAAAGCTAGTGTGGACTCCAATGCCTTTGCTCGAAATCACTGCTCCCAAATGGGATAAAGATAAGGGGCTACATGGGGGAGAGAGGGCTGGTGAGGTGAATGGAGATTTCTCAAAGGGGTTCAAACACTTTCCTGAAGGTAATAGGGAGCCACTGAAGGGTTTTAAGCTCTGGAGTGAACAGGTGGTATCTGCACTAAAGAAAAAACTCTGTGGTGGCAGCACTTTTGCGTGTTTCTGAATCTGCTAGCCAGCACAGTAAAAAGTAAGCTAGCCTCCTCAAGGAATTAACCAGTTCCTAAGTGTCCAGAGAAATTAAGAATTGATAATGGTTCAGAGATAGTCGGGGAATCCTGGCTCCGGCTCCGCCGTTACCTGCCACCCTCCCCATGAGACGTGAGCCTGGTGAAGGCAGAAACTGTGTCTTGCTCGTCCTGCTGTCCCCTCCTGCTCAGCACAGGACCTGGCAAGGAGCGGGAGACCAACAACAGGGGCTCACGAATTGAAATGCACAAGGCCCTCCTGCAGCTCCTTCCCAGCTGCAATTAGCAGATGGTCAAATTCCTCTCCAGGTGGTTCCTGACCTAACAGGTGCATATGTGGAAGGCCTCCCCCTTTGCAGAGCGTTTCAGTGTCTGATTTATTATTAACAGGAAGTGCTCAGCCTGGACCAGATCCAGAAAACAGTCAGAGCCATGAGTAAAGAGGTAACAGCTCCTAGGAGGAAAGTTTAAAGTAAATACAGTCCCTTAGTCTGAGGCAGGAAAAATAGGTCATAATGTATGAGGTGCCAAACTTGTGAGGAGTCTTTGGGGAAAAGGCTCCCTGTCTCCTTCACTGGCATCCTCCCTCCTTTCTGCCTGCCTGTAGCAAACATTGTTCTAGGTCCTACCATGTGCTAGGCGCTGTGTTAGGGGCTGGAAAGACAGAGTGGTTTATAGTGAATATTCTATGTTTTCGAAACCCAATAGGGTTGGAGACAGAAAATGAACAACTGTAATAAAACATCAAGATTAAGTGGTATGAGAGGTCAAAGGGAGGAAACAGAGATCACTTCTAGTTTGAATGTTTGAAGCAAGCTGCATGAAGGTAGAGGTAAACTTGAACTTGAGGGAAGGTTTGAATCGAAGCAGCAAGAATCATTAGGAATGCAGACTTTATCCGGCAGACATGGTCTGAATCCTGATCCACAGACCACTAGCTGTGTGACCTTAGTGAACTCACTTCACCTCTCTGAATATTAGCCTCCTCCTCTATAAAAGTGGGTAAAATATTCTCCTGTAATTGTCCTTTCTCCTGCATGATAGGTCCATCTCTCTCTACTTGGATATTTTCATCAGTGCACATACATGTTGTAATAATTCCCGTGGGAAAAAAACATCCTTTGAAACCACCTTCCCCATATGTCTTGCTCATCCTGTTGTCCCTCCTGCTCAGCACAGGATCTGGTAAGGAGCAGGAGACCAACAGGGGCTCATGAATTGAAATGCACAAGGTCCTCCTGTAGCTCCTTCCCAGCTGCAATTAGCAAATGGTCAAACTCCTCTCCAGGTGGTTCCTGACCTAACAGGTGCATATGTGGAAGGCCTCCCCCTTTGCAGAGTAGTTTAGTTTTCACTGCCTTCCTTTAGAAGAAATTCCTCACACTAGTTGTCTACACTTGTCTCTCCATCCTCACTCCCCATTCTCTCTTGCACCCACTCCAATCAGGCTGTTGCCCCTGTCATCCCATGGCAACTGCTAGATCACGGTCACCAATGACCTACACGATGCAGAACCCAAAGGTCGTTACTCGTCCAAATCTCACTTGACTCGGCAGCAGCACTTGACACAAATGACCCTTTTTTCCTCCTTCACGTGGCTTCCAAGATGCCACACTCCACTGGTCTTCCTTGAAGCTCCAGATTTTGCCTTCTGAGTCTCTGGCTGTTCCCTGTTCAGTTCCCCAAGCTTTACTAAGTGCTGGACCAGCTGAGGCTCAGTTCTAGGACCTCTTCTCTGTCTACTTGCACACTTTTGATGAACTCATTTAATAATGTCCTGACCTACAAGCCCTGACTTACCAGGTGGTTTAAATGGCTGGAATAATGCCAACTTACGTTTCTCTTCCAGACTCTCAGACACCGCGGTCTACTGGACACATTCCCCTGGGTATGTCTCATCGGCATCTGACTCCCAATATGTCCAAAACCAAACTCTTCACCATCTCCACCCACTCAGATTCCTGCAGAAGCTCCTCTTGTCTCAATTATTGACAATTCCATCATGTGCATTGCTGAGGATAAAAACTTTGTGTCATCCTCGACCCTTCTTTCTTTCCTATCCCATATGAAATCCACAGCCAATTTCATGGGCTCTACATTCAAAATACTTCCTGAATGTGACCATTTCTCACCACCTCCACTGTTCTTGCCCTGGTCCAAACTACCATCTTACTCACCTAGGTTGTGATACAGCCTCCTAAATGCCGTCTTGCTTCCACCGTTGACCAACAGCCAGAATGATCCTTTCATAATGTTTCAAATCATGTTATTCTTCTCCTCGCTGAGCCCTCCAGTGACTTCTCAATGCTCTCAGAGTGAAAGTTAGTCTTATTATGCCTACAAGGCCCCCATGATCTGCCCCCACCCCTGTCCCTCATCTCCCATTCCAACTGTATCTCCTTTCGATCCCCCTGCTTTAACCTGTTCCAGCCATACTGGCTTCTTAGGTGTTCCTCAAATCCATAATGCATGCCCCCACTGCAAAGTGGGTTTTTGCCACAGCCTCTCTTGTCCAGAAATCTGCAAGATTTAGTGGATAGTCAGGTAGCCATAGCAAAATACCATAGACTGGGTGGTTTAAACAAACAGAAATTCCTTTCTCCCAGTTCTGGAGGCAGGAAAGGCCAAGATCTAGGTCATGCGGAGTTTGGGTTCTGGTGCGGGCCTCCTTCCTTGCTTGTAGACAGCTACCGTCTTGCTATGTCCTTCACATAGCCTTTCCTCTATGCATGTACATGAAGAGAGATCTCTCTGTCTTTCTCTTATAAGGCCACCAGTCTTGTCAGATTAGGGTCCCACCCTTATGACCTCATTTAATCTTAATTACCTCCTCAAGGCAGGGCCCCATCTCCAAATACAGTCACAGGGGGTGGTTAGGGCTTCGACATACAAATTTTGGAGGGTGGAGGGAGAAACACAATTCAGTCCAACTATATATATACTTGTTATTTATTAACTGTCCCCTACTCATCGTCCTCTCTTAGGAAAGAGCTTATCTGCTCTATTCACTGCTACACCACCAGTATTTGGGCAAATGTCCCAACGTGTTAGGTACTCTACATAATAGCAGTGGTTTATGTTTTTGTTTGATGTATGTAAGTGCCATATTTGGTGGTACTTACATATTTACACACTTACATACTTAATGACAGTAAGTGCTGTTACCTAGTGCCTGGCACATGGAAGCATTCAATGATGGAATGCATTCAATGATGGAAGCATTCAATGAAGCATTATTAGAACGTAGCGAGAGGAAAGAACTTTGCATGGGGAGGGATCTCTAAAGCATGGACCAATTTGCAGAAGTGGGAACATATGGCTTACTTAAAGGGAATAGCAAAGAGCAAAGAGTTTTTTGTTTGTTTGTTTTTTCGAGATGGGGGAGTGCAATGGCATGATCCTGGCTCACCGCAACCTCTGCCTCTTGGGTTCAAGTGATTCTTCTGCCTCAGCCTCCTGAGTAGCTGGGATTACAGGCATGCAGCACAACTCCTCTGGCTAATTTTGTAGTTTTAGTAGATAGGAGGTTTCTCCATATTGGTCAGGCTGGCGAACTCCCAACCTCTGATGATCCACCTGCCTCGGCCTCCCAAAGTTCTGGGATTACAGGCGTGAGCCACTGCACCCAGCAGGAATAATAAAAGGTTGTGTGGAACTTGGGCAACCTTTGCTCAGTTGTAGGAGGGTCTTCAGTGCCATCCTCAGGTGCTAGGAACTCAGTGGCAATTGGAAGCCATTTAATGCTTTCAAGCAGGAGAGTGGCATAGTTAGAGCGGCATTAATTCAATTCATAAAAGGATTCATTCAATTCATAGAGGATTGATTGGGGAAAAGTGAGCCTTGGGGACAGAAAACCCCAAGGAGAATTCTTCAAGTGAATCAGTTTGGCTCATGAGTTTTCACTGTTATACCATCTGCTACCCTCTGCCTCTGTCCTTTATATTTTATTTCAATAATGTGTTTTCACTTAAAATTATTATTATTTTTATTATACTTTAAGTTCTAGGGTACATGTGCACAACGTGCAGGCCTGTTACATATGTATACATGTGCCATACTGGTGTGCTGCACCCATCAACTCGCCATCTACATTAGGTATATCTCCCAATGCTATCCCTCCCTTCTCCCCACTCCCCACAACAGGCCCCGGTGTGTGATGTTCCCCCTCCTGTGTCCAAGTGTTCTCATTGTTCAATTCCCACCTATGAGTGAGAACATGCGGTGTTTGGTTTTCTGTTCTTGCGATAGTTTGCTGAGAATGATGGTTTCCAGCTGCATCCATGTCCCTTATTATTATTTTAGATGGAGTCTTGCTCTGTTGCCCAGGCTGGAGTGTAGTGACATGATCTTGGCTCACTGCAACCTCTGCATTCCTGGTTCAAGCAATTCTTGTGCCTCAGCCACCAGAGTAGCTGGGACTACAGGTGTGTGCCACCAAACCCAGCTAATTTTTGTATTTTTTGTAGAGACAGGGTTTTGCCATGTTGGACACACTGGTCTTGAACTCCTGACCTCAAGTGATCCACCTGCTTCGGCCTCCCGAAGTGCTGGGATTACAGTCATGAGCCACCACACCCAGCCTAAAAGTAGTACATTTTGATCTTTTTTCATACGAGTCACATAATTGCTAACCTATTTAATATATAAATTAGATGATTTATTGAATTCTGTCTTTCTCACTGTCTTTTGATGTTGTCTGTAACATTGCTGTGATGCCTCAGAATGATTCCTCTCTTACAAACTACTGAATGTTCTCAGAAGTCCAGTGATTTCTCTTTTATTTCTCATTCTTTTGGAGAGAAGATCTATTTGCCCATGACTGGGAGAGTAATGAGTTCTGGTAGAGTTTGAATGGGTTCTTCTTCAAATACTTGGGTCCTAGGAAAATGGGAACCGCTGCATTTCTTGAGGTTGATTTGAACTTGCTTGGGGACCTGGCTTCTGTGCAGGTGGTGGGATCAGTAACATCTAGTGGTGGACACTGGGGTTGGTTGCTTTCCCAGGGGCAGTATTCTTCACCTCTATCCCTCCCACTCTAGACAGACAGAGTCCCTCGCTGGCCCCCAAATGTCTTCACTTAACTTGTAGCCTCCTCTGTGTCAGGGAAGGCTGAGGGTAAGCTGATCTCAGTCACCCCCTTTGCTGCCCATCCATTCATCTCTACCCTTTATCTCCCTGATTTTCAGATTTTCACTTACATCATATCCCTGCCACTTCCTTCACATCCCTGCCACTTCCTTAGGTAGGCACTGAACCCCACCCCAAATTTTTCTTTCTTTATCTCACTGTTGTCCCAACTGTGATCTGAAGACCACTTGAATCAGAATCATCTGGAGAGATTGGTGTACATGCAGAGTTCCTGGCCTCCACCTGGGACCCTGAGCATGAAAACCTGCATTCTATTTTTTAACCCTGTCTGCAGGATTTCTTGCAGACATAGCACATAATGTTTTACTTCTCCATGGTACTGTTGTCTGTATTATTTAGGTATTATTTATTCTATTGAAATATATATGTATTTGTATGTATATTCTAATTACATATATTCTAGTTATGTATTTATTGGTCATTTCAAAGGGAAAATTTGAAGCATGGGGAATGACGTCTATTGAAACATTGAAACACTTGCCACCTATTTCATCACTTCATAGACAAAATAGGATTTTTATATTCTTTGTAAGGTTTTATTAGGACAATAAAACCATACTGCAGAAAACTGGAAAAATAGGGAGAAAAACATAATTTCCCCAATTTGATGCAACGACTGTTTTCATGTGGGTATAGTCCCTTTGGGTCTCTGTACAGAAATATTCATAAATGTGTGCAGCATCATTGTTAGTGTTGGTGCCATTTGGTGTGATGTATAGTCAAAAAGAAGAGGCCAAGAGCACTGAGTCTATTCTGGGCTTCCTCCTTCCAGGAAATAGCCCAATGGACTCACGGAGAAACCCACTTACAAAAGACCCATCCCAGGGCACCCTGCAGGACCAGGTGCAGAATGTCCTAAGAGCAGATTTCCAGCTTGCCAATGTGTTGAGCATCCTGAGCCGGTACCCATGGGGTTCTCCAATTCAGACTGTGTTTATTGTCACCTCCTATGTGCCAGTGCAATGAAGAAGACCCTGTTGCTGCCCTGGGGCTCCCAGGCTTATGGGGGAGACAGACACATAAACAGCAATTACTGCACAGTGACACACATATCACTCTGGAGGATGGTTACTTTGGGCCCTGGAGGACAGAGCACAGTCACCCACTGACCATCGTCTGTTCTATGCCCAGACTTGTTTCAAGTGGAGCCAAGGGGCTTTACAAAATGAAATACTGAAACTCTGAAGTGTGTAAGTCGTCACATTAGGCAGTGTCATCACTGCAGGGAGTGGCATGTTCCGTCTTTTAAATTTTATTGTATTTTTATTGGAATTCTGAAATATTTACAGTATATAGAAATGGACAGAAAATGGTGAAACAGACACACATATGTACATCAGACAGATTTCAACAAAGAGCTTATTTGACATTTGATTCATATTTTCTTTAAAAGAAATAAAACACCTCACTGTTGAAGTCACCTTTTCAATTCTTCTGGATCACACTTCCCTCCCTTCCTCTCTCCTTGCCTAGAGGAAAACACTGTTTTGAAGCTGGTCTGTGTTCTCCCCATACCTGTTTTTCTGTCATTACCTAGGTATGTGCTACATGCTTTAAGTGTATATACATTGTATCATACATGTGTTCTTCTGCAACTTACTTTTCTCCACCTCTCAATATTAAGTTCTTGAGATTTAGCCATGTGGATCATGTAAAACCTAGTTCCCTTATTTCAACTGCTATAGCGTATATTCCAGTGTTCAGTAATAACACAATTTATTTATCCATTGTCTCTGGGATGGACATTTGGATTCCTACAGAAAACATTCTTAGGTTGGGGGTGCTGTTATATGCCTATAATCCCAGCACTTTGGGAGGCTGAGGCGGGAGGATCCCTTGGTTCCAGGAGTTCAAGACCAGAAAATACTCTTCCTTATATCTCCTTATTCATACGGGTAAGAATATCTCCAGTATGAGTTCCTAGAGATAGATTACCTAGGTCTTCAGAAATGTGTATTTTCAGTTTCACTACATATTTCCAAATTGCTCTCCAAAATGTTTGTACACATTTTCACTCCTACCAGCAATATAACAGATCCCATTTTCTAATATTTGCATTATTGCACATGGCAATTTTTGACAGTTTTATGGATTCAAAACAGTATTCCACTAAGTTTTTTTTAACATATTTATCTGATTAATAGAAAAGATGATTATATTTTCATATATTCATATGTAGTTCTTTATGTATTCTGGATACCAATGCTTTTTTGCTTATATGCATTAAAAATAGTTTCTTCTAATGTCTGGCTATCTTTTCTTTCTCTTTCTCTCTCTTTTTTTTTTTTTTTTTTCAAGACAGGGTCTTGTTCTGCCACCCAGGCTAGAGGGTAGTGGTACAAACACTGCTCACTCAGCCTTGACCTCCCTGGGCTCAGGTGATCCTCTCACCTCAGCCTCTCGAGTAGCTGGGACCACAGGTATACACCATCATGCCCAGCTTAGTTTTTTGTATTTTTTGTAGAGACAGAGTTTCGCCATGTTGCCCAGGCTGGTCTAAAACTGCTGGGCTCAAGCAAGTCTCACACTTGGCCTCCCGAAGTGCCGGGATTATAGGTGTGAGCCACCACCCCCAGCCTCTGTTTATCTTTTAATGCTGTTTTCAGCAACTTCTTTCTTATAGATATTTGTAAACCTTTCCTTTGGTGTAGTTGTGTATTGTACATTTTGTTTAAGGAATCATCTCTGTCCTGAGGCCACACATACGGTTTCCAATATTTTCTTCCAAAAGAGTCAAGGTTTTGTTTCTACATTTAAATGCATAACGCAAGTGAACTAAAGTGGTCCTTTTCTAAAACTGTGAAAAGTTCACAACATTAAAATGAACAGCTCCATTATTATAAAACAAACATAACTACAGTCTATGTCAAGACATAAAACCTCAGGGCCAGAGAAACCCTTCATGTGTCCCCTGTCAATTATAACCCCTTTCTCTTGCCCAGATTAACCATTATCCTAACTATGATGGCAATCGTATTGTTGCTTTTCATTGTAGTTTTACTATGTCTTTAAGCATCCTTAAGCAAACAATTCAAGATAGTATTTACTGTCTAATTATTGAAGCATCCTTATTGTTTAGTTCTGCTTGTATTTTTAAACTATGTGTAAATGAAGTAATACAGCACATAAGCTTTCATGTCTGACTTCTTTTTCTTCAACATTCAGCCTGTGACATTCGTCCAGGTGAGGTGCAGGATCATTTGTTCATTCCCATGATGCTATATTGTGCCCTTGGACGAATACTCCACGGTGCATTTATCCAGTCTAGGACTGGATGTTTGGAATGGGCTTATTCCCCGTCTGGGGATGCAGAGGTCAGTTTAATTTCTTTCTGTATCAAAACCAGTTCTTCCACAATCATCCATTGAAAAGCCTCTCTTTTCACCACTACTTTGTGGCGGCATCTTTATCATAAATCAAATGTCCCCTTTTTATGTGGTCCCCTTTCTGGTGTCTGTTTTGTTACATTGGTCTATTTGTCTATTCTTGCATCAATACCACACTACTTTAATTAGTTAAGCTTATCATCAGTCTTGAGGCTCAGTGGAGCAAATTCTCTCCTTTATTCTTCTTCAAAGATATCTTCCATCTTCCTGGATCTTCATAATTCTAGTTTATAATTAACTTGTCAACACACACACATACACACACACACAAAAACTCACACCTTTTGGACTTTTAGTTGAAAACCATCTGATTTAATTTTGTGTGTGTTGTGAAGTTGAGGTCTAATTTTATTCTATTGTCTATTCTATTGGGATGACCAGTTGTCCCAGCCTCATTTATTGGCTATTCATTGGTATATTAATATAGCTGCACCATTTTTCTTTTCACTAATACAGTTGATCTTCATTATTCATAGGAATATAATTACTTGCTAGCATTTATCTGTAGCCCCAAAATCAATCCTCACGGCATTTCCATGGTCATTTATGGACATGCGCAGCATTGACAAAGTTGAGTCATCTGACGGGCACATTCCCAGCTGAAGTCAAACACGGGTACTCTGTGCCTACTTGTTTCAGCTCTCACATGTCAACAAGTGTCCTTTTCAAGGTCATTTTAATTCCATGTTTTTCACATTTTGGTGCCATTTTTTCCTGGTGATTTTGCAGTTTAAAATATTCCCTGGCCGGGCGCGGTGGCTCACGCCTGTAATCCCAGCACTTTGGGAGGCCAAGGCGGGCAGATCACGAGGTCAAGAGTTCAAAGTGAAACCTGGTCTCTACTAAAGATACAAAAAAATTAGCCGAACATGGTGGTACACACCTGTAATCCCAGCTACTTGGAAGGCTGAGGCAGAGAATTGCTTAAACCCGGGGGGCAGAGGTTGCAGTGAGCCGAGGTTGCACCACTGCACTGTAGCCTTATTTAAGGCTCAAATTTAAGGACCAAGAGATGTCATCACATGTACAATATAAGTTAAATCTTTTAAAGGAAAAATATTCTTTTTTTGTGGTCCCCTTTTTATGTGGTCCCCTTTCTGGTGTCTGTTTTGTTACATTGGTAACCAAGCAAGACTCTGTCTCAAAGAAAAAAAAAAAAAAAGTGCTATCCAGTGTTTCTAAGCCCAAGAAGGCTGTGATGTTCTTTGTGGAGAAAATATGAATGTTATGTAAGCCTTGTTCAGGCATGAGCTACAGTTAAATGTTAAGGAATCAACACTATATATTAAGTGAATTATCTCTAAACAGACACACACATAAACAAAACATTGTTACGTATTGATCAGTTGATAAAAATGTTGTGACCAGAGGCTTATAGTAACCTAACCCTGTATTTCCCCTAGAAACAATGGTTCAGTATTTTCTAATTCAGTTTTCATGGTGAATTTATGAAACATAACTACCACGAGTAAAGAGAATTGACTTCATTTGGCTAAGATGCATTTTTCTATAACTTTACTTTCAGATTTTCTGTGTGACTCTCATAAACAGCATACAGCTGGATTCCACCCCCACCCCCCAATCTAATTTGAGAATGCCTGTCTTTTTAAAAGAATTAGTTTATTCATGAACACTAGTATATATTGGCTTATTTCTGCCATTTGATTGTGTATGTTACATTTACCCTGTTTTTTGTGTATTTTTCTCTCTTTTTTTTGCTTTGTATTGAATTTCTCAAATTCTATGTATTTATGTATTTATGTTTACCCTCCAGGTTTATAAATTATACATTCTATTTTAATTCTTTTGGTAGATACACTACCGTTAAGTTGTTAACATGTGTTTAATCAACAAAGACTAAGGTTAAACTGTATATCTTTCCTTCTTCCACACACATAAGGATCTCAGAATATTTTTCCTTTAAAAGATTTAACTTATATTGTACATGTGATGACATCTCTTGGTCCTTAAATTTGAGTGCTCTTTCAGAGTTGAACAAGGTCTCAGTTTGCAGTTCTGAAGAATAAGGAAGGTCTAGTGTTCAAATTAGTTTGTCTGCCCCACCTGCCACTCTATCTGAAAACATGGAGCTGGTGCTAACTGCAAAGTCCATTGTAGTATCTCATCAGGGAGATAAACAGGAAGTTATCCTCCCATGTCCCTGCTCTGAATTCAGGTTTGTGCATCAGCTTATGGCTTTGTTGGGGAGAGTTTGAACCTTGAACATGTTAAACAATTTTTAAAATGTGAAAGAGGAAAACAAAATCATGACCGAGATACCTGGGGATCATATTGACCTTCACCTTCATACTAATGTTACAATTTAGAAATGATTGGATATTGCTGCCAAATATGAGGCTTTTCTTTCCTCTTCTTTCCTTTTTATCTCTGTGAAATATTGGTTAAATGGGCTCTTGAACTCCTGCTAGATCCTGCTTAGGGCTTTATAAGTCAAAGGCCAGCTCTCTTATTTTCAAGGTGGCTCCTATCAGTTGAATGTCTGTTTTGTGCCAAGCCTTGAGCTCACTGATTTTTTATCTGCAGACTCACTTCAGTCATGCACAGAATCGCCCTTTAGAGTGGACTCATTGGCTGCATTTGTAGACTAGGAAACAGAAGCCCAGTGTGGGGTCCAAGGCCAGGAACTAGAAAGACATTGACACATGTTTTAACCCAGAGGATCAGCTCCCTGTCCTGTGCTCTTTTCTCTCTAGAACAGGGGCCTTACTCTCTAGGGTATCTCAGAATCACCTGGGGAGCCGGTAAAACTGCACCTTCCCAAACGCCACTCTCCATTCATGTATTCAGTGGCTCCAAGGTGAGGCCCAGGAATCTACCTGCGTATCCAGCCCCCTAGATGACATGGAAACACTGGTTTCAGGGCGCCAAGAACTCTGAAGGACAAGCCAAGAAAAGGTCAAAGGTCACCCCAGACAGAATGTGACCCCCTAAATGGCTATCCTGGAATCTTCTGTCAATTTCTTCTCTCTGCTCTGGTTTCTCAGCCTCAGGACTTCCTCTCTCTCTGGTTTCTCAGGATCTCATCTCCCTGACCTGGTCTTGCCTCTGGATCCTAGCCTTTCTCCTGACTCAGGAGCTACTCTGTATCAGGCCCTTCCTGGAAAAAGACACTGTGCCTGGGGTTGAAGAACAAGCAGTTCCAGGAGGTGAGAAAAGCATTCAGATCCAGGAAAAGAGGGAGCAAAAGGATCAGTCATGATGAGGTTGACAACCGTGCCTTTCACTCTAAGAAGCTGGAGCTGAGAGCATTTGCAGGAAGTGTAATAAGACAGAAACGGAAGAGAGACTTTGTCCTTCCCTCTCCCCTGGACCAGCAAGAGACAGAACCCACTTCCCTTATTTTGAATAGAGATTAATTTTCTCCCCAGAACACTTTACAGAGAAAGAGAAGTAGCCAGGGTGAGAGGTAGGCACAGAATGTGTAGGCACAGGTGGGTTTGCAGGGAGCAGACATTTTATTCTAAGATAACTGTGATCCAACCAAAAATAGGTGCTTCCAGAGCCACCTGTCCGTTTCTCCCAGCAGCCACCTTACTTCTTTCTTGCTCTTCATTTGCCCCCTGTCACATTCATGGGCAGCGGCCTGAAGGCCAATTCAGGATTCAGAATGACGTCACCCGGAAGGATGTTGGATTAGTATAGGTTCCCTCTCCATTGCTCAGAAGATCTTAAGGCTCCAGCTGTGCACAGGACTTGCTCCTGGGACGAAGGCACAGACACCTGACTGGCTGCCTCTCCTGGCTCCTAGTTCAAGCTTTCACTGGCCCAAGACTTAATGGAACCCCCATCTGTGTCTACCATAGAAAAGGAATGGAAAAATGTAGTTGAAACGGGGAGAGAGATTTGGGGACGAAATAATTCAGTCTGGAATCCTGGGGGAGCTGCATGCAAGGCCCTGCTCCAGATGCTGGGGAATCCCAATGTGGCTTGGTTTTTCAAGGCAGACAGGAATTTCACCATGTCTCCTTTGCTTTAGAATTCACTGTTTAGAGATTTAAAACCCATTAGGGAATGGCTTGAGAAGTTAATAACCTGTTACCATTCTGGAGAATTACATTTGATGTTGTTTATAGCTATTTGGCTTATGAAAATAAATACATTAAGATTGGGAGCCAATTCTTATTCATGCCACTTATTGAAGGCAGATCATACAATAATAAATAAATGTCATTAATCTTAAACCCACACGGGGAGAATTTTATTTTTTAAAATTAATTGTACTTGTGGGATTGTTTTTAAACTGGAAACTAAAAAAAAAAAGTGCAATAATACATTAAACTTTGCATCTCTGGTACAGAATTCGATTTGTGTGGGAAAAACAAATTAACTGTGAAATGTAACCAGGAAAAGTAATGTTGATTACAAGGAGCACATAATTAGGGCAGCTCAGATATGCACTGGATTCCTCTACCAAGGCCCCTACCAAGCCTGAACACTAGTGAATAGGTATTCAATTTGGCTTTAATGATCATGTTAGTGTCGGTCATAATTTCCATAAATGACTTTTAAGCCACAGGAATAGATACTAGAGTTAAAAGGCTTGTTCTTTCTTTTTAAGCATTTGAACATTTTATTTTTCCAAACACCAGGGCCCCCTGTGTGGGGGAGAAGAAGTCACACAAAGATGGTCATTTCTCAATGCAATAGTTCCAGTCTTTTTCTGAACCATGTTATTAGCTTCATTTCATTGGCTACAGCTTATTCCCTCACCATTAATTAGACCCACTTCTTTAAATATGAGTGTGCTAGGAGCTTAGAAATTTGTCTTTCTCCTTGTATTACAGTTTTGCAGGGGAGATATACCTACATGAAAACTGTGTTTTAAATAATTAAACTGTCTCAAGATATGTAATAATCACATATATTAAGGTTGATGATGATATAAGGTGATAGAAACACAAAGAAGAGGGAGAATGAACCCTTCCAGGGATGAGGGTATGGAAAGGGGATATTTGTGTCAGGTTTTGACAGATAAATAGGAGTTTGCCATGGCAAGAAGGGAGAAATGGCTTGAGTCAGGAAAGGGCAAGAGGCATTCGGAAGACAGAGTCAAGCTCGGGAGGCTGGAGAAATGGTTAGCAGGAGCATGGCACTGGAGAGGCAAAGTGCCCATCAGCTCGTCCCCACACCTGACTACCTGTTCCGCTCCCTGCAGTCATCTTTCACCTCAACCAGAGCAGAAGCCCCAGCACCAGTCTCTCTGCTTCCACCCTTGCCCTTCTGTCATCTGTCTTCCACATTGCAGCCAAAGGGAAACTCTGAGGAGGCTACTGTGATAATCTAGTTGAGAAACAAAGCATCCATGGCAGCAGGAATGCCCTGGCCCTGGAAGAAAATGCAGGTGATGCCCTTCCTCACTGTAGCCTGCACATTCTGGGTCCTCATGTCAAACCCTGAAACTCCAATATTATGTCATCTCCCTTGGCCCCTGAGCTAAAGTCCAGACTTGTGTGATCCATAGAGAAGCTTTCTGAACTGGAGTCTGCTGACCTCTCAGACCTCAAGTCCTGTCAGTCACCCTCTGTCTCATTCCCTCCTCTGAGCCTTTGCACATACTCTTCCTACTGCTTGGCAAAAAAACACTGTTTTCTAAAATACTCCTCTTCCTTTTCCCCATTCCACTCTCCTCCCAGTTATTCTCTGAGACCTTTATTTTCTTGTTTCATAGCCCATTACAGTCTGTAATTATTTCTTTCATTTGATATCCGTGTGTGATTTGTCTGTCTTCCTGATTAGAATGCAAACTCCGTGTGAGGAGGGATGGTGTTGGTCTTGCTCACAGCTGTATACCCAACACCTGGCACTGGGACAAGCACCTCCTACATTCTGAAAAATTACTTCTCGAGAAAATGGATGAGAGCACCAGATTCCAGAGGGCCTTGAGTGCCAGGCAATAAGCTTTAGGTCTTAGTCTGTGAACAATAGGAAGCCAAGAGAGGCATTTAACCAGGCCTACAATGACTACAGTGTGAGTCTGCTTGACACAGAAAATTAAGTCTAAAATATTTTCAGTAATTTCGCTCATACTATGACTTCACTGGCATCCCTCCGTGGTGATGTGGCGATGAGAGCAAAAAGCGATTTTCATTTCTCGAGTAAAACATAAAATCTATTCCTGCAGGGCCTCATGCATTCAGAATGAAAACTGCACTGACTGGCCTTGGTCAGACAGGCAAGAGAGCTGGTTAGCAGGAGGGGTGGTGGGTCACTGACAGCAGAGGGGCCTCTGGTTTGCAATTTTAAGGGGACATAAAATGCTGGCTGGCTTTCACAGAACACTGGGCTGAGCTGCAGAAAACTGTAAAATCTCCCCGTTGCAGTATAAATATGGGATGAAAGTTGATTAACCAATTTTATGTTGTTATCTGAGCCTTCACTCCATTTGCACTTGAATTAAAAGGACAGAAATTGAATTTTGGCTGGACAGGCGCTTTCCAACAGGCAACGTCGGTAAAAGAAAAGAGGCTTAAATTTCTTTTTCATCTGAAATCTTTATCTGGCAGAAGATTTTCTACGATGTCACTCTACTTGATTTCTGTGGAATGAGTGCCAGGGTTTAACACGAGGGCCCAGAATGTACGGGCTACAGTGAGGAAGGGCATCGCCTGCATTTTCTTCCAGGGCCAGGGCATTCCTGCTGCCATGGATGCTTTGTTTCTTAACTAGATTATCACAGTAGCCTCCTCACTGGATTATTTGGGGGCAGCCCTGATGCATCTCTGCCCAACTCCCATGACCTCTCAGCAAACAGCCGCAGGAATGCCCTTCCATTGCAAATCTGCAGATATGACTCTCCTGCCTCCAGACTCCCCCACTGATTCCTCATTAAGCACACAGCATAATTTTTTGGTATTGATCACCAAGGCCTTTGGCAATCTGCCTACACATGACACATTTCTAAACTGCCTCCTTTCCATTTTGACATGCCCAACTCTATTCTGTTTTTCAGGCTGGTCTATCTATTGACTTAGCCCAGAAACCATCAGGTGCTTCCACATCACCTTGCCTTGTTCCTATTGGAGAAACACCAGTCTTGCACGCCTCCATTCCCACCACTCTCACTTCTGGCTCAAACTCTGCACATTCTTTGAAACCCAGTCCAGAGACATGAGCAGTCCATTTCCTAGGAACCAACTCAGAAAGCACAGAATTAATTCTCCAGCTTTCTTGGTGGTAAGATTCAGAGGGACAGGTGCCAGGTCAGGAAGGGCCACATTTGCCAGGTGAAATAAAGAAATTTTACCCAGGGAGAGGTGTGCCCACCCATGCTCCCAGTTCTAGATGACACCAATGCCCTCTCCAGCTTGGGTCCTATGGCCTTGAGCATCATGTCATAGAGGGGTCCTAGGAGGGTGTCTTCCACCTACGTATTCACAAAGACCTGAGGCCTGCTGGGGCTGAGAGTCTACACTGGGCTTCCATTCAGAGTTCTGCTTAGGTAGCTTAGACTGAATCTCCATCTCTGCTTACCACACTATTTCCATATCGCTAGCCCCTTGATGGCTCAAATACCCCGGAAAGGCCTGTAAACAGCAGAGAAACTACTCTTGGCTTATGTACATTCAGTCTATTCTAGAACTCTCGACCAGTTAGCCTGGCTTCATAACCCATAGCCAACAGCTAATAAGAAGGGCAGATAGTGCCTTCGCCTCATTGATGGCTGACGTCCTGAGCTTTCATCTCAAGTCTCCTTTGTGGTCCACTTCTGTAATGGCCCTGCCCATCCTGTTCAGTTCTCCAGTTTTGTCTCTCATCTGTGGCCTGACCTCTATCCTTCAGCCTCCAATCTTGATTTGAATCTCTGGTTCTAACCTCTGGCTTTGGCTTTGACATTTAAGACCCACCAAAGTAATCCTCCCTGCCCTCCCTGTCCTGAATGCTGTCTTCTCATCGGGGATAGTCCTGGGCTCTGGGCTCGCCTCAACCCCGGGAGGGGACTCGCTGCATGTAAGTGTATGACTCCCTGTTGCTCCCGGCATCAAGACAAAACCTTCTGTGTCATCAAGATTATTTGTGATGCAGCATTTCTTAAAATAATCCTTAAAAGAACCAAAAAGTCACATTTTCTAGGTGATTAATCTGGCTTTGCAATTATGTAGTGCATGTCTACTATTGATGTCTGCTTTTGGAATATTGCTATTTGAAATATTTCTGATTCACAACCTCTGCCACCCTGTCTCCACAATCATTTGATTCCTAGAGACTAAAAAAAAAAAAAATTAAAAAAAAAAACTGTGCTATTGTTTCTATGATTTTCTTTCAAGCTGCTGACACCCATTCTGTGAGTTTTGACATGGGTTCATGCAAAGACAATGATGAGTACATCATAACACCGCATGGCCAAAAGTAATTATAAGACAACATCAATTATAAGGCTCAGTCTAATTTTGAGATATTAATGAATGAAAAACTGTGCATCTTGAAATTGATGAATGATAGTACTTTATGGAATTGTTCTTAGAATGAAAGCATGACTTTCTTGAAAAGCCTCTAGGGTAATACCTTGCACATGGTGGAAACTAGAATTATGGTTTTGGTTTTTTGCTTTTTTTTTCTTCTTTCCTTTTTCTTTTCTCCCAGCCTGTAAATGTTGCCTCTGATAGTAAGTCTCCTGACTACAATGAGTGGCTGATGGATGGGAAGGGGGGTTCCAATACACAGAATGAGCATCTAATGGGGAATGGGAAGAAACTAGAGGCCATATGAAGCCCTGTGTTTCTCAGTATACATCTACAGTGATCACATAACTTATCATCCAAACCAGGACAATTTTGAGAGTAAAAGAAGTTGCTTTTAATAATTTAACTGGAATCAGGGACATAAACTGGGGCCAACCCAGATGAGCCAGGGTGTATAACAACCTACAAAAGTCCATCTTCCATCTGGCAAGTATAAGTGAAATCAGATGCAAATTTCTCTATGCTTAGACTTGGAGTGTCTTCATCCAAAACCAGGAAGGCCATGAGATAAATGGGCATGCAGGTACTCTTGGCTCCCATCACAAGAAGGCTTAACACTATATTCCAAAATACGTTAAAGTTCGATGCCACTGTATTGTGGGAGATGCTCCCCTTCCTCAGCTGTTATTTATGGTGCAGAGAAAAGGAACCACATTGATGATGGATCTGCTTTTATCAGATAAAAATGGGAGGAACAGTGAAAGACCATGGTGAGATATTGTGCAGGATTTCAGTAGGACACTTTAAAAATATGTATTAGAGAAAATGAATTTTTCACTGGCTAAAACGTATCCATTTACAGTCGGAGCATCCATATATTTATGAGTGTTTTAGCCCTCAAAATAGTAACCCAGGACAGAATAACAAACAGTCTCTTAATAGCCCTAATTTATCAGGCTCAGCAGTTTAAGAAAAATAAATAAAAAGAAACAGGAATGCAAGGGGCGGGGGGGGGAGGGGGTGGGGAAATGAAAGCTGGAGTCTGAAATACTGGATATGGTACAGCCCAAAAGGTTATTCCAAGTCTGTCTTAAGAGAATGCATCCTTAGCTCAGAGAAAGCCTTTTGAAAGTGGCTTTAAAAGCATCTGAGCCTGGACCCTGGGTGGGTGAGGAAAGGTAAGGATAAACAAAGCAGCTTGGACGGGCACGGTGGCTCACGCTTATAATGACAGCACTTTGGGAGGCTGAGGCAGGCAGATCACCTAACGTCAGGAGTTCAAGACCAGCCTGGCCAACATGGTAAAACCCTGTCTCTACTAAAAATACAAAATTAGCTGGGCATGGTGGTGCGTGCCTGTAATCTCAGCTACTTGGGTGGATGAGGCAGGAGAATCGCTTGAACCCAGGAGGCGGAGGTTGCAGTGAGCTGAGATCATGCCATTGCACTCCAGCCTGGGCAACAAGAGCAAAACTCCATCTCAAAAACAAAAACAAAAACAAAAGCAGCTTAACCTTTGTGAAGGTTTATTTGATTTGGTTAAACATTATTCTGGGGGGGGTGGATCAAGATGGCCGAATAGGAACAGCTCCAGTCTCCAACTCCCAGCGCGAGCGACACAGAAGACCCGTGATTTCTGCATTTTCAACTGAGGTACTGGGTTCATCTCACTAGGGAGTGCCAGACAATCGGTGCTGGTCAGCTGCTGCAGCCTGACCA